>NC_137656.1:26517648-26625148 GCF_963422515.1 Blennius ocellaris | reverse complement strand
TGTGAGAATGTTTTAGATATATATATATATATATATATACACTGGACGATGCTGGACACCCCCATTTCCCCGATTTGCTCACTTAACAAACAGGACAATTAAAACTGCTCGATTAAAATATTGAAATCACAAGACGTCTCAGTTGTTTTTGTGAAACCTTGTGTCTTAATAATGTAATGTAAATAAACTTGCCTTGCTGGTCCTTGCCAGTGGTAATAAACTTCATCATGTGTCTTTCTTCTCTTTTATTTGACTGGGATGAGACGAGCACGTTGACAGAGTCTGTTCCATCTGGCTAGTCCTTCCATTATCTTCCATTATCTTCCATTACCACAAACTCAGCCTGTTGTGTGCAGGAAGAATGATAATGCTGCTGCTGTGTTGTTCCCAGGAGAGCCGATGTGGTGCTGAACACTGCGAGTCGAGAGGTACGGACTGAAAGTCTGCAGTTCCAAGCAGATTTGGACACAGTCAACGCTTACATTCTTTATTTTCTTCCATGACTGCTTTTCAATCAGTTGTTTGATGAGGGCTCAACTGTATTTCCTGGTGTTATAAGACAGTGCTTTCTACTGCCGCCCGGTGGACAATTTAGTGAAGACAGAAACAAGGTAGAAACAGACACGACAAGTAAAAATGTGTCTATGTGCTTACTTACATTTTTCTGAGGGCTTTTAACTTGCACACCTTACACTTGAAGAGACATCTGTAGCTCACTGCATGTTCTCACTTGTGTAAGGAGGAAGTGGAGTTATGGCGAATGAAACCAAGCAGCTGATGGTGAAGAGTTTAAGAGACATTTTAAAACTGTGACACATTTTAACTCCCAAAAACACTTCAACGTTCCATACAAAAGACACATGAGTGTCAATAAAGTAACAAATTAAAATACTTCTGTTTGTTTTTCATTAGTACTTGAACACATTAAAGAAGAAAATACTTAACTGGAGAAGTTGAGTTGGGACTTTCTCTGAACATAAAGTACTGGTGTGAGAACTTTTGGCAGATAGCGGTGTCAAGCATCGACGTCGGAATACTTCATTACCTTACTGGAGTAGAATTGTTCGATCTTTATATGTAAGGGAGTAACACAAAGACACCTCTAGATGGTGCTGTTGCACTGCACGTTGTTCTGCTGAGCCAAGTATTTCTCGCTGTTTGTCCTTCCCAGGACACCGTAGCCCCCAAATGTTCCGCATGTTTGGCCAAGTATTCTTTTCTTTTTTGTGTGTGTGTTTGAAGGTAAGCAGCACACATGTTGCACAAAATATATAAGTTAAACTGTAGTTAAACTATTCATCTGTTTACATTTACAATATGTTTCTATGGCGTGTTAAGCACTGTTTTATCTCACTTTGGGGACTGTGTGCTGAGGATTAGAGCCTGAAGTGCCTTAATAGTGTGTGTCAATGTTATTGGTTGACCGTTTTACGTGTGTACAGTAGTACATGTTAATATTTAGTTTTAGAGGTAGCAGTGACACATGTAGTTTATTGGTTATTGTTGTTGGCACAGTGAAGGAAAGGCAACGTTATTGTTTTGAGTGTAATAATATGTGTGACATGTCTTTTCTTTGTTAAACTCAGCCAGTTTGGTATAATTTAGGATAACTGGTTTACAATGGATGTTAATACAGATGATCACAAGTGTGCCTTTCTTTTCTTTCTGTGTTTGAAGTTAAAGAAATACAAGTCTCCATCACAACAACGACCCCTGCAGTCTGATTCTCCTCTCTCTGCATGACACCCTGCACCCAAATACAACTACAGACACAATGCAGAGCTACACAGGTTTCCAGGCGCTCCTCGAGCACACGTGCACAACCTTTGGGTTACATATACTTCAATGGAATCATTATTTTGCGGCCCACTTTTTAGTTTTACTAAAAGAAAACCGCAACATCTTTACTCTTATTTCATTTGGCCTATTTTTTGTTAATTGTTTTTCATAATTTATTTATTTATCAGGAAAAAACAGAAAACAAAGCCCAACGACATCCTAATAATGATTGGATGAGAAGTATCTGATCTATCGCCCCTGAACATGAATAATATTACAAAGCTTCTGGAACAAGCCAATCCTGTGCACGTACGCTTATGAGCCACGTGCCAAACAGAAGTAAGAAGTTGAGGAGTTACAATATCGACGACAAACAAGAGAAGCTAAACCAGAGTGTACACTTTGAGTTTACTTCCAAAACGTCACAGAGAGAAGAAGCAGCACTTGATCGTTATCAGAACAGAGGGTACGTCTGAAATGAACGGATGAACGGAACCCTGGAAGTGTTTTGTATAGCGGCCATGACTGTCTGAATTCTCAATAAGCAAAGGAAAGGAGGCTCGTTGCTTCCTTTAGAACCTCCTTTAGCCTAGGAAACACTGATGCTTCCTTTAGAGCCTCCTTTAGCCTAGGACACACTGATGCTTCCTTTAGAGCCTCCTTTAGCCGAGGAAACACTGATGCTTCCTTTAGAGCCTCCTTTAGCCGAGGAAACACTGATGCTTCCTTTAGAACCTCCTTTAGCCTACGAAACACTGATGCTTCCTTTAGAACCTGCTTTAGCCTAGGAAACACTGATGCTTCCTTTAGAACCTCCTTTAGCCTAGGAAACACTGATGCTTCCTTTAGAGCCTCCTTTAGCCGAGGAAACACTGATGCTTCCTTTAGAACCTCCTTTAGCCTAGGAAACACTGATGCTTCCTTTAGAACCTCCTTTAGCCGAGGAAACACTGATGCTTCCTTTAGAACCTCCTTTAGCCTAGGAAACACTGATGCTTCCTTTAGAACCTCCTTTAGCCGAGGAAACACTGATGCTTCCTTTAGAACCTCCTTTAGCCTAGGAAACACTGATGCTTCCTTTAGAACCTCCTTTAGCCGAGGAAACACTGATGCTTCCTTTAGAACCTCCTTTAGCCTAGGAAACACTGATGCTTCCTTTAGAGCCTCCTTTAGCCTATCCCAAACCTCGGGATAAAGTCATAAAATATTTTCTCCGCCGCAGTTTTGCCTGACTTATTCTTGGTTGGATAAGCTTGCGCAAAACGCGTGCAATGGTCTACCAGGACTAATATATACTCGTAACCGCCTTTGCTCTGTTCGAGGTGAAGGTAGTCAACTGATACCAGTTCAAATGGGGCACTGGTGGTGATTGAACCCATTGGAGCTTTGTCTGGGACACATGGGCGTCTTTGTTTTAGGCATGTGCATTGGCGGATGACATAATCTTCTATGTCACGCTGCATGAATGGCCAATAAAAACATTCTCTTGCTAATTGAATGACTTTATCTGCGCCTACATGACGCATATCATCATGCAAATATTTAAGAACAGTCTTTTTCAGTGTGTCTGGCAACACTAGCTGTTTCCTTTTTCCTGTATATCTGTACAGCAGTCCTTTTTCAAGTGGTAGTCTGTTCCATTCATGTATGAGTCTCTTTGTTTCACGGGTCATTTGTTTCTTGTCCTTTTCATTTGGATTCCATCCTCTCCTTTTCAACTATATCAGCTCACAGATTGACTTGTCCTCTTTTTGAGCAGTTCTGAGATCTTCAGGTGAGAATACAGGGGTACCTTCAGCATTTGTGTCATTGTCATTTGAGTTCAACTGCAAAGCTGCAACCCAGGGGACTTCCCTGTCTCTCATAGCTCTATCACCCTGCCAAATAGCAGATATGACATCAGGTGGCATTGTCTCTGTGTACTCTGGAAAGTGATCGGGCAGTTTAACTGGATATCTAGACAGTGTGTCGGCATCAGCATTGGATTTGCCAGGGCGGTAAGTGAAAATCAGCCAGTTCACCCACCCAGCGATGTCCAACCGCATTTAACTTGGCTGTGCTCAAAACGTATGTCAGGGGATTATTGTCCGTGAATACTGTGAAAGTTGGAGCGTAATAAAGGTAATCTTTGAATTTGTCGCAGATCGCCCACTTGAGTGCGAGAAACTCAAGTTTGCCAGAATGAAAGTGATAGTTTTTTTCAGCAGGCGTGAGCGTCCTGGAACCATATGCAATGGCACGCAGTTTGTTGTTCTGTTGCTGATAAAGTACAGCCCCTAGTCCTTCATTAGCAGCGTCAGTATGGAGGATGAAAGGTAAGTCAAAGTCTGGGTAAGCTAAAATAGGTGGACTAGTTAGCATATCTACAAACCGTGACACCACTGCACTATGTTCCTGTGACCAGTTACCGGTGTTTTGGATGGAAGCTAACCATTACTGTTTTTCTTAGACTTGTGAGTTTGGTTTTTAGTGGGTCTGTTCTCTACCTCACTGGGACTTTCCACAAGTTTAAACAATGGTCTTGCTAATCTGGAAAAGTCCTGAATAAATGTCCGATAGTAACCTAAGAAACCAAGGAGAGTTCTTACTTCTCCGACATTCTTTGGTTCTCGGTTTCTGAGCTGGTTTACTGCTTCTAGATCTTTAGGGTCTATCTGAACTCCTTCACTAGTTATAAGATGTCCTACATATCTGACTTGGTGTTAAGCTACGCCCTGACAAGTGTGAACTTTTCAAACGCCATGTTCTCTGAGTTTCTGTAGAACGTGTCTTAAGTCATTTACATGGTCAGTGAAAGTCTTGGAATAACAAAACATGTCATCTAAGTAGGGAGAACAGCACTCGTCTCTTAGACCTTATTGAACACTGTCCATACATCTTTGAAAGGCCGCTGGAGCATTGGTTAGGCCAAAAGGCAATGGGTTCCACTCATAGAGCCCCCAAGGTGTGCTAAAGGCAGTTGGGTGTTCAGATTCCTCTTCCACAAAGCCTTGGTGGTAGGCACTACCTTGGTCTAGTATTGAGAACCGTGAATAGCCCCCCAAGTTGTCCAGCAGGTCTTGAATGCGTGGAAGTGGGTGACGATCAGGGATGGTTTTGCGATTTAACCCCCGGAAATCCACACACAACCGGAGTGACATGTCTTTTTTTCTCACGCAGACCACTGGTGAGGAATAAGGAGAAGAGGATTTCCTTACCCAGCCATGGTCAAGCAGCTTTTGAACATAGTCCTTCACTTCCTTATACAAGGGCTTTGGGATGGAGTTGTATGATGTTTGGACCGGCACCTTGTCTGTTAGATTGATTTTGAGTTGCAGAGTTGGAATACAGCCAATGTCTGATTCACTCATCGCAAAAACATCAGATTCCTCCGACAGCATTTCCAGTATTATCTTTTGTTCTTTTTCCTTTAATTGTGACAAATCAACCGGTGGATGCCATTTTTCACTTTTAAGTTGATTGTCTTTTGTTGTTTGGCATTTGTCACTAGTTTTCTGAAGTGAACATGAGTTTACATCGTTTCAATCAACTTTATCCTGTCTCACTTCAGTTTTCACGAAATTAAAACTTAAAATATAGCGTTTTTTCAACCTACTACACTTCCTTTAGAGCCTCCTTTAGCCTATAAGAAACACTGATGCTTCCTTTAGAACCTCCTTTAGCCTATAAGAAACACTGATGCTTCCTTTAGAGCCTCCTTTAGCCTAGGAAACACTGATGCTTCCTTTAGAACCTCCTTTAGCCTATAAGAAACACTGATGCTTCCTTTAGAACCTCCTTTAGCCTATAAGAAACACTGATGCTTCCTTTAGAACCTCCTTTAGCCTAGGAAACACTGATGCTTCCTTTAGAGCCTCCTTTAGCCTAGGAAACACTGATTGCTTCCTTTAGAACCTCCTTTATCCTAGGAAACACTGATGCTTCCTTTAGAACCTCCTTTAGCCTAGGAAACACTGATGCTTCCTTTAGAGCCTCCTTTAGCCTAGGAAACACTGATGCTTCCTTTAGAACCTCCTTTAGCCTAGGAAACACTGATACTTCCTTTAGAGCCTCCTTTAGCCTAGGAAACACTGATGCTTCCTTTAGAGCCTCCTTTAGCCTAGGAAACACTGATGCTTCCTTTAGAGCCTCCTTTAGCCTAGGAAACACTGATGCTTCCTTTAGAACCTCCTTTAGCCTAGGAAACACTGATGCTTCCTTTAGAGCCTCCTTTAGCCTAGGAAACACTGATGCTTCCTTTAGAACCTCCTTTAGCCTAGGAAACACTGATGCTTCCTTTAGAGCCTCCTTTAGCCTAGGAAACACGGATGCTTCCTTTAGAACCTCCTTTATCCTAGGAAACACTGATGCTTCCTTTAGAACCTCCTTTAGCCTAGGAAACACTGATGCTTCCTTTAGAGCCTCCTTTAGCCTAGGAAACACTGATGCTTCCTTTAGAACCTCCTTTAGCCTAGGAAACACTGATGCTTCCTTTAGAACCTCCTTTATCCTAGGAAACACTGATGCTTCCTTTAGAACCTCCTTTAGCCTAGGAAACACTGATGCTTCCTTTAGAGCCTCCTTTAGTCTAGGAAACACTGATACTTCCTTTAGAGCCTCCTTTAGCCTAGGAAACACTGATGCTTCCTTTAGAACCTCCTTTAGCGTATGAAACACTGATGCTTCCTTTAGAGCCTCCTTTAGCCTAGGAAACACTGATGCTTCCTTTAGAGCCTCCTTTAGCCTATAAGAAACACTGATGCTTCCTTTAGAGCCTCCTTTAGCCTATAAGAAACACTGATGCTTCCTTTAGAACCTCCTTTAGCCTAGGAAACACTGATACTTCCTTTAGAACCTCCTTTAGCCTAGGAAACACTGATACTTCCTTTAGAGCCTCCTTTATCCTAGGAAACACTGATGCTTCCTTTAGAACCTCCTTTAGCCTAGGAAACACTGATGCTTCCTTTAGAGCCTCCTTTAGCCTAGGAAACACTGATGCTTCCTTTAGAACCTCCTTTAGCCTAGGAAACACTGATACTTCCTTTAGAGCCTCCTTTAGCCTAGGAAACACTGATGCTTCCTTTAGAGCCTCCTTTAGCCTAGGAAACACTGATGCTTCCTTTAGAGCCTCCTTTAGCCTAGGAAACACTGATGCTTCCTTTAGAGCCTCCTTTAGCCTAGGAAACACTGATGCTTCCTTTAGAACCTCCTTTAGCCTAGGAAACACTGATGCTTCCTTTAGAACCTCCTTTAGCCTAGGAAACACTGATGCTTCCTTTAGAACCTCCTTTAGCCTAGGAAACACTGATGCTTCCTTTAGAACCTCCTTTAGCCTAGGAAACACTGATGCTTCCTTTAGAACCTCCTTTAGCCTAGGAAACACTGATGCTTCCTTTAGAGCCTCCTTTAGCCTAGGAAACACTGATGCTTCCTTTAGAACCTCCTTTAGCCTAGGAAACACTGATGCTTCCTTTAGAGCCTCCTTTAGCCTAGGAAACACGGATGCTTCCTTTAGAACCTCCTTTATCCTAGGAAACACTGATGCTTCCTTTAGAACCTCCTTTAGCCTAGGAAACACTGATGCTTCCTTTAGAGCCTCCTTTAGCCTAGGAAACACTGATGCTTCCTTTAGAACCTCCTTTAGCCTAGGAAACACTGATACTTCCTTTAGAGCCTCCTTTAGCCTAGGAAACACTGATGCTTCCTTTAGAACCTCCTTTAGCGTATGAAACACTGATGCTTCCTTTAGAGCCTCCTTTAGCCTAGGAAACACTGATGCTTCCTTTAGAGCCTCCTTTAGCCTATAAGAAACACTGATGCTTCCTTTAGAGCCTCCTTTAGCCTATAAGAAACACTGATGCTTCCTTTAGAACCTCCTTTAGCCTAGGAAACACTGATACTTCCTTTAGAACCTCCTTTAGCCTAGGAAACACTGATGCTTCCTTTAGAACCTCCTTTAGCCTAGGAAACACTGATGCTTCCTTTAGAACCTCCTTTATCCTAGGAAACACTGATGCTTCCTTTAGAACCTCCTTTAGCCTAGGAAACACTGATGCTTCCTTTAGAGCCTCCTTTAGCCTAGGAAACACTGATACTTCCTTTAGAACCTCCTTTAGCCTAGGAAACACTGATACTTCCTTTAGAACCTCCTTTAGCCTAGGAAACACTGATACTTCCTTTAGAGCCTCCTTTAGCCTAGGAAACACTGATGCTTCCTTTAGAGCCTCCTTTAGCCTAGGAAACACTGATGCTTCCTTTAGAGCCTCCTTTAGCCTAGGAAACACTGATACTTCCTTTAGAGCCTCCTTTAGCCTAGGAAACACTGATGCTTCCTTTAGAGCCTCCTTTAGCCTAGGAAACACTGATGCTTCCTTTAGAGCCTCCTTTAGCCTAGGAAACACTGATGCTTCCTTTAGAGCCCCCTTTAGCCTACGAAACACTGATACTTCCTTTAGAGCCTCCTTTAGCCTAGGAAACACTGATGCTTCCTTTAGAGCCTCCTTTAGCCTAGGAAACACTGATGCTTCCTTTAGAACCTCCTTTAGCCTAGGAAACACTGATGCTTCCTTTAGAGCCTCCTTTAGCCTAGGAAACACTGATGCTTCCTTTAGAACCTCCTTTAGCCTAGGAAACACTGATGCTTCCTTTAGAGCCTCCTTTAGCATAGGAAACACTGATGCTTCCTTTAGAGCCTCCTTTAGCATAGGAAACACTGATGCTTCCTTTAGAGCCTCCTTTAGCCTAGGAAACACTGATGCTTCCTATAGAACCTCCTTTAGCCTAGGAAACACTGATGCTTCCTTTAGAGCCTCCTTTAGCATAGGAAACACTGATGCTTCCTTTAGAGCCTCCTTTAGCCTAGGAAACACTGATGCTTCCTATAGAACCTCCTTTAGCCTAGGAAACACTGATGCTTCCTTTAGAGCCTCCTTTAGCCTAGGAAACACTGATGCTTCCTTTAGAGCCTCCTTTAGCATAGGAAACACTGATGCTTCCTTTAGAGCCTCCTTCAGCCTAGGAAACACTAATGCTTCCTTTAGAACCTCCTTTAGCCTAGGAAACACCGATGTTTCCTTTAGCGCCTCCTTTAGCCAAGGAACTGATGCATCCTTTTGCAAAGGAGGTGAGCTCATGCTGCCCCACAATTCCTTGCGGCAACAACATTTAAAGGGCCGGCTCATCAGAGCATTCAGGGAAACTCAGGATGAGTGAAAAAGGAGCAGATCATGTAAGCTACCAAGGCAATAATCTGCTGGAACAACTTGAAATCATCTAAAACCCCAAATGTGCTTTTTATAGTCTACTTTTAGAAACTTGTAGTTCTTTCCCTCCACAGCAGACGTCACTAACTTGTGCTATGTTGCATTATTGTGACGTCACTCAGTTAAAGTGTCCGACTGCCACACTAATGTGATCGCCTTTCCTTAACTCCTTTAGGAAGCCTCCTAACAACTTTCACTAACTCCTTTAGGAAGTCTCCTAGCACCTTTCACTAACTCCTTTAGGAAGCCTCCTAACACCTTTCCTTAAGTCCTTTAGGAAGCCTCCTAACACCTTTCCTTAACCAAGTCACATTATCCAGGGGTTTAAAATAAATTCCATAGACAGAGAAAGGAGAGGCTTTTCAGACGTACACAGAGACTCTACCTGAAGCACTAAAGCTAACGTTAGCGGCTAACGCTTCCAGCAGGGGTCACCTGGCTGCTGGACAACCAATAGAAAGAAGCGAGTTAAGAGGATATTTTCAATCTTTGCAGCAACTGAATTGCTGTGTGTGTGTGTGTGTGTGTGTGTGTGTGTGTGTGTGTGTGTGTGTGTGTGTGTGTGTGTGTGTGTGTGAGATATATCCAGGGTTGGGAAGATTACTTGAAAACTGTAATCCATTACAAATACAAGTTACTGGTCAAAAAATGTGATCAGTAACTTACTCTAAGTACTAAAATAAAAAAGTCACATACCAGAGTACTTTTAGTTACTTTTGGATTATTTCACCAGCAAACATAAAAAATAAAGACAAGAAAGAATAGAATGTGTCGTCTGCTCAGTGTGTTGACACATTTTATACACAAATTGCACTTGACAAGTTTTGATTTAGTTCAAAACTTGCCATTTGTCACTAGTTTTCTAAAGTGAACATGAGTTTACATAGTTTGAATCAACTTTATCCTGTCTCACTTCAGTTTTCACGAAATGAAAACTTAAAATATAGCGTTTTTTCAACCTACTACACTTCCTTTAGAGCCTCCTTTAGCCTATAAGAAACACTGATGCTTCCTCATCAGGTGTCGAGCACTGATTGTCACGGCTGGGCGCCGGCGCATGGAGTGTCCTGAACCCAAAAGCAGACCTCAAGCAGAAAGTTGTTTGCAAACAGGGATGTTTTATTGAGGGAACAGGGAAAGGGGAGCTGGAACGGTGACGGGACCCGGGGAACCTCTTGGAACCGGGACGGGACCCGGGGGAATCTCAGGGGGGGCCTCTTGGAACCGGGACGGGACCCGGACGGGGAACTTCTTGGAGCCGGGACGGGACCCGGACGGGGAACTTCTTGGAGCCGGGACGGGACCCGGACGGGGAACTTCTTGGAGCCGGGACGGGACCCGGACGGGGAACTTCTTGGAGCCGGGACGGGACCCGGATGGGGAACTTCTTGGAGCCGGCGTCGGAACAGGAACGGGAACGGGAACGGGAACCACCCTGGGGAGGACACTCACCCCCCGGGGAGGACACTCACCCCCCGGGGAGGACAACACCGACTCACCTCCACACGGAGTGAAGACTAGCAATCCTCTGGCACCGGACCCTCCTCACTGCAGGGCTTAAGACTGCTTGACAATCAATTAGCTGATTGCCTGCAGGAGTGCCAGAGAGGATCCGGTGCTGGAGCGAGGTGTGTGACTCCTGACACTCATACCACAATACAAATAGCTTTGTATTCAATTTGTAATAGCTTTCTATTCAAGAAAATGTGCCCACCTTTTCCAAAACTCTCTCTCTCTCTCTCTCTCTCTCTCTCTCTCTCTCTCTCTCTCTCTCTCTCTCTCTCTCTCTCTCTCTCTCTCTCTCTCTCTCATCCCGTTTCCTCATTGGTTGTAATCTTGTTTTTTCTCGGACTAAATATAAATGTTTGATAGGTTTGAGAGGCTGTGTCTGGCAGCATGAATCACTGATGGATAATGACGGAACAACCCACTACTCAGTCAACCAGCAGACTTAAAAAAAAAGATATGACGCATGTTGCCCCAATTAATCCCTAAACATGAGATCCTCTAAACGTATTGAGAAAATCTTCCTACCATCAGCACCAGTACTGGTATTGGCAGGTTACTAGCAGGTTATGAGCTAATAAAACTAGTTGACAGAGTCCAGGTGTGTTTCAGTGAAAGTGAGCAGGTTTTATCCTACCAGATGTTTCTTCAGGTGAGACGTCGACTTCCTGGACGTTCCTTGTTATTAAACAACTGCATCTATACAACTTTAGCCAGTGCAACCTCTTATGTTTACTCTGTACTGAAAACACGAATGAACATGACGAAACTGCATCATCGCTCCGACTGTACTTTTCTATGCCCTTGACACTGATAAGAAGCAACGATGTGCGAACCTCCTCAGTACTGGGTTGAGAGTAATGACATTAATTCATTCAGATAAGTCCAGTGATGATTTGCTTGTACATTTTGTTCAATGAATATTTAGTTTTTGGATCATGCCGGAGCATTTGGAAGGAGTCCAGCTTCATTCTGCGCCATGCCAACGCTCCAGAGAGGACTTTGTGGGAAACGTACAGGCTGTACCCTTCCAAGGGTTTGGACTTGACTGGTTCATTTTTACTAACTCGACTGTGGGTGAGAGGGTTTCTTTACTCCGTGCCATGTGTTTTTTGCGTGCAATAAATTGACACATACAGTAGGTGTCTGGCTGTGTCAAGTGGTCAGATCGAGCTGGATTACGTGAGTTAAGGGCCACGTGTCAAAACACGTCTTTCAGTCTGCCTCGGGGCGCCACGACAACAGCCCCCATCCCTCCAAAATCCCACCAACACCATTCTCCTCATGTCACTCAGTTCCTATCCCCAGGCACAATCAACTCTCTCAGCTCCATTTTCTGCCAGTGTGCATACTGACATGACACACACACACACACACACGCATGCATGCACGCACGCACATACGTGCGTGCGTGCGTGCATGCGTGTGTGTGTGTGTGTGTGTCTCAGTCAACACGAGGGCAGCGGAGTTTCCGCGGTGAATCAGTGAAGATAATCTTCCAGAGGTGCGTGTTGACTTCGGAGATCAGTTTCATGACCTGGTTTGTGGGTTTCTGTGAACATCTCTGTAGATAACCTCGACATGTTTTGTCTTTCTCGTCTGTATTTTGCTGAGTCATTGTATTCATACAGGCTTCTCGTGTTGGACACTGCAGCTTTCGTCCAGAATTGAATCGTCCGTCTCATCTCATTTCCAAAATCTTTATCATGTACTGGCTTTGTTTTTTTTGTGTGTTTTTTTTTTTGGTAGAATACCGGTATAACGCTCATGTGTTAAGTTCAAGGCCTTCAGTGATATGGCTCATTAATGCACACATGAATCGCAGCAGCTGCCGTGCAAGATGACAAACCTCGAGCTGTTTGAGCTACTTATTAAGAAAAAACAGATAATTTCCCTTCAACCTTTAAAAAGTTTTTTTTTTTTCACACCAGATCAATTGGGCCACATTTCTTTGAAAACAAAGAGACGGTCAGCCCTGTAAATATTCGCCATTGGTCATTTAATCACCCCTGGAAGCTACATCCCTGCATCTCCCCCTGGTGGCGAACCCCGCTCTGATTGGCTAAGGCCGTCGTGAACACAGTAGGAAGCCAGGAACATGACGCACAGGCATAAAGGTCTGTGCCGTGAAAGAGACAGATTTGCGTCAAACAAGAAAATAATGCATTGGTTTTATATAGTGCTTTTATTTTTTTAAGTAACTGTGGCAACACTGTTAAATAGTTAGCGGAGGTCCGGAGGTGCGTTAACTTTAACGTCAAGATAAACCTGGTTAAAGTTAACTGAGCGTTGAACAACAAGATAACAGTGCTGTTAAAGTTAATGGTGAGTTAAATGTATTTAACGGCTGGTTAAACGATAACCCGGTTTTGAAAAACTGGGCCCAGATCAAATTCCAGTATAACACGCTCACCACTCTCCTCACCATCATCCACACATGATTTGCTTTCACATGCTTTCCTCGTTTTTGCCCACAAAAAAACCCCAACAACAACAAATTGCTGAATATTGATTTGTTACTGCCAGTGTTGCTGCAGTGAAATCACAGTAGTGTTTTTCCTCCCACCACTCCTGAAGCAGGTTGAATTGTGAGCTGTGATGCGCCCAGCACACACACTCTGACAAGAGTCCTAGAGGACGGTACAGAGAAACGTGCTCACTGACAGCTGTTTGTTCTTCACATTCTCCCACTTTGTCTTTGCTTTTTCCTCTTAGGTTCAGCCTGACGACACACTTTCGCCCCCCGGGCAAAGAAAAGGCTGCAGATACAAAAGAGAGACACCACATCTCTTCCACTCCAGGGGACGGATGAAGTTCTTTGCATATTTCTTTCTTATTTTTTATTTTTTAGCCAGCTAAAGTTATATTCTGGCAGTCATTATACAAATCAGTATTCTCACCCAGGCCTGCCAGCTCTCATAGGGCCCCGGAGTGAAGTTTTGATTCTTGATCGCATAAACCACAAAGGCAGGATAGTGTTGGATTTGTTAGTATGGGGAGTTGTGAAATAGTTTTTTGTGGATCGCATTTGGGGAGACGGGTCAGAAAATGGACTGAAAAGGACACCGGCACGCTCACTTTGTGTTAAAAAAAAAAAAGGCGGGGCCTTTAGACCAACGGTGGCAGATATAATTTCCCTCCATCTCACACCCTGCCGGCTTTGATTTCCAGAAAAGAAAAAGTAATACTTAAAGAGGCGATATTTCAACTTGCATGGCGGCAGACGGAGACAGAGAAGAAGGAAGCCGGGAAGATAAAAGTGATGGACGGCATGTTAAGTGGATATTCCTCTCCAGTGTAACTGCGTGGTGACAAGCAGGATTACCATGTGACACAGAGCTGCTCGCTGCGCCCAGAGCGACTGATTGACACATGTCGCTGGTTTGTGTGAAAAGGCTCTACCAATGGAAGTCAGATAAGCCACTCAGGCTGAGTGAAACAACATGTGTCTGACATCGTCTTCTATGAATCGTTGCAGAAACCCGTCCAGAGCCGGAGGGGCTGGGTGAGGGACGGGGGCACAGCCGGGGCACCACCGCATGCTGCGATCTGAGTGGCGGGAATATAGTTTCATTCAATTAAGCTTTTCTTTTGTATGGTGATGCTTTCGACAAAAAACAAACTGATAAGTGTTATGTAGCTTTTTGTAACTTTCCACATGGTTTACAAATTCACCCTCATGTGCTCATGCTATTTTTGCTTACAATAAGTAAGAACATTTTTATAAAATGTATACGCATTTATTTATTTATTTATTTTTTAAACACAAACAAAAAATGTGTTTCAAATTTACCAAACGTGTACATATTTGGTCATGTTTCTAAATGTTTAAATATGCTAATATTTATTAATAACTGAAAATCTAAGAGCTTAAAATAGCCTCAGTTTATGCTGCAAGTTGAGGCACAATTCCAAAATGCTTTGAAAGGTGGATTTATGTGAAAATATACCTAAGGTTGGAATGAGTTTTTCCTGAACTCAGACTCACTGTCATTTCAAATAAACCAGCCCAAAACCCATTAATGTAATTAAAAGAGACTATTGAAGCTTCTGCTTGTATTTGTTTACCAGTATGTTCATAAAAGAGCCGTCTTACAGTAAGAAGTGCTCTCTATTCACTAGCTGTTCAAAAATACAATAGTTTTCATCATTGAGGCCTCGCTCAATCACAGTTTTATCCATTCATGACTTTGTAAGGTTATTCTAAAACTTGGATTTGCATGTATTTCAATTTATCACACATAATTTATGAGATACAGCACAGTTCCAAGCGGCCTCTGAATGGGACACATTCCATTCTGCAGCTGTGTGTGTGTGTGTGTGTGTGTGTGTGTGTGTGTGTGTGTGTGTGTGTGTGTGTGTGTGTGTGTGTGTGTGTGTGTGTGTGTGTGTGTGTGTGTGTGTGTGTGTGTGTGTGTGTGTGTGTGTGTGTGTCAAAGCAGATATCTAAGGTTGTGTTTTGATTCTGGTTTGATCTGCGGCATGCTGTGTTTGGACGTAAAGTTCAGTCAAGTGTTTGATTCCATCTGACCCAGACCAAACACAACCGCACCACGCACACACACTGAACTCAGTGGAAATGACTGATCCCACCGTTCTCATTTCATGACATTCACATGCTTAACAATGTACATTAAGTTTGTTAATGTTTGTCGTTTTGGGAATTTAACAAATTCACCTCAAATACTCATAATGTCAGAAACATTTTATTTCTCTCTTGTCTAAACTAACTCTTGTGAGCTTTAGGAATTTGAGAACACTTCACAAAGATACAGTGAGACAGACATGACAATATTTATTTGTAGCTATAAAGTCTATAATTCCTCAGTGTGATTTGACTAAAGAGCCACGAAAGTGTAAATGTCTTTATTGCACTTCAGTTAAAGTCCTCTTTAATCATTGTGAGTTGGGCTCGGCTCCATTGGCTCATCAGTCTGATCTGGATAAAACTAAATATATATGGCTGGACCGGTCTAAAACCTGTGAACATAGTAAATTAGAAATTGTCAACTGATCCGTCTTTGGGACCCGCCATCATCTGGTCATGACGAGCCACAACCGAAATCAAGACAAACTCTCTGCTTTCCTTCGTTCAGCCAGCGGGAGAGACTCAAAGTGGAGCTCTTACTTCTCCACACTGAGGGGAGTTTATTTAGACTCACCTATCAACCTGACATGCACATGGGAAGAACATGCAAACTCCACAGAGAATGACCTGGTCTGGATTAGAACCAGCAACCTTCTTGTCAAATCCATACTTCACATTGTGCATCATGTGTCTGGCCGTGCTCAGCTAGTATATGATAATGTCGTGGGTCTTTCATGGTGTGAAAGTCGCAGTTGTCAGCTCAGATTATTATGGGGAATAGATTTAAAATAATGCCTTTAAATTCAATTTCCAAGTGTCTTTTAAAGGATTAACCTGCAAAACATCCCATTACCTAAATAAATGAAGGGTCTCTCTCAGGGGAACTTGTTATTTTTCCAACACAAGGGCACGTTTTCATCGCCTGACTTTGTAATGAGAAACTTAATGATACAAACGATGCGAATGGCTTCAGCCGAACTGTAACGTGAGCCTTAAAACTCACATGACTTCTTTCAAACCATGCAAAATCTTCTGTGGTTCAGCTTTTCAGTCCCGACAGTGAAGCCAAACTCCACTGGTGTCGTGTGCTTTCAGTTTGTGGGTTCAACACACACACACACACACACACACACACACAGATAAAGAGCTGCCAAAGAAAGCCAGATGAGACGTGGATGTCCTGGGTGGCATTGGAAGTGTACGTGTGGTCTCATAGGAACTTACACAATCTCACTTCTGAGCGCATACGTGCGCCGATCTCTCTCTGCCCTGTTTGTCTCACTTTCCCCTCCATGTTTTCTTCTCCCCTCCCAATCCTTCCTCGTCCTCCTTCCCATCATCTGTGCCTGGCGTTAATGTGGGAGTGATTGAGGAGGGCTGCATGAGCAGGCTGACAGAGCTCATCTCTGGCCCATGATGCATGGCTTCCCTGGGCCTCCCCGCTGCCCCATTACACCCTGATTAATTGGCCCTGCTTAAGTCAATAACTCATCCGTTAAAAAACAAAAAGCTCCAGTGGAGAAGAGGAGGAGGAGGAGGAGGAGGAGGAGGAGAGGCAATGAAGGACACAAGAGGCAAGAAAGTGAAAGAAAGCAGGAAAAAAAAAAACGATGCAGCTGAAAATGCTTTCAAATCACATGTAAACAAGCTTCTAATAGCAAATCCTGACGTTTTGGCTTCTTCTCATACTAATAAATCTGCATATTGAAGTACACATGAGTCAAACTATAATTTCCGAGCATAAAACACTTAACTCGAGGCTGTAAAGTGGCTCATTTTACCACTAGCTTTTGCTTTCAGCATGTGGACGTGTCAACAGCCTGGTTCCATTGCAGCCCTACCTGCTCACTTCCAAGCCGTCCCACTTCATTGGCGTGTTGCACTCGTTCCAGCGGCGCCGGCTGGCTCAGTTTAGTCCAGACCGCTGTCAGTCAGCAGTGTGGGAGACATATCGGATCCTCTCTTTGATTTGGAAGAGGCTTAAATTTGTCTCACGTTTCCTCTGCGATCACTGACTGAGAAGCCACTGTTGATGGAAACGTAATCACAGCTGCGGCTGATGGGATGGACTCATTCCTCATCTGACAATCAGGATCACATCTGCAAATGATATCTGCCACACCGAGTGCCTCAAATGCTGTGCGCCATGTCGCAGAAGCATGAAATCAGAGAGTATTCGGTGTAAAAAAAGCACTCGTGACGTTGAACGGTCCTCCAGGGGTGCTTGTGTTGTGATTGATACATGCTTCAGCAAGATGGGCGCATTAGATGCATTTCAAAGCACAGAGAAAACCTGCTCAGCAATCTGTCTCCTTCTGTTGAGAGCAGACTTCAGCGTGCTTTGTTTGACAGGATGACGCAGCCCGTCTGAGACTGGATCCACAAATGTGTCTCAACCCAAACGCTGACTGAAGGCTGGTCTGTGCTGAGAGAAGCTCCTCCTCTTCAGCAAGTCAACACTTCTCTTAATGGGTCATCAGCTGATTTCCTCCATTGTGCGACGGTAAAGTATCCAGAGGGTATAAACAAACTCATAAAGATAAAGAAATCGCTCAGTGTTTCCTCGAGGATTGTGTTGAGCTGCGGGCGCCAGCTCTCCGGGGGGGGGGGTCACACTAGTGTTAAACAAATGCAACCAACCACTTGACCTTCCTGTTTGTTCTGCCGGTCCAGAACTGCAAAACCATCCGAACGTCTGAGAGTTGAATGTTGTTATTCTGTTATAATGTAACTTTCTGTCTCCTGCCACACGTTTCCACAGTTTCACTCTCGTGGTGCGCTCACACACCTTTTGCTTTTACAATCACTGAGTTTACCTTTGAAGCAGCCAGTGTTGCCACAGTTACCTTGAAAAAGCAATCCGAATCCTGTTTACTAGTTACTCCTTAAAGTAACTTAGTTACTTTACTGATTGCTTGTTTTTAAAAGTTACGTTTTAGTTACTTTCAGCAGCTGCCGACAACACCCCTCATTGAAAATGAATAAACTCTGATGATCCCAGCCTCCTGCACCTGCTGGTACATATTTAACCTTTGACCTTCATTCTTTGTTGTATTTATATCTGACTCGCTGTTTTATTATCACATTTTTACTATTACTGCTATTTATTTACCCAGAGATGTAGTTGTAGTCTGTTGTTGCACTATTTTTTTTAATGTATTTGCACTGCCTGATCTCTGCAGCTTCATTTCCCCCCCTCCTGGAGTAATAAAGCCTTTCATTGATTGATTTATTGAAAAAAGGGGCAGGTTTTCCTGCCAATATATCTTTTTACACAGCAAAATTACAAGAATAGGGAAACATCTTCAGCGATGCTGGTAGCGAGTTAATTAGTAACGCGTTTCTCTCATATGACCACTTTTTTCAATAACCAGTAATCCAACGTGTTACTATTTCCAAACCAGTAATCAGATTAAAGTTACTTGTCCAGGTAACTGTGTTACTATTGTAGCGTCCAGCAGCACGAGTTTCTTGTCTGAAAAGCCGCTTTATTATTAAACAGAACCAGCAGCTCCTCCAAAGGTTAAATATGTACCAGCAGGTGCAGCAGGCCGGGATCATCAGTTTTTGTGTTCAGACGATCGGTGGTGTTGTCGGCAGCTGCTGAAAGTAACTAAAAAGTAACTTGTAAACTAATTTAGTTACTATTAAAACAAGTAATCTGTGAAGTAACTAAGTTACTCCTTAAAGGAGTAACTAGCAATCAGTAATCAGATTATTTTTTTAAAGTAACTGTTGCAACACTGAATATCTCTGCAGAGGTGTTCTTGATGCAATGATAAGGTTGATTATTTTTGTTAATTCCAATTCTTTTGTTAATTTGTGTTCCCTGAACGCAGCATTAGAGCGAGTTGGCCTGTGATTGGCTGAGAGTGGAGAAGGGGGCGGGGCAGGTGGTGTGGAAATTGCCTCTGTGTGTGTGTGTGTGTCTGTCTGTTTGGAGGAGAACAAAGCACTTAATAATAAAGCAGCTTTACAGGGAAGACACTCGTCCTGCTGGATGCTGCAATAGTAACTCTACAATAGTAACTACAACAGTAACTACAATATTAACTACAGTAACTACAATAGTAATTACAATAGTAACTACAATAGTAACTACAATAGTAACTACAGTAACTACAATATTAACTACAGTAACTACAATATTAACTACAGTAACTACAATAGTAATTCTACAATAGTAACTCTGCAATAGTAACTACAATAGTAACTCTACAATAGTAATTCTACAATAGTAATTCTACAATAGCAATTCTACAATAGTAACTACAATAGTAACTCTACAATAGTAACTACAATATTAACTGCAATAGTAACTCTACAATAGTAATTCTACAATAGTAATTCTACAATAGTAATTCTACAATAGTAACTCTACAATAGTAACTACAATATTAACTGCAATAGTAACTCTACAATAGTAACTCTACAATAGTAACTACAATAATAACTACAATAGTAACTCTACAATAGTAACTACAATAGTAACTCTACAATAGTAACTCTACAATAGTAACTACAATATTAACTACAATAGTAACTGCAATAGTAACTCTACAATAGTAGCTCTACAATAGTAACTACAATAGTAACTACAATAGTAACTCTACAATAGTAACTACAATAGTAACTCTACAATAGTAAATACAATAGTAACTACAATAGTAACTCTACAATAGTAACTACAATATTAACTGCAATAGTAACTCTACAATAGTAACTCTACAATAGTAACTACAATAATAACTACAATAGTAACTCTACAATAGTAACTACAATAGTAACTCTACAATAGTAACTACAATATTAACTGCAATAGTAACTCTACAATAGTAACTCTACAATAGTAACTACAATAATAACTACAATAGTAACTCTACAATAGTAACTACAATAGTAACTCTACAATAGTAACTCTACAATAGTAACTACAATATTAACTACAATAGTAACTACAATAGTAACTCTACAATAGTAGCTCTACAATAGTAACTACAATAGTAACTCTACAATAGTAACTACAATAGTAACTCTACAATAGTAAATACAATAGTAACTACAATAGTAACTCTGCAATAGTAACTACAATAGTAACTACAATAGTAACTCTACAATAGTAACTACAATAGTAACTATAATAGTAACTCTGCAATTGTAAATACAATAGTAACTCTACAATAGTAACTACAATAGTAACTCTACAATAGTAACTCTACAATATTAACTACAATAGAAACTACAATAGTAACTCTACAATAGTAACTCTACAATAGTAACTACAATAGTAACTCTACAATAGTAACTCTACAATATTAACTACAATAGAAACTACAATAGTAACTACAATAGTAACTATAATAGTAACTCTACAATAGTAAATACAATAGTAACTCCACAATAGTAACTACAATAGTAATTCTACAATAGTAACTCTACAATAGTAACTACAATAGTAACTATAATAGTAACTCTACAATAATAAATACAATAGTAACTCCACAATAGAAACTACAATAGTAATTCTACAATAGTAACTCTACAATAGTAAATACAATAGTAACTCCACAATAGTAACTACAATAGTAACTCTACAATACTAACTCTACAATAGTACCTACAATAGCAACTATAATAGTAACTCTACAATAGTAACTACAATAGTAACTATAATAGTAACTCTATAATAGTAAATACAATAGTAACTCCACAATAGTAAATACAATAGTAATTCTACAATTGCAACTCTACAATAGTAACTCTACAATAGTAACTACAATAGTAACTACAATAGTAACTCTACAATAGTAAATACAATAGTAACTCCACAATAGTAACTACAATAGTAATTCTACAATTGCAACTCTACAATAGTAACTCTACAATAGTTACTCTACAATAGTTACTCTACAATAGTAACTACAATAGTAACTACAATAGCAACTCCACAATAGTAAATACAATAGTAATTCTACAATAGTAACTCTACAATAGCAACTCTACAATAGTAACTACAATAGTTACTATAATAGTAACTCTACAATAGTAAATACAATAGTAACTCCACAATAGTAACTACAATAGTAACTACAATAGCAATTCTACAATAGTAACTATACAATAGTAACTACAATAGTAATTCTACAATAGTAAATACAATAGTAACTCCACAATAGTAACTACAATAGTAACTACAATAGCAATTCTACAATAGTAACTATACAATAGTAACTACAATAGTAACTCTACAATAGTAAATACAATAGTAACTCCACAATAGTAACTACAATAGCAATTCTACAATAGTAACTCTACAATAGTAACTACAATAGTAACTCCACAATAGTGACTACAATAGTAACTCTACAATAATAACTACAATAGTAATTCTACAATAGCAACTCCACAATAGTAACTACAATAGTAACTCTACAATAATAACTACAATAGTAATTCTACAATAGCAACTCCACAATAGTGACTACAATAGTAATTCTACAATAGTAACTACAATAGTATTTCTACAATAGTAACTACAATAGTAACTCTACAATAATAACTACAATAGTAATTCTACAATAGTAACTACAATAGTAACTCTACAATAATAACTACAATAGTAATTCTACAATAGTAACTACAATAGTAACTCTACAATAGTAACTACAATAGTAACTCTACAATAGTAACTCCACAATAGTAACTACAATAGTAACTACAATAGTAACTCTACAATAGTAACTCTACAATAGTAACACACAGTAACTTGGATAAGTAACTTTAATGTGATTACTGGTTTAGAATTAGTAACACGCTAGATTACTAGTCATATGAAGTAAGGCGTTGCCGTCGTCACTGGTGGCGGCGACTTACTAAAACAGTGAGAGAAACAGCCGTTAGTACTTTGTGATTTAAGTAACATTGGTGTTCAGACTAAAACCAGCAGCACCTTTCAGACTAACAGTAGCACAGTTTGATTAAACTCCAGGTATTAGCATGTAAACCAGTCCTACCGCACTGGTCTGTATGTTTTGCATTGAATGAATCCAATTCTTCCATATTTCATCATATGGTATCCAAACAGCGAACCAACTTTATGAGAAAGGACTACTTCTTTATATCCTGCTGTGTACTGCTGTCATGTACTCCTGCTATAACCCTGCCTAAAACACACACACGCACGTGTACACGCCCTCCCCGTCCAGCTGCAGACCATAGATCACAGCCCCTGAAAGCAGATTACACCTAATCACCACAGACACTTAGATCACCGTTCTGATCAAATAACAGCTCAGCTGTAATGTCAACACGCACACACGCAGATATCCTCTTGCTGAGCGATGGATCTGAGAGCAGAGCCTCTGTTATCTTTGTTATGGTTTGGAGAGCTGACATGTTTGACAGCAGTGAATGTAAGTAGCAGTGTTATGACATGTCTGAGCGACCATGAAAAAGGCCAAATGCTGCTGGGCCCGGGCCGGGGCCACTCTTCACGCCGGCCCTGACACGACGGAGATAACAGTGAATAAACACAATGAACTGCACTGATCCCCGCCATTGTCTGTGCGCTGAAGAGGCTTTTGTTTGTGGACATCCCGGGATTTATTGGTTTGTTTCTCCGGTTGCGTGACTCACAAAAAGAGCACAAAACTGGCGAGAAGGATTGAAGTTAGTTGGTTCACCGTTCCATCATCTCTCCACATCCCCGAGTACAATCATCACCATCTTTTAATCTTCACCCTCCAGCAGATAACGCAGACTGCCTGGCTCCTTCCTGCTCAGCGCACAGATATGGCCTGTGAACACACACACACACGCACACACACACACACACACACGCACACGGAGGCTGTCACAGCACACACATGAGCCTGGCCTGGCCTCTCAGGAAACATGGCCCGGCTCCAGTCATAAATAATAATGGGATTGGCTACATGACATGTTGAGTGATGGGGCCCCTCTCAGAACTCATTTACATGGCTTTGTGTAGCAATCATCAGCCCCCTAATGTAGCACTAAGCAAATGAGCCTTTCGGAATATTGTGCAATTTATCGCAAGTCAACTGGCACCAGGCGGGCGCTCTATAAATCATGCTCCAACACATGCCCCCAATGACAGCTAAATCAACATGGAGTAATTGCTTTGAAATGTGGAGGAAGCGAGCGGGCAGGCCGGACAAAGCGGTGTGGTTAGTGGAGAAGCAGGGGGGGAGCGAGTCGCACCGCTAACCTCACAGTGACTCTGGAAATGTGACATGCAGATGTTTTGGTGAATTACAGGAACCTGGTGGGGGAGGGGGGAGGTGCAGCAGCAGGGAGGGAGGAGGACAGAACTCTGACTGACCAGCAGAGGGAGTGACACACACACACACACACGCACATACACACACACACACACACACTTACTACACTGTGAGGACCATGACCATTAAGGCCCCTGCAGGCTCTCTTATTAAACCCATAAGAACAAGAAGAAAATTCTGCAGTGACGTCAGCAAGCTGCTGGAAAAAAACCCAGCTTTTTCTGCAGGACTGTTCATACTCCAAGGAGAAGCTGACGAATTTGTAGGCCACGCCCCTCACACCAGGCCACGCCCCTTCACATCAGGCCACGCCCCCTCACAGCCACACGTCTGTGAAGCGGCGCTTTAACTTTTCCACTGCACAGTTTATTTCTCACCTCCGGTGCTGTCAGAAACACATTTCTCTGAACTGTTTCAGTAATAAAAGAGAGAGTTTTTGTCCGAACAGCCATTTTTTGTCCGAGCGGCCATTTTTGTCCGAGTGGCCATTTTTGTCCGAGCGGCCATTTTTGTCCGAGCGGCCATTTTTGTCCGCGCGGCCATGTTTGTCTGTGACTTTGAGTGACACACACACACGTAAGCTGGCACTCTGACATTCTAACGAGCTGTGGCGCTCAGACCGTAACGATGTTAGAAGCTGCAATATGATGAAAATCTGACTGATGGTGATTGGCGAGCTGGACGCCATGCTCTCCACACGTCACTGCTGAAGTTTCTGCAGTGGTTTCTACATGGTTGGACCAGGACGGTTGGAACTGCTGAAACTAGTGAGTTTGTCCAGAAAGAGCTGGATGAAGGAAAGAACATCATTTTGTTTGGCAGAACTTTCATCTTGTTCTCATGGAGGATGAATTGACCTTTAGGGTGACCGGTTCTCAGAGAACCCCATTTCCATTGTCGCTGGAATAGTCCAATAAAATGTAAACACTCTCTCTCTCTCTCTCTTTCTCGCTCTCTCTCTCTCTCTCTCTTGCACTCACACTACTGAGAAGCTTGTCGAGTATTCATTGAATGGTCGTCAGCTGCTGTGAATAAGTTAGAGTCGTGTGTATATTTGTGTGAGTGTGTGTGTGTGGGGGTGGATGTCTGAAGCTGTCAGCACTGGCGTGTGAGCTGTCTCAGTCTGCAGTGGTGTGCGTGTGTGTGCATGTGCGTGTGTGTGTGTGTGTGTGTGTGTGAGTGAGAGGGACTCAGAGAGTGAGTGTGAGCGAGCAAACACAATCCTGTCCATCAGTGTCCATTACCCTGACAGCAAGTGAGATTAATGACCACAGGGTCACACAGAGGCACCCCACCCCATGTTCACACACACACACACACACACACACACACACACACACACACACACACACACACACACACACACACACACACACACACACACACACACACACACACACACACACACACACACACAGAAAAATGTAAAGACAGGAATAAAAAAAATTACAATATAAAATAAAAATACTATATGGTTTTTCTGTTTTTATTTAAATGAACTCTACATCTTAATTGTAACTCATTAAGAGCAAAATACCCTGATCATTCAGATGTTTAGGTTGAATTAAAAGCTTTTAATTTGTGATGGTACACAAACAATAAAAACAGAAAAGGGACCCCTGTTTCATTCCCACACCTCCAACCACACGTTCCAGCTCTTTTTAACTGGGCTGAGTGAATTCTGGGAGGTTTTTCTGAGCTCTGAAGTTGCACAAGTACAACTTCAGGTGGAAAACTAAAGCAACAGTCAAGCCTTAATAAAGAGATTCGGTGACTACACTTTGAAAGAAATAAAAGTATTTCCTAGCAACTCGCTAGACCCTGTTTACATCCAGTTGCATCATCTTCAAGCACAAATTCAAGCTTTCCATGCCTGTCTTGTTACCTGACAGGATTTTATCATCTGTATTTCTCAGAACCATAACTTTTTGAGTGATAATGTATCTAGAAAATACAATGCCTTCCTGAAAGCAGATGAAAAACAGCTCATGGCATTATGGTGGTCAGTCAAGATTTACCATGTTCATCATTTTCAGTGTACATTGTCCTTGAAAGAACTAGAGAGACGCCATGAAATAATATGTATTATTATTATTAGAACAATTTTCAATATGTTTCTCAGATATTCAAAATTGAAGTGATTTTTGATAATTGAGTGATCTTTCACTCATTGCTCATTTTGTGAAAATGCTGCAGTCACAAAATGAAAATAAATTCACACAGTCCGCTACATACAAACAGCATAATGCAAAAAAAGAAAAAAAAAAAAAAGATTCCTTTGTGGTAAATGTTTCTGTGAATTGGTTATTTCCACTTTAGTTGAGTCACTTTGCCAAAAATAACTAATATGATCTGATGTACTTCATCATATCCTGTGGCATAGTACCAGACGTTTTACTGAATTTAACAGGCATTTCAAAATAAAGTTGGATTCTACTCTCCATAGTTAAAAATAGTTATTTGAGAATAGCCCGTCAATGCAAGAGTGTCTTTGTTCCAACTTATGTTCAGTAGTTGAGTTGGATTTTATCAGACAACCGGCCAGAGAGACTCACCTACATATTGAAGGACAAGCAGGAAATATTTGAAGACGTTTAGAGACTCTTTTTTTTTAATCACTTTTACCAAGGACCTAAACTCGTTAAAATGTGCACCAAAAAGACTGTAGCTTACTTTGTGTTCTGCATCATTCCACCCCTCAAGATTAAGCTGAATGTGACATTTCTGTGCCACAAAATTCAAAAGAATCCATAAACAGATGTTAATAACTCTATAAATGTGACAGAAACCACAGAGCCACACAGTCTCTGTGGATTCATCACATTAGCCAGAATAAATTGATTCAGTGTCAGTGAGTAAAGTATTGATTTGGACCGCTACAAGTTTATATGATTTTCCAATGAGAAAATACTGTCGAATGCATAAAAACAAATGATCAAAGTGGTTATACAGTTTCTGTTGGAGCAGCGGAAGGCTTCTTCGCCAGTCTTGGTCCAATGAAGTCACTTTGAACAAAACGCCTTAACATCTCTGTTATTAATGACACAGGCCACTCAGCGATCTTAATTCCATTTGCATAATGAGCTGGAGCTGATAAGCCACCCATCAGCGCTAATGGAGTGGCTTTCATTAATTAAAACATCTCATTCTCACTGCAGCCTTCATTACTACGCCAGATGGTTGTCATTACACTGCTGTTTGTCAGTTAAATGCTTGACACCAGGCCATAAAGGGCTAGTTAATATTACCAACAGAGCAGGGAGCGAAGGAGTCCATGTGGGAATTAGTTTTTGGGGGATAGTTTATCCCTGAAGCAAAGTTCGATGAGATCAGATGTGAAGTTTACAGGATGTCGCAGCAGCCTGGACCCCCCACCTGCAACACCACCCCTCATATATATATATATAAACAACAGATGGGTTATCCTGGAACATTTCAAGCTGAGCGACACTAAAACGGCCAAAATACTGGGCTGGACTGGATTATTGAACTATTCAGACGTTGTGTTGTCAGGAGATTCCTTTTTTGAGATCTGAATAGTCACTGCTTCTCTGCAGCACCGTGCTGCTCTATGAAGCTCCTCTCCGTCAGCCCTTCCATGCTTTGTGTGTCTGCAGACTGTGCGCGGGCCACGGGTGCTCCACGATTGCATCCATACTACACTCCTGGTTCATTTCCTTAACGTTCCATAACGTAACGTAATGATCCCGAAACTCTCTCCACTTGTGCTGCCCGGCGTTCTCCACCTTTCCTCCAGTAGTTTATGTTTCCCTTCAGGAGTTCTGAGCCTCTGGAGATTTATTTGCTTTTAAATTATGATTGTTCAGAGGGGAGACGGAGGATCTCTTCACAAAAGCGTCCACTGCATTGTTGCCAGATCAGATGGACAGTTTCCAGCCCAATCCCATCTTAGAACCCACCCTTCCAATAAAAACCAGCCCAAACCACGAAGTTGCATGTACCATGAACCAGCCCAATGTATTTTTTTCCTGCCTGACGTAAACAAAAATAGCCCAATTGGGCGGAAAACAGCCCAATCTGGCAACATGCACAGTCGGCAGCATGGACTTAGTGCACATGAAAGTTTGACTTTCCCTTCACAGCAGGCCTGTGGGCCAAAACCCACCAAGAGGCTCAACCTGGTCCCACCAAGCAAGAAGCTTATAGAGGATTTATACCAGTTTTATTTTACATTTCATTGTATTTAGCACCCAAATGTTTCATTAAAATTGACTTTATGTTGAGATTGTAATCATTTTCAGTACTAGTTGTTGATCTTGTAGAAATATAGACATTTCATTCCATACACTGTGACCACAACAAAGAAAAACTTTGAAGTGTAAATTTCAAGGTTATTACAGCAATATTTTACCAGTCTGGTCACTCAGGATGAAACTGGACTGTATGTGGTCCCTGAAGTACATTAAATCTTATTTAATCATTATCTTGTATACATCTTCTATACATGTGTATATATGTAGATATATTGTATACATCTTATATACATGTGTATATATGTAGATTTATTGTATACATCTTATATACATGTGTATATACTGTATGTAGATAGATTGTATACATCTTTGTACTAGTTCAGTTCTGTGCTTTTAAATAACCAGAACATATTTGATGATGGTTCATTCAATATAAACTGGTCCTACACTTTGTCCCCATGACCCTCTGAAGAGAGGACACCTGCCTTGAGGGGACACTTGTCCTTGGACTTTAGGGTGTCCATGCATCAGAGGCTTTACTGTGCATCAATAAATGGTATGCTTTTTGACACAGGATCCAAAAGCTAAATGTCTTTATTGAGGCCATATACTTGATAGCTGTGAAGTTGTTTTGGGTTTTTTTTGTTTTACCAGGTAAAACATTTGTTTACAGAGCATTCATTCAATCTAGGTTATAGAACATTTACCAACAAGGCCAAATGTTAACAAACTGTATAATCCAGGGTATTTTAACTATTAACTCAAACTGTCTGCTTGTACATCTAAATGCTTGACACAGTGACACCTCCAGTATGGATCAATAATATGGCTGCTGCTTCATTCTCTGGAGCCTGATCCCCAATGCATTTATTTTTGATTTACTCCACAGAGTACAGAAAAAAACGTTTTCCCCAAAAAACAAAGAAAAAAACATGACAGAATGCATCAGAATATATGGAAGGTGCAACAATAAAATCATTTGATCTCAAAATACAATGTATTTCATTCAGAAATTGGTCAAATATATTAATTGATGATTCTCTTATGGACCCTGGAAAGACTTAAAATTGACAAAATAAATGCTGAAACCCTGAACTTTCACAGCCACGATCAGGATTGTTTTTGCCCTTGTTTTGAACCTAAACTTCACCTGGGTCAACTTAACTTAATTTAGACCTTTCAGTCCTGTCTATTTCTAAGCTGGCTAGTAAAAGCAGAGACAGGAGTATCAGATTTAACAAGGACTACACAGAAAATGGGTGTATGCCCAGTCCCAAATAGAGCTGTGCTGTGACTGTAAAGCTCTGCTTTACTTGGGCAGTGTTTCAAACCCAATGTTGCTTTTTGTCAGGCAGTATACACTTAGCAGGATCACCATCCAGCGCGCGGTTACACATAGTTTAATATTAGAAGCAGTTGAGGGTGGTAGTACATGTATGAATTGGAAGAGGTTATTTTTGTTCCCAATGAGTGAGATCAGATACTAAGTCTGCGGTGTCCAGGTCCGGCTGCAGTTTGACGTATGTGCTTGGTGTGATTGTAACATTGTGGGTTCTGAGTCTGGGTTGCACCTAATTTCCTTCTTGTCTGTCATCCACGCTGCAGCCACTCCTCGGGCGGATTATGTTTCAGAACAAGGAGAGATATGCGAGAAAATGAGCCGAGTCTGACTGGGTTTGGACTGCAGGGCCGAGGCACAGTCACAAGTTTCCAACCATGTCTTGTCACGCAGGCGAATCTTTGCGCGCATGTTATGCCTGTCAATGAACTCTGATCCAGGGGCAATGTTTCTCATTGGGAACCGATTCCAAGTTGCTGAGTAATTTCATCAGCTGTGGAAAGAATGTGGAAATATTTGACTCCCAGATTAGATCTGCTGCTGCGAGTGAATTCCAAATTCTTGACGATTACTTATTAAGTATGAAAGACAAGGCATTTGATAACGGCTGATGGTTGAGTAATAATGTATTCATTTCATGTTTATTCACTGTGACTCCAGTTTGAGGTAAAGGGTATGTCGTATCTTTTCTTATTGGTGACAGAATAGTTTTATGGTCGAGGAATCACATTTTTCTGAAGATAAGCTGGCGTTACTTATATTTAATGGTCACTTCATTAGGTACACCAGTTCAAACACTGGTTAAGGAAAAAGCTAATTCGCTAATCATATGTCAACATGGTGAAGATGAGATTCCAAAGCTTAAATTGATCACCGGGACAAAGTGCAGAGAGAAAATTCAAGTGACTTTGAAGGTGACATGGTTGTTGGTTTCAGACAATCTGGAACTTTACACTGGGATTACATATAAAACCATGTCCCTCGGGTGGAAATCAACACACTGCTTTCTATCATATCCAATCAAACAGTGACTCAAATAACCAGTGGTTACAATCAAAGTATGCAGAAGATCGTCTTTGACGACACAAAACGAAGAACCTTGAAGTTCTAAGGGGCGACAGCAGCCGAAGACCATCGTGGGTATTACTCCAGTCTGAAAGCAGGAACCTGAAGTTGACATAGGCTCAACAAACCGGTACAATAGAAGAATCGGGGAGTGAGGGTGGCGGGGGTGGGAGATTTGCGTCTCTTTCAGATGACAGTGTAATATCAACTGACGGCTACTTCCTGTAGGATAGTGTGCCGCGTCACAAAGCTCGAATTATCTTCAAGTGGTTTGTTGAACAAGACAATCCAGTCACTACATCTCTGTTCCACACAGCACCTCTGAGGTAGTCGAACAGGACATTCACACCAAGCTGACTAATCTGAATCAACTGCACAATGTTATCTAATGTCAATATGGACCAAAATCTCAAGCAGCTTTTTGGATCCAAGCCTCCAACAATTTAAACCCAACCCAGTACTAGCAAGACGTATCTAATAAACTGATGCATATGTACAAAGTAATGACCTCTATTGTTATATTTATTATTTTTTGGTTCGTTTTTCTTTCACGGACTAAATTACAAATTTGACCCCCTAAACACGCTCAAAAACTCACCAAATTTGGCAGATTCATTTTATATTTGCAATCTTGGATTTTGTAACAATACAGTCAGGAATATGACATTTATAGAAATGATATACAAAAGCAAATCTTAAAGAAATCTTTGAGCATCACACCACTAACCCGAGGAATTTCTCTGTGTTATAATCTACTTATGATGATGAAATAACCACTTTGATGTAATGTTATAATCTACAAACGCCAGGGAATGCAACATGACAGGTTTAGATATTTTGTGTCTTTCAATAAGCACTAACACCAGAGGTTTTTCCCTCTCTGTTAAACTGGATTTATTGTGGAGCCGGTCAGACTGACCCACATAGAGACAGCTCGGCTGTTACAATTATACAACTATGTGCACTTTACAAGGACAAAAAGTTCTCAAGTATCAATTTATTTTTACATGCAGCACATGAAGTTAAACCACAAATTCTGTGGTTTAGTGTAACCAATTAGGCTCTGTTTCTGTTAAATCAGATATCAATCAAGCATTTTTCTGCCTGTCCTCTTCCCTTACAGATAAGAAATGTGTTTATTCTACGCTGCTCGGAAGTCGGTCTGAACACAGCTTGGCCTCTGTTCCTCAAGGTGTCTTGGACAGAACAGATGAAATATAAAACAAGCTGTTGACAGTTTCTTTGTGAGTTATTGCTCGGGCGAGTGACCAGCAGGCCTGAAAGCTTGACTTCTCCCATCATGCAGCAGGAGAAAGACAGCTGATAAAGGCTGGGTGGTCAGTTCACTTCAGTTCGGTCAGAACTGTGTGTGTGTGTGAGAGAGAGAGAGAGAGAGAGAGAGAGAGAGAGAGAGAGAGAGAGAGAGAGAGAGAGAGAGAGAGAGAGAGGTTGTGGGGTGAGTTAGAGTGGGACAACATTATCTTCTCAGCGTCACCTGGTAATTGTGCCTCATTCTGTTCAATCTAACTGTCCATTCCACTTAGTCTCACTCAGGCCACACGTGCACACACACACATGCACACACACACACACACACACGCACGCACGCACGCACGCACGCACGCACGCACACACACACACACACTCTCGGAAAGGACACGTGTCCCTGACGTATACAACATTGGGCACATGCATGAAAAACATACGACACATCAACATTAGACTGAGCAGAGTGGATGTGACTCCCCCCACAGCCCCCCCTCCCGCCTCTCAAAACACACACACACACACACACACACACACACACACACACACACACACACACACACACACACACACACACACACACACACACACACACACACACTCGTCACAGTGCTCACTGTTCCAAGGTTGAGGGGCTCCAATTAGCTGGCTTTGGCTCTCGGCTCTCTCTCTCTCTCTCTCTCTCTCTCTCTCTCTCTGTCTCTCACTCTCTCTCTCTCTCTCTCTCTCTCTCTCTCTCTCTCTCTCTCTCTCTCTCTCTCTCCCCCGCTCCCTCCCGCCGATTGCCTGGCTCTGCTGTCAGAGCTAATCGAGCCGCTACCACCTCCCACCGCTACAGACAGGCCTTGTCACTGCCGCTCGGCAAAGGTCAGAGCCTGGCAATTAAAGCTACCCACCGGGGGGTGCTGGCGGGGAGGTGGCGGTGGGGTGGGGGTGGGGGGCGTACAGGGACAGTTGCAGCACTGTGCTAACCTCTCATCATGATAACCAACAGGATTTACCATGTGGTTCTCAACGTATGACACACACATGCACATGCACACACAGATTGCGAGTATCACTAACTTTGTACAGTATGGCAAAGTGTGATACATTTAAATTCCTCAATGACATGTCTACATTCAACAAATAAGTGTATCACTACTTAAATTACATGAGTTCCTGGTACATAAAGTGGAGTTTGGCGTTTTTTTAAGGTTTTTTGTGTTTGAATGTGCTCTGACTTCCTTGTGCACAACAAAGTACAAGTGACACATGCTTGGTGTGAGTGTGTGTGTGACAGATTGTCGGTCTGTGTTTGCTCTGTGATGGACTGGTGATCTGTGATCTGTCCAGAGTGTGTGTCACCTTCCTGCAATGTCAGCTGGGATTGGCCTCGGCTCCCCGAGACACTCAGTTGGAAAAGCTGGTATGGAAGTTGGATAGAGTAGCAGTGTGAAGTAGTTTCTATAATAGAAGTACGGTGGCCCTGAAGTGCAAACCACAACAACAAATCACTAAACACAACAACAAATTGAAAAGCGGAACGGCATTAACTTGAATGGAAGAGGTCGGTAACTGACGGTAGGAAGAGATACTGTATCGCTGATTGGACGAGGCAGTGCGGCTTTTGAACTAGAAGTTATTCTACCTGTAGCGGCTTTGTGTGGCTAACTTTGTCTGTTGGTGATTCAGGACCAACAGCGGCCGGCTGTGTGTGGATGCTCCGTGGCTAACCGCAGCTAGCTATATGTAGCATTACATGCGACGTGTACATGTCTCACTGTGTAAGCTCATGGATGTAATAAAGAAATTCAACTTTTAAAGGATTTCTTCTTGGTTTATTTCATAAAATGAGATTTGAAATATTGGAAAAGGGGGCGGGGCTTCCTGCCAATATATGCTCACATATAATACTTCGTCACTCCGGAAGTTGTGTGGGTTCTTGGCAGCTGGTGTTATTGTGGTATTGTGGGTCTGTATGGGCCACTCATTCTTCTCTCCTCTCTCCTGCACGACTTCTCCACGTACTGAGCAGTCATGCTCGCTCTGCCACGCAACGTGACTAAGACATTACACCTTTTATCTCTGATATCTGAACCCTGAAGTTTGAACAGTTATTTTCTTAACCAAATTGGCGCTAACGTGTTAGCTTAGCTAACGCCCACAGAAACATCCGGAGTTACTCCCCTGCAACTTGTACTCTGAAAAACTACTGTAGGCACCATACAACAAACCATACATTCTGAAGATTATATTGTACTCCAGAAGGCTAATAATCTAATCTTAAAGATGACATTCGACGACGCTCCAGAAAACTGGAGAAGAAGGACGCCATGTTGTCCAGCTTCATGGAGGTAGCTGCAGACCAGTCGGAACAGCTCGCCTCGTTCAATGTGACCACCATCCAGGGTCTTCAGGACACAGTTGGTGGGATCCTGCTACCTGTCCTCGCTCTTCCTCCTGCTCCACCCCCAATCATCAGCCACCATGGTCTTCCTCCTGTTCCACCCCCAGCAATCAGCCACCATGGTCTTCCTCCTGCTCCACCCCCAGTCATCAGCCACCATGGTCTTCCTCCTGCTCCACCCCCAGTCATCAGTCACCGTGGTCGGAGGTGGTAATCCGTGGTGGAAAGAGACGCTCTGGCGCAGTGGCCTCACATCCTGGACTCAGCCTGTCAAACTATTACGCTCCACTGGCTGTTGACGTCCCAGTCCACCCAGCTGATAGTCCTGCTGCTGCAACCCTGGCAGCTTCCCTCCTGGATCTCCCTCCTCCTGCAGCTTCCCTCCTGGATCTCCCTCCTCCTGCAGCTTCCCTCCTGGATCTCCCTCCTCCTGCAGCTTCCCTCCTGGATCTCCCTCCTCCTGCAGCTTCCCTCCTGGATCTCCCTCCTCCTGCAGCTTCCCTCCTGGATCTCCCTCCTCCCACAGCTTCCCTCCTGGATCCCCCTCCTCCTGCAGCTTCCCTCCTGGATCTCCCTCCTCCTGCAGCTTCCCTCCTGGATCTCCCTCCTCCTGCAGCTTCCCTCCTGGATCTCCCTCCTCCTGCAGCTTCCCACCTGGATCTCCTTCCTCCTGCAGCTTCCCTCCTGGATCTCCCTCCTCCTGCAGCTTCCCTCCTGGATCTCCCTCCACCTGTGCCCCCAACAGCCACTACCTCTTCATCGTTGGAGAGCAACAGCGCTGGAGCGGCCTCCCTCTCCTCTGGACAGCCAGACCAGCGACCCCTTTCCCGTTAGAAGACCGCTGCTTCTCGTCGTAGACTCCTGCAGGAAGCCATGATGAGACACCGCTCCACTCCCGTCAGCGGCACCGCTTCACCACAGAACCAACCTGCCGGGTCATCTCCTCATCTTCATACGCCACCTGCTCCTCATCCTCCTTTCTTTCCAGCAGCAGTAAGAGATTCCATCACCAGAATCATCCGCTTCTTCAATTTGATCACACACTGTCTCCCTGGAGCCACGTTCCCGGTGATCCTCGGTAAGCTCCTGGAGCTCCTAGGCTCAGTTCCCCCGTCCGTCCACTGAGTTATAGTCCATGTAGGTGCTAATGATACAGTCTGCTGGCAATCCCAAGTGACTAAGAAGGACTTTAATGAGCTTTTTAAGTTTTTAAGTAACTGTGGAAAGTCTGTTTTTATCTCCGGTCCCATTCCCACACTTCGAGGTGCAGCTTGTTTCGGCAGAATTCTAAGCCTGAACACGTTTCTTACACGCTTCTTATAACTTCAACTTGTTCTGGAACTGTCCCTCCTTCTTCTGTCCTGACAGACTTCATCTCAGCAGCATCACAGTGTACCGTCCTCCTGGACCATGCTCTGAATTTCGGTCTGAATTCTCAGACTTTCTCTCTACTTTAGTACTGAGCTCAGGTAAAGTCATCATAGTGGGTGACTTTAATATTCATGTAGATGTTGACAATGACAGCCTGAACATGGCTTTTAGCTCATTACTGGACACAATAGGATTTTCACAGAAGGTGAATGAACCCACTCATTATCTTAATCACACACTTGATCTCGTCCTCACTTATGGTATTGACATTGATCAATTAACAGTTTTTCCCCACAACCCCTGTTGTCAGATCACTTCCTGATATCACTCAAATTTACATTAACTGGCTTTATAGCCCCTGAAAATAAACTGAAATATAAGACATATTTATCAGACAATTCTGTAACCAAATTCAGGGAAGTACTCCCACCAATATTGACTTCAATACCATCTGTGGATCCAGAAGTAAACAGCTGCCACACCATCAGCCCTACTCAGGTTGACTTGGTTGGAGATGACCAGCAGCCTTCCTTCGCTCCACACTTCTGTTGCACCCTTGAAGATAAAAGCAACAACTCAGAGGAGGATAGCTCCATGGTATAATGATAATCTGCCAACTCTCAAGAAATCAACATGGAAATTCGAGAAGAAATGGTTCTTAACTCGGTTAGAAGTATTTTGAACAGCCTGGAGAGATAGTTTGTTAATCTATAAAAAATCCCTTTGCAAAACACGAAATGCCTACTATTCCTCCTTAATAGAAGAAAACAAGAGCAATCCTAGATTTCTCTTCAATACAATAGCCAGACTAACAAAAAGTCACAGCTCTGTCGAACCTCATATCCCTTTATCTTTGAGCAATAATGACTTTGTAAAGAGTGGGGAAATTCCAAACCCCAGCCCATGCTGTTCAACCCCCCCGGGGTGTAGACGGCAAAAAGTCGGCAAACGATCATCTGTGGAAAAAAGATGATATAATCACCCCCCTGTCCCCCCACCGTGGTCCGTGATGTCATCAAATAACCACAACAATCAGGGACTACAAGCTCTGGCGGAGCTGCAAAAACTACATGACGCTAGCAGCAGGAAGAGCAGGGTCATAGACCTATAGACCTAGAATTATATAGAGGTTTATGAGCAGAAATCTACATTCAAAGTTGTATGTGCTGTCTTCTTCTGCGTTTTTGGTGTGTTTGGTGAGTCACAGTGCCCCTAAAGGCCTGCCATGTATCCTACATGTGTCCTACATGTGTACTACATGTGTCCTACATGTATCCTACATGTGTCCTACATGTGTACTACATGTGTCCTACATGTATCCTACATGTGTCCTACATGTGTACTACATGTGTCCTACATGTATCCTACATGTGTCCTACATGTGTCCTACATGTGTCCTACATGTGTACTACATGTGTCCTACATGTGTCCTACATGTATCCTACATGTGTCCTACATGTGTACTACATGTGTCCTACATGTGTCCTACATGTATCCTACATGTGTCCTACATGTATCCTACATGTGTCCTACATGTGTCCTACATGTGTCCTACATGTGTACTACATGTGTCCTACATGTGTCCTACATGTATCCTACATGTGTCCTACATGTGTACTACATGTGTCCTACGTGCCCTGAAGCCTCGTGTTGAGCGAGTTCATAGTGACGTGTGGACGGAGGTTTTTTGGAGAAGGCTGGGGAGAAACAAGGTCACTGTTTTCGTTGTGTGGATGTACCCTAAGCCAACGAGCATCCAGTCGTCATTTGGACGGTCAATTTTCAAAAAAGACGGCCGAAAAAATAGCTCACAGTTTGCTCAAAGCCGTCTAAAATATGTGTACACTGTACAGTCGAACCTCCCACAAGGGAGCCCAGTGGCAGCGGGAAGAAAGGTTTTAACACATTTTATTGAGCGTACAGCCTCCTGCAGCTCAGTGCTGCTGTGCCTCCTTTAAGTTCCACTTTCACTTTAATACACCAGGAGTCAAACATCAGGCCCATGGGCTAAAACCGGCCACAAAAGGCTTCAATCCGGACCCACAAACAACAAGCAATGTGGTTATGGAGGATTTATAAGGGGGATTTATTTATTTTTTTTCATTTGAATGTATTTTTCAGGGGCATGTTTCATTAAAATTGACTTTATGTTGAGATTGTCATAATTTGCAGTAGTAATCTTGTGATTTTACAAAAGCAGCACCAATTTCATCATTTACACTGTGCGCCACAACAAAGCAAAACTTTAAAGTGTAAATTTAAAGGTTAATATAGCAATATTTTAACAGTCCAGCCTGCTCAAGGTAAGACTGGACTGTAGGTGGTCCCTGGAGTTAAATTTTCTTTGTATTTATTTTGTATACCTCTTTGTATATATTCTATACATGTATATGTATTGTATACATATTTCTATTGTTTCAGTTATGTTCAAGTATGTTTCTTCCATTATATATTATTTGGTGTTTGGTTGGTTGGTTCAGTATTGTCACAGTGTAGTATTTTGTAGTGCACAATGCATTTAAGATCTATTTTTTCAAAATGTGGTTTCGATACAAAAACAAACACCAGCACCCACTAGTGGCCCCACATGAAAATTACATCTTTTCTATGTTTCTACTGTTTCTGTGTAAACGGACATTGCTGACACGTTAATGTGAAACCTTTACTGAACGAAATACAAAAACCTATTTCGCTTGAAACATTGTCGTGTGAACAGGGCCTTGGTCACACTTTTAGAAATGACATGGCTGGTCACATGACTGAAATATCAAAATATTCATACCATCTGCTGCCACTCGATTTCACTGTTTGACCACAGAGTACTGGTACAGTACTACAGAAAAACCTCCTTTACTGTTGCTGTATAGAATAAAAAGCACATGTTTGCATTTATACATATAATTGCGTTCCTCTACATGCAAATATTTTGTGGATGAGTGTTTATGTCATATGTGAAGCACATTGAGTTGCAAGTGATTGTGTGAAAAGTTGCTTTTTAATTTGGGACACATTTTTCTTTTTTTATTATTATTTGTTCGGTTGGTGTTTAACAAAATAAAATAAACAAAATAAATTTTGCTCCATGAGATATTAACAACTTTACAAATTGAAAGGGTTTAGGCTGAAGTTAAACACTTATTACGTCTAACCCTATTAGTAAAACTAAATGCAAGACATCAGAGTCTGAACTAAGCTTCATATAAAAAGTGAAAAACATAATAATACATTTCATTAATACAAGTATACGCAATATATTATGAATACACATGTAAATACATCATATCATATTATAGATGTACAAGTAGATAGACCTTATGCATCACCAACAATTATACTGTTAATTTTCTAATACGTACTATTACTATTTACTTTTTGTTATTATTACTATAATTTGTCATATTATTAATAGTCCTAGTGTTTATTCTAGAACAATATATTTTTCTTTGACATTATTCTTCTTAAAGATGTGTGAATTGAACGGGAACATTTTGTCGCTTCATCCAGACGTTCCATAGCTGCCCCCCCCCCCCCCACCACCAATTCACAGTTTGACAACAAGACAAACAAGCACATTTTACCATAATAATTGTAAGTGATGGAAGTTTTTCTTTTTTCCAATGTGTGCTTCTGTGGGCCACCATGTAGCAGTAACAACATTGCAGGACCACTGTAAACGCTCAGGAAATGAGAAATGCCCCTGGTGGTCGTTTCAGGAACTGCACTCTCCACATAACTTTTTGGAAAAAGAAACGAGTCATGTGTAATAGATTACACCTTGACATTGTTGAGTTCAGAGGTTGACAGAGCAACGCACGCAAGTCTAATAAGTTTGTAATCATGGCGGCGTGATCTGAACTCCCTCATCAACATGAACGTCTCACTCCTCTGTTTAACAGTCTGCTTGCTTCTGTCCTTGTGCTCCTCACCTCTCCTCATCCTCCCTCCCTCCCTCCCCATCCCTTCAGTGCTCCTTCACTTCCAGCTAGACTAATCTGTGCCATCGGCCCCTCCTCTGCCATCCGTCAGAGCCCTCACATTGTTTTGACGTCTAGTTAATTCTGGCCCCGATGATTTATCAAACTCTTATTACGGCCCGCTGAAAGCCTCATTTATTGTCCTGATGTATGGTAATGATAGCCCCGCGCCACCGCCTGCCCTGAATCTTAACCAACGCACTATTGTCCTCTCTCCTCGTCTCTTCCCTTCTCCTCTTGTTCCCTGTGTGTGCACACACCTCCTCCGTGCTGCCATCTTATCCTCAGTGGCTTTGCTTCATTCTCTCTGTGACTCTCAATGCTCCTCTTTTTTTTATTCTTCTGTCTGTCTCTTAACTGACGCTTTTTTTTTTTTTTTTTGTCCCTCTATCTTTGGCTTTTGTTTCCACTTCTAAGCTATTCCATCAATGCCTCTTTTAATCCCCTCGTGATACCGAGAAGTCGGTCATCTCCTGTTCCATCTCATTCCACCTGTCGGTCCCGTTTTGAAATGAAAAGCCTCGACGCAGCCAGGGACAATATTGGAACGCGGCCAGACGCTAAATATCCCCGTCACGGGCCTTTTCTGAACCTGATATGGACGCCCGGCTACCGCCCAGGCACACATGCACATTAGACCTCGCAGACCTTGAGAAAAAAAAAACAACACACACACACACACACACACACACACACACACACACACACACACAAAAAACCCCCCAAACCTCACTCTACTGGACATTTTCCTCGAGCAGCAGATCATCAAGTATCGCCGATCTAGAATTACCCCTGTGGCCCTGACACAAAAACAAAACACTCCTGCTGAATAATTCAGACTGCGGCAGGATCTTCGGGGCATTAGCCGTCGATGGAGCGCAATAAAAGCTGGTGAGCAATCAATGAAGCGAGACTACAGCCATTGTCCACAGAGCGAGATCCATTCCTAATGTGTCTGCGGTCGCTTAAGTTGAAAGCTCGCCGTTCGTTGACGTCTTCCTTCCTGATGCCGCGAGCTTTCGCTGTGGAATGACGCGGAAGAAAGCGACATTGAGTCGTTATCCAGGAACGCGCCGTGTTTAATGGACGGGTGGGAGAATGCACAAGGTGCAGTGGTGAGCACTGCTGACTCACACTGGGACTGTGACAGGTGGAGTCCAGGCTGCAGAGGCCTGGGCAAAAACCTCCGTTTCATTTGGAGCTGAAAATCATTTTCATTATGCAAATTCAAGTTTTTTGTCCCCCCCCCCCCCCCCCCAACTAGTTTTTCGTAATTTTTCACATTCCTTGTGGGTTTCTGTGGTTGCTGCTTCGCTTTTGCTTCAACCAAATGACTGAGCCTCGTTTACTTTTCATTTTGGGACTGTTTATATGCATTTTAACTCTGAGGACAATCACAGCAATAAAGTTGCACTTTTGACTATATAACTGATGTCTGCAGTCATTTTTTTTAAGTGCATCGAGAGGAAAAATCTAAAATCAAATCTAAATTCGAATTTTTCTTTAAAAAATCCTGGATTTGTTTGTCAGACCAGCTCACCCGGCCCTGGCTGCAGAGGGCGAGCTCCTTCCACCCGTACGTGGTTTTCTTGACTTCAAAATGGCCCCTACTGGTTTGAATGTGAGTCCTGCATCACTTTATTGGTTCAATCTGAGTTGCAATAAAGACATATAGACGACTGAAGTGTGGCAAAAGTGCTGCTGACATCTGTGACATGCAGGAAAAGTGCCTGACAAACACAGCATGTACAGGCTGATTAGATAATTGTGGTGTAATTCCTGGTTCTCTGCTGTTATCCTTTAATTGACACACCAAAGATTACACAGTCTTGCTTAAATTGGGAGCTGTCAAAATCAAAATAGAACCAGCGTGTTGAAATGGTATCCTTCAGAGTCTTTTCCTCCCTCATTATGTGTGAGTTGCTGCGCGAGGAATGACTGTGGGGCAGAAATCATCAGCGGAGTTACTGATGTTTAGCAAGAACACAGTTCACTGAGTGGTTCTGCTTGTTTTCCTTTTTTTTTTCTCCATTTAAGTTTCAGATTTGAGAAAATAGCTGCGGTGGGAAAAAAACAATCCACAAAATCATTGTTTCTCTTTCATCTGTGTCAAACCGCTGCTGGGAAAAAGTTTTGCTCCAGACAAATATTGGAATACAGATGGTAGTGCTAGCAGGCGCTGACTCGGCTAAACCTGAGATTTCCTGAAGCACACTGCAGGCCCGTTCAAACAGGAGTCACCGGCTTGACTTTGTTTTTCCCTTAAATCCAAACAAGTCGTCAGACTTGTCTCCGGATTTCAACTAAACGATCCGCGCAGCGTAATTCCTAACTCTTATTCTGCTTCCTTGTTATCTCTGCTTCCTCACATGCAGAATCGCTGCTGTGTGTCGTTCGCAGAGCAAGTTTTAAAGTCACTGTATCGAAAAATATCAGAGCAGGAAGAGCCATCATGCATAACACTGCTTTTCTGCAAAGTGATTCAGCTTCATAACAGCAGAAGCTGCAAGTGATCGCTCCCATACTGGAGGCTTTGACTGTCTCAGCTTTCATTTCTTCAGTCATGTGACGCCGGGCCATCGACCCACACTCCTCCCACATGTACTGTTCTCCTGACGGTAATGTTTTCTGACATATTTGTGTCTCACCGGCTTCTTGATCGTGCCGCTTACTGAAGGGAAACATCGGAGGAGCCGCAGTCATCTGCACTGTCTTTAAAACATTCAACATTTTCCCAGAATCATGAAACAATGAAATACAGTTTACAAATACTGACAAATCGAATAGAACATGTCAGATTTCTACCCTCTTCTTCTGCAGCCTTCCCACCATCTCTACCTCCGCCTGGTCTCTGGGCCCCCGGTGTCCTCACCCCACCTGGGGGCCGCTGCACTGGCCCCCGGGGGGCTTTAAATACTTTATTGGCCTGTAACATTACCTTCATGTCTCCAAGCATCGCTGTCAAACGAAGCCTAATGAAGAGTGAAGGCGGCTGTGTAGTGCAGCCCACACCAACCTGAAACACCAACCTGAAACACCAAGCTGAAACACCAAGCTGAAACACCAACATGAACCACCAACATGAACCACCAACATGAAACACCAACATGAACCACCAACATGAACCACCTACATGAAACACCAACATGAACCACCAACATGAAACACCAACATGAACCACCAACATGAACCACCTACATGAAACACCAACATGAACCACCAACATGAACCACCTACATGAAACACCAACATGAACCACCTACATGAACCACCTACATGAACCACCTACATGAAACACCAACATGAACCACCAACATGAAACACCAAGCTGAAACACCAACATGAACCACCTACATGAAACACCAAGCTGAAACACCAACATGAACCACCTACATGAACCACCAACATGAACCACCAACATGAACCACCTACATGAACCACCAACATGAACCACCAACATGAAACACCAATATGAAACGCCAACCTGAAACACCAACATGAAACACCAAGCTGAAACACCAAGCTGAAACACCAATATGAAACGCCAACCTGAAACACCAACATGAAACACCAAGCTGAAACACCAACATGAAACACCAAGCTGAAACACCAATATGAAACACCAAGCTGAAACACCAACATGAACCACCAACATGAACCACCAACATGAAACACCAACATGAACCACCAACATGAAACACCAACATGAACCACCAACATGAAACACCAACATGAACCACCAACATGAAACACCAACATGAAACACCAACATGAACCACCAACATGAACCACCTACATGAAACACCAACATGAACCACCAACATGAACCACCTACATGAAACACCAACATGAACCACCTACATGAACCACCTACATGAACCACCTACATGAAACACCAAGCTGAAACACCAACATGAACCACCAACATGAAACACCAAGCTGAAACACCAACATGAACCACCTACATGAAACACCAAGCTGAAACACCAACATGAACCACCTACATGAACCACCAACATGAACCACCAACATGAACCACCTACATGAACCACCAACATGAACCACCAACATGAAACACCAATATGAAACGCCAACCTGAAACACCAACATGAAACACCAAGCTGAAACACCAAGCTGAAACACCAAGCTGAAACACCAATATGAAACGCCAACCTGAAACACCAACATGAAACACCAAGCTGAAACACCAAGCTGAAACACCAAGCTGAAACACCAATATGAAACACCAAGCTGAAACACCAACATGAACCACCAACATGAACCACCAACATGAAACACCAACATGAACCACCAACATGAAACACCAACATGAACCACCAACATGAAACACCAACATGAACCACCAACATGAAACACCAACATGAAACACCAACATGAACCACCAACATGAACCACCAACAATAAACACATGTGGCGGCAGCTGGATGCTTCAGGTGCGTGTGTTGTTATGCACAGTCCAGGTGGCTGCGATCCTCACTGATGTTAATGTTTCCTGACAAACTCAGGAGAGGAACTAACAAGGAAATTGAGATCATATCGGCAGACACGCAAACATCCCAGTGACAGACAGACAGACAGACAGACAGACAGACAGACAGACAGACAGACAGACAGACAGACAGACAGACAGACAGACAGACACACACACACACACACACACACACACACATTCTCTGTTGTTTCTTTCCTTTCTCCTTCCCTTTCTGTCACTCTGTCACTGTTGAAGGACATGTAGTGAGTGAGGTCAGGCATTAGGACTGTTATCTGATGACTGTGTGTGTGTGTGTGTGTGTGTGTGTGTGTGTGTGTGTGTGTGTGTGTGTGTGTGTGTGTGTGTGTGTGTGTGTGTGTGTGTGTGTGTGTGTGTGTGTGTGTGTGTGTGTGTGTGTGTGTGGTGGCCAGACCATCCATCAGCCAGCTGTCTGCCAGGACTCTCCATTAGGCCTTGGACCTGAGTGATGGCTGCGCTGGTCCTCCACTCACTGCACCACACATCCATACATCACTAGCGCACGTACACACACACACACACACACACACACACACACACACACACACTGATGTGTCCACAGCGGAGCTGCAGGTGTAGCTGTAGTTAGATGTGACTGCACTTTGCCGGTGACTTCATTAAAGAATATGTATTGTGCCATTAGGCAACTGGGGGTCACCTTTAGTGTCTCGCCGAGTCTAACACACAATTCCTTCTCACATATAAAATCCAATCATCTCTCTTACTCCATTTTTTTTTCATCGGCACCCCCCCATCCACTCTCTCTGTCTCTCCTCTAATTCATCCATCAGCCAGTCGTTCTGCTCTCCTTGACCTAATTAAGGAAGCGACACCTGATCTTTCACCTTTCAAATGATGTCACTCGCAGGCTACTTTATCAACATCACCCTCCCCCCCATCCCCCACCCCCTGTCTATCACTTTCTCAACCTCCCCCCTTTCTTCCACTTTCCCTTCTATCTTTCCCTCAACCCTCTCTCCTTTACCCTCGTCTTGGCATCCATTCATCTCACACCCCGCAATCCCCTTCTCCCTCTCTCACCTTGCCACCCTCCTCCTCCACCTCCTCCACTCCACTTCTCATCTCTGCTCTCCTCAGCTCCTTATTGCTCTATCAATCTTTCTGGCAGAAGATCAATATCGGCTCCGCGGCTGCTTTTCTTCCCTTCCCTCTCCGCCCTCCTCTTCTCACTTTCAGGCCCATCTCCCGTCTGCAGCGGGATCCTTTTTAGTAGGAAATGTGGCCCTCCATTAGCTCTCACCCTCTCCCGCTCTCTGCGGTTGTTAACCACTTCCATCACTGTTTTACTGCCTCCGCTCGTTCAGCTGTTATCAAAAGGGTAAACACACGCTTTTGCTTTATTTCCTGTGGGTCTTGTCTTCATTTTCCCCTCAACATAAATCCACGTGTTACCTTTGAATTATTCATGATGCATGAGAACGTATCCAGGTTTGAGACACGGGCTACATGGAGGAGCAATAAAGGCTTTTGCCCATTAAAGGCTCTGTGAATTCACTCATAGAAGAGAACATCATACTTCAAATTATACAATTAATGCAGAGCACATGTGCATGAAATAGGACACAGAGAATCAATACACATTCATTGTATACTGTATATTAGGGCTGGACAGGTTCGTGGCAGGTGCTGTCTATTGGTGTGACACTTTTAAAAAACTTGAAGAACCGCCACACAGTTCAGTTCACTCAGTGTGTCACCGTTGTCATCGGGCCAGAGCAACATGTTTTACCATAGCAACCTGGGAGCCATGCTGATGTATGGAGGTGGCTCCTCCTGTGTCAGGGCGTTGGGTCATTGTCGTGATTGTCACATAGCGGGGGGGGGTAGAGGAGGATAAGAAGCAGAAGAAACAGAAGAGCGGAGGATTACCTTCACCAATATCATATGTGCATTTTGTTAACACCACAGCCGTCATCAAAGCTGACGCATATATAACAATACGTGTTAGCTGGAGTCAATGGACAATAAATCCCCCCCAGAATTAGTTAAAACTTTCTAATAGCATGAAAATGCTTAAAATGAAACACACTTCATACCACATTAGTGAACACATGGATGCCTTCATTGCTCCGTGAACAACAAATAAAACTGTTTCCACCCCAAAATGGAATGAAAAACCCAAAGCTTAACCAGTGAATCTGCCACAGTTTGGTCCTTTAGCCAGAGCTACTCCCTGAGGTTTTGATTTGGGTTGTAAATATGCACTTCACTTGAAAGCAGTCAGATTGGACTTGACATTTCAGAAGCAGCAGTCACTCAGATGAACTTAATGTTTGGTCTGTGTGCAGAAATAGTCGATGCAATCAGCCCTGCGGTCACATACACCACAAAACCTGATATTGCAATACGCAATAGTATGCTAGTCAAAATGGATACAGCATCTTAATTGGCAATGACACAGATCATAATTAAAATTGTATTATAGCTTTGAGTCAGTAACTAAGTGGCGTTTTTTTTTTTAACAAAAGTGTTTGGTGATCTGGCTGGACACTGAATTTCATGTAAAACCTTCCTTTTGGAAATCTTCTTGTTCTTATTCCCCTTTTGGATAACTGTTAAAATCAGATGCTTTTACTCTGAATCGCTTTTTAAAAGCAGTTGTATGGTGGCCCACTAGAGCTTTACACACATAGTATTACAAATTCAGAAATAGCCCCGGGAAAAGCATTTTATTCTTTCACAATAAATGATGAAATCGTTGCTCTCGTTTAGCATTTCTTATTGTTTCACTTGCTATTTTAGCTGTAATCATTTTCCACAAATGTCAAAACTGCACTTACGTGATGTGTTTTCACTTGAAATACTGCGGTGTAAATGCAGAATGAGCGGCTCGATGGAGAAGCACTGACCGAGGGCACAAAGTTAATTTCCATGTATTTTAAAAGGGCAGATGACCATCACAGTTTACACTGAGAGAGATTCTGGAAAATTGCAAGATAATGGTCCCTGTTGTAGAGTGTGAAATCAAATAACAAACAAAGTACTTAATTTGTCACTCGAGTTAAAGCTAAAAGAAGATCATTTGGGCATAAATGAGCTGTTTTCAACTCAGTGAAAGAATGAGATATGTACTATTGCATGTTATATTTTGGTGTGAGAGCTTCACATCATTCAGCCATGGCACGTGTGCTGGCCGGGCAGTTTAAGAAAATTAGTAATCTTGTTCAGGGGGGCTGTGAACACTTGTGTCACAAACACCTTAGCAGACCTTAGCACCTTATTGAGGTTTGCGAATCAGTTTTCATCAGACAGTGACAACATTCAAAGGTTAGGAGATGCTGCAATGCTTTTATTCTGCACTGGAAGAGGAAAGGTAAATCAACTATTATTATTAAAGATATATTGTGGAGGCTCAGAAAGAGGACACTTCCAAAAAGCAATATAAATATCATACATTTAACGACAATAAATCATGTTTTCATGCACTGTGCACACATACTCTGTGAAAAATTTAAAATGTAGGACCCCGTTTTAGTTGTTGATGTACTTCTCTAATATGTTGTCAAAACCTTTGTGAAGGAAATTCATCATTACAGTCAGACAAACATATTTCCGGCCTTTACATTTCTCGGAACATCCCCTGGGTTTGTTGACGTCTTAGTGTCACAGAAACTCCTGAAGATTCCCGAGGCGTCGTGTCACAAGATCCCGTTCGTTCACTCAATCTCACGTCGCACTGGAAAAACCATTAATGGTTGGTTTCACAACATTTGGGACAATTTTCTAGTCTTTCTTTAAGAAAGTCTGGCTTTTGTCTGTCCCTAACCCTAACCCTAACCCTTGAGGCAGATTTTCAAAGATGACGTCATAAATACAGTCTAATGGCTACAAATTTGGGCTTATTTGCAAACAAATCAACTTTGAAGAACTGGGGGGCTGGAAATGAGTGGAAATGAGTGGAAATGAATGGCCATGGGCTTGTTTTGGTTTTTTGATTTATTCTGTGTTCAGAAGTGAGATTTGTTTTTATGGGAAGTAGATGTTAAAGGTTTTCCTGGTGGAGTAACTTACCCTAAAGCTGACTGTTGCATTTTTCAGGATTTTATGAAAATGTGTTTACAAACTCACCCTGACAAACACTTAAAAAGTTGATGGGTTCTTTGCATTTCTTAGGAAATTTGCTTGGTCATTCTCTGGACCTGGTTGGGGCGTCTTGCCAGCCGGCTTTGGCTCATGGGTCTTATGTTTGCTGACCCTGCTATAAAATGTCTGTTGTGCACTGCGGGAATAAATGAACTTAAAGTAACACAAGGTGTGTTAGAATTAGTTTAAAAGTTGCCAAGAGTTTGTATTTTCAGCAATTGGACATTTTGAAAGAAAGAGAGTTGAGTCACGTTGCCTCACATGCTGATAAATGTACTTCATGGTGCATCAGGGGAATTTATGACCTTCATTAAGGGGACTGGAGTTCAAACCCTGGTTGTGCCGAGAAAAGTGTCAGTTTGAGTCTATATTTCAAGTTGCGGTGTGTTTTAACAACGTGTCCTCTGTACAAAAGGTGCAGCTGTATATATATATATATATATTTAAGAATGGAGAGTCTTGCTCAGGTCCAAAAGTGTCAATGTGCAGCTCTCATCCGTCACTCTGCACTCAGAGTCATCTAAATGCCGGCAGTGTGTTTCTGATAAGGTGCCCTCCACCGCCACCCGCTGAGACGGGCGGCAACACGTGACGGCCATGCCAAGGCAGCCGGCAGACAGCCTGCACTGCCAGCCTTTCCAATTACAGAGACATTAGCAGGCAGCGAACAGCAGCTAATTTGACAAGCTGAGATGATGCCCATTCATATCCACCCTGCTTCAGTGGCCCAGGGTAAATATTTCCCCAAGCTCAGTATAAATAGAAAGACAATATTTGAACAGCTGAGAGGAGAGACACAGAGAGTGAGGAAGGGAAGGAGGTGGAGAGGAACTGAAAGAGAGATCTTAATCCTTTATGTATACATGCGATACATATTCATAAAGTAGCAGCTCCTTAAGGTGAAACCAGAGATGCTGCACAGGACGTACATGTTATCTGATATTCTTGACTGAAGGATGGCTCTTCTAGAATGTCACTTATCGATGTTTGCACTGGAGGAAAGTTGGAGGTATTGGATGTAATAAATAATCTAAATAAAGCTCAGCTGCAACTTAATCTCTTTGTTTATATTGGAGCTCTTTTACTCACAAACTACAGGGACAAACCTTTCACCATCTATCCAGAATCGCCACAAATATTGAAATAGGTTAAAGATTTTCTTGGTTACTTCTTTATGAAACAGGAATTCATGTTTAATGCAATAAAACACCATGCAACATATCCTGGTTTCATTGCTCACGGATTTTCCCACAAAATCCATTTCTATGCTCGGGTTTTGTTTTTTTAAAGATTTTTTTTGATGAAATGGTTCTCGGTCTCTATATCACATTTTCCCAAAACTCCTATCAAACGATCTTCAGTTCTTGCGTTGGTCTCAAAATATATAATGTGCAAACCATACATTGGTCAAGAACTTGGCTCAGACGGAGGAAGACCCATATGCAGGAGGACGGTTCAGGGGTTTTATTAAGGCAGAGCTCGGTACACAGGAGGTCAGTCAGCAAGGCAGAGGTGTCCAGAGGGTGACACGAGGAGAATAATCCACAAAACAGCACTGGCGTCAGCAACAGGGGATTAGACAGGAAACCGCTGGGACGTAGTGACAAAGATATAGGAACTGGCACAGGAGGAACACAGGCTAAATACTCTCAGACAAGACGAGACACAGGTGGACATAACGATGGGAGCGCACAGACGGCGAAGATCATTGGTTAATTAAAAACACGAGGTGAGGCATGCAAGATGGAGGGGCAGGAAGACAAACCTGAAACAGAGAAAGAGGTGAGTGCTTTCAAAATAAAACAGGAAACAAGACATGCAACATAATCTGGGGAGATGTGACAATATTGTTTTTATAGGTCTCGGATGCAGACCGCGCTTTAATTATCTCTCAAGAGAACTCATTGAAATTCCAAGCTATAATATACCTATAATTGTCTTCCTCTACTTAAACACACTTTTATCAATGAAAGGGATGTTTCTTTGCATTTACCATTTTTTGTGGGGGTTTTCAAGGCCGATGTGAGGTAAATCAACGTACCTCACATGGGGTGATGACATCATTTTTCACAAATGTGCCCAAAGGTTTTGGCTAAAGCCAAGGCCCCATTTACATGACAGCAGTGTTTGGAGCCAGTGACAATGGAACTTTTTGAAAATGCTCCGACAGCTCCACAAAATACTGCTACTACACATCTGCACCAAGCTGTAAGTCAATAGTTCTACTGCACATGCTCAATAGATGGACAATAAGAACAATGTTTCCTCCATCATGTTGTGACTCCCAGTCCTTATTCTATTGGACTTGGTAGTTTTATTTTGACAGTCACCGTATTAACAATCCAACTTGGTCGTTTGTCCACTAGAATGTCTGCGTAAACGGACATCATTTTCAAAAAGTTACCATGTAAATGTGAAACTTTTCTGAAACAGAAACACAAAAACGATGTGTTTTCACTTGGAAAGTTGTCGTGCAAACGAGCCTAAAATGAACAGTTAACACAAGGAGCAGCAAAAAGAACAAAAGTCCTGCCTATCTCGTTTACTTGGTTAGTCTGTAAGTAGCCGTACAGTCATTTTGTTTTTACATGCATCGTTTCCAACACAGCTGATGCAAAACATTTAACCAAAGTTATTCTCCATCTTCTAGGGCCTCCTGGAAATTCTTCCAGCAGTTGTTGTTTCACAGATTCATCAACTAAGCACAAATCGACTGAACAGTTTGGACAGAAAAAAGACAAACAATGGTCACAATAAATTCTATAGAAGCCTTGAAAGAAGGTCTGAGGAGGTGAATGATTAACTCCAGTGCATGGATAGTGTCCCAGTCCTTTGACTGTCCTCACAATGGGAGCCAATGCTCAGTTTTGTGCCACGCTGTTCCATTGTCCTGTCATATGGATGGATGAGGCAGAGAGCAGCGGCGGAGGCCAAAGCCAGCTCCATTATGTATTACATTCTGCTTGTGCTCCCACTCCCTCTACATTACAGCCTCTCTCCTGCAGAAGTCCGCCCTTCCTGCTTCCTCAGACAGATGGAGAAAGGCAGACAGGCAGGCAGAAATGCTCATTGTTCCCCCAGGGCTCTCCATTGATCCTGCCAATCACTTCATTTACTGCCTTATCAATGCTGACTCCCACCTCTTCCCCCGATGGCCCGGGCCCTGATCAATGTGCGTTTGGCTCGGTGCACGCGCGACTGAAAGCGCGAGAATGCACACACTTCACATCCACACAGAGGTACGGAGCCGACACACACCTCTACACATGCACAGATACACCCACGCACACACACAGATGGAGGGCCGTTAATCTTGGTGAGGGACAGGTGTCAGTAGATGAAGGACAAGCGGTGAAGGCGAGCAGAAAGAAAGAAGACACAGGCAGAGAGAGAGAGATGTCAGAGAGCTGGCAGGTGGCTGATGGCTGCATGAAAACCCTTCACTTATCAGTTGCTGACCCACAAACCCACGAACGCAGACCACCAACCCACACATGCCTTACTGGGATTTCTGCTACAGCATTATAGCTCCTCAACTATCAGACGTGCGCTCTTGGTTCATCATCTACTGCCAAAGGACAGACCGGAGCAGATCTGGGTCACATGCAGGTCTTTGGCTGTCCCTGACTGGCCTGCGGAGAAATGATCAACCAAATGATCCTGGTGTAATGTATGCTATGCTTTCATACAGAACATGTTTATTTAGGTTTATTTCACTTTGCATGAACTTGTGTAAAAACACGTTTTGATTGTTCTCATATGGCTTTAAGAGAAGAGTCAATAGTCACAGCAACTTGTTTGGTATCGGCAAATTTCACATGGAAGAAACCGACATTTTCAGGTTTGCTGCCTCTTTGAGCAAAAACAGTTTTTAAAACACAAGCAGCGTCCTGAACCTGAACATTAGTGGATTTTTGATGAAGTTAACTGTAACAATCAAGTTGGTCGTCACATCATTGCATTGGCTCTCAGCCCCTCCTCGGGGTGGCACCCCAGGGTGCACCCTCTGGGAACCGCTGGACTCTGTCTCTATGGACTGTAGAAAAATTGACCAATCCAAATGAAGGTGTGGAAGTTTTTGGTATTTCAGAGCCAATGGCGCACAGTCTCTGCACCATCATGGTGAGAAAGCAAATTCTAAACATATGCATCCAATGTTTTGCCTACTGAAGGTCAACGTTCACCTGCTATGTTTGGATTGTTTGCCGCGTGTCTGAGGTTTTGTGGTGATCTGTGCATTTGGACTCCTTGATGAATCTAAAAAAAGAAACCAAATCTAACTGATGTGGAAAACCTGTTCGTCTTAAAAAAGGATGAGAGGACAGCAGAGGAAAGAGTGGGTGAGACAAAGACAGAGAGAGGATGTGTGTGGGAGTGAGGATGAAAGCAGTCAGATGGTATTTTGGGGACTGAAGATTCACCACTTGAGAATTTTACATTTTTTTCACAAACAACGCTGCAAAACTACATCAATACATTCAAACAATACATTGCTGCGACAAATCCAGAAAGGTTAGGACAGTGGCAGGCCTTCACTGCTGGTCTGAATCCATGCACCCTTCAATCATTTTTTTATGGCTACTAAAACCATGTTAATGCAGAAATGCAGTAAAAAAAGCTTTTTCATCACAGACAGATACTTGTGTAGCCAGAATAAATACCTTTATGAATAAAAACAATCCACGTTTACGTCTCTCCTCCTGCTGCAGCTGCATGGAATAGCGTCTGCTTTTCCCAAAACTTCTGGAGGTTGAGAAAGGAGACAAACGTCAGCTTTTCATGGTCTTGAAAATAATATAATGGAAATAATCTAATCCTGAATCCTGCATGGTGGAGTTTGTAGTGAGCGCATTGTGTTTATCTTCTCCTTTAGTCATTGTAGGTTGATAAAACCGCTATTAAATTAACAACTATATTTTAGTTTGTGCAGCTCCCTACAGATGCAGCCAGCGAGCTGGAGAGTGAACTCTCTGACGAGCCAATCAGAGGGCTTGAATACAGTGACATCACGCTAGGCCTTCAAGAAGGTTCCGAGTCACTAATATCAAAATGTGATTGGTTGAAGCAGCAGCGTGACCCGAATTATTTAATAAGGATTCATGGACAAAATATAATCAACATCAGTCGTGATTCAGATCCTTTTCTTCGGCCTGCAGAGAAGACTGAAGGTCCTGATGGTCGCCACTGCATTAGGAACATGTCAAACATGTAAATGTAAACAGGATTTAAAGAATAATGGGAATTTTGTTTCAGCATCACATTCTTCTTTTAAAGGTTTTTTTTTTAATTGAAAGATAATAACAGAAAATAGCTTTTAATGTACAGGGAAATACCTATATAATTCTCTAAAGGAAGTCGAGTTCCATTTCAGAATTATGTTGGTGTATAGGATGTATGCAGTAACCCACCCTTCTTACCCCCCCACTCCCTGCCATAGAAATACTTGGAAGAAGAGAAAAAATATATAAATAATTAAATAAAATAATAAAATAAATAGAAAACTAATGAAAAATAAAGACAGTATAAAAAACAACCCCGCCCGAAAAAACAAACAAAATAAAAGACAGTAAAAGTCGACTCAGATATGCCAGTAGTGGGTCTCTCAAATTTGCATTCCGATCCCTGGGTCGTGTAAAGTATTGTAGCGGCTGCTCTGGAGTGAAGGGGGGGGGGGCTCAAAGGACCTTGGGAAGTACCTCTTGTAACTTCATGCATTGCCTTAGTTATGTGTTACAGTTTCGTGTTTTAGTTTTACTGTCACAGTCAGTTATAGTTTGTGTATCCGTGTGTCTTTGTCCTACATGTGATTCATGTGCATTGTGTGCATGACACCATGAGACACGATGAGGTTGCGGCTGAGTGCGCCCCTCCGAGCCGTGCATGTATGTGTGATTCAATAAAGACATGGACCTTTTTCACGACAACCGGAAACAGCGCTTCGTGGGGATAAGTCACTTCCTGTTTGTGCCACTCCCATTGAAAATGGACCGTATTTTTTCATCAGCGCTCTTTGACTTGCCAGCTTTTTCATTTGCTGATGCGAAGGCAATCGCAACAGCGAATTCACAAACAAATAAACTTGAAAAGGGGTATAAGTTCTTCTATGAAGAATATATCCATCGCTATCAAGCCGTAGCTGAGTGAGCTAACCGCAAGCTACAACATATGATGTACATAACATCGTGATTAAGAAGTGTCATTTCGTGTGCTAAATTATTTGATGTATTTAATAGAAGCATGATATAGACTTTGAAATGATATGTTAACATTCTGACATGTGTTTGCTATTAATATGTGAAAGAAAATGTGCTAGTTATGATGATGATGATGCCAGATGTTCACCTTCACCCTGCTTTGCTTCTGCATGATTATAGTGTAGTGAGTTTTACATAATTCACCCGCGGAACCTAAGTTAGGTAGATGGGTTCCGGTGGGACTGTTTACACTGGTGCACGGGCAGTTGTGTTTTTAGCTGAGTTAGCAACCGCCAAGTGGAGAGTCCCATTCTGTTCCTGCGCGCTACATTGGTGACCCCGACATCTGTCCCGTTGAAGTTTCCGAGACTGAACTACATACCAAGCCAAACGACATGGCAAGTGCCGCCATTCTTAGATTGCCGGGGTTTTGGGAGACACCCGCAGCAACGTGGTTCGCACAAGCAGAGGCTCAGTTCGCCCTCCGTGGCATTACGGATGATGCTACGCTCTATTACCACGTTGTGTCAGCACATGGGAGCTCTACTGCAGCCAGAGCAGTGAGTTTCATCACAGCCCCTCCGGACCAGAATAAATATGCCGGGCTCAAGGCGTACCTCCTCAAGATTTTTGAACTGTCGCGGTTTGAGCGTGCTCGACATCTCCTTGCTATCCAGGGTTTACCAGACAGCAAACCCGCTGAACACATGGAGATGATGTTGAACCTATTGGGTACTGAGGAGCCCAATTTCCTCTTCTTGGAACTGTTTGTACGTCACATGCCATGCATGTCCAGACAGCACTCGCCAATACGTCCATTACAGAGCCACACGCTCTGGCAGAGGAAGCAGACCGCTTCTTCCTGGCCACACAACGTTTTGCCCCTGACGTGCTGGCCCTGACGTACAGCCACACACCCACACACGCCAGCGTTTCCACTGGCAGAGGACACACTGCCACAGACAGCTGTGCCAGCCCGGGTTTGTGTTACTTCCATGCTCGTTTTGGTGCTAAAGCCAAAAGGTGCCGTCCCCCATGTACCTTCAATGAGACGGGAAACGCCAAGGCCTGCGCTCAGTAGTAGCCATGAGTGCAGGCGCTAACGGCCGGCACATCAACCGAGAGAAGAGCAATCTGGTCCCTGCGCAGGTGACCACCTTTCTTGGGATGGGGTTGGATTCATGGACCATGACAATGTGCCCCTCACCTCAGCGGGTCCAGGATGTTTTAGAGCTGCTCCCACAGTTCCGGCGTGGGCGGGCACTTCCATATGTGCTATACCTTCACCTTCTTGGCAAGTCAGTGGCAGCGTCGACAGTGGTCCCGCTGAGGCCACTATCTCTTCACCCAATTCAGATGTGGCTCAACAGGTTGCATCTGGACCCCGGGCGTCATGATCACAGATGCAGGAGGCTGCATGTGTCTCCTCTGTGTCTGCTGTCCCTGTCTCGGTGGAGGCAGAGAGCATACCTCACGTAAGGAGTTCCCCTGAATGCTTGTGCTTCTCGTTGGGAGGTCGTCCATGCGGACGCATCTCTTTGAGGCTGGGGAGCAATGTGGCAAGGGCAGATGTTGCAAGGAACATAGTCACCCCGTCAACAGGGATAACACATCAATGTGTTGAAGTTGATGGCTGTGCAGTTGGCACTACAACATTTCTTCACACACCTTTGGGGAAAACATGTTTTGATGAGATCCGAAAACATTACTGTGGTTTTTCACATCAACCACCAGGGAAGAACCAGGTCTATTCAGGTTGGCCACTCAGATCCTGACGTGGGCAGCACCACCTTTGGCCAGTCTGAGAGCCATGCACATGCCAGGAGGGCAGAATGCCTTCCTACAAACAGGTGGAAACTGTTCCACCATTGGTGCCAAGACCATGGGTTGGACACAGTACGTTGCCCCGGCGTCTCCATACTGCAGTTCCTACAGGAGCTTCTTAACCAAGGACGATTTCCATCCACACTAAAGGTATATGTTGCTGCCATTTCATGCTCTCATGCTGGCATCAATAGTGCTTCGGTTGGTCGTGACAAAAAGGTGATGCTTTTTCTAAAGGGTGCCTGGAGGCTCTACCCTCCCAGACGACCAATGGCTCCAACATGGGACCTATCCATGGTGCTGGAAGCCCTTCGGGTTTCTCCATTTGAGCCCTTGGACCAGGTAGACCTGAAATGGCTCTCCCTTAAGACAGCTTTTTTTTTGTCCCCAAGGTGTTTTCCACTAAACGCAGTACCCAACCGCTCCAGTGGGCTCAGTTTGCTCTGTGGGCCTCTGGTGATCCTTGTGTCCTGTCCGTGCACTCAAGGTGTACACATCGACCACAGTGAGTATGCAAAAGTCCAACCACCTGTTTGTGTGCTATGCCGAGGTGCGGCGGGGTCTTGCCCTCATTACACAATGCCTCACCCACAGGGTCGTGGATGTTATTAAGCACAACAATAGGTCACAGGGACGCACACTACCTGCTGGGGTACACTGTCATTCCACAAGGAGCTTGTCAACATCCTGGGCTGCATCCAGTGCAGTCCCATGGGATATAATCTGTGAGGCAGCCTTGTCGCAGACAACATTTGTGAGGTTCAACCGAGTAAATATGGTGGTGCCCCATCCCCTGGAGGCGGTTCTGAGACAGCACCCTTGTGGGACGTGAGATTGGTTTTCCTGAGTTGGAGATTCCTCGGAACCTTGCTATATGTCATCCAGTGCTTAAAGCTGGAGGGATGAAATAGAATGAAAGTTATGTATGTAACTGCAGTTCTATTAATCCCAGATGACCGCCAGAGCGCTCAGTCCCTCGGAATCTCCATGAGCTCACAAGAAGTTTAAGGGACTGAGCTTCCGGTGTCACGTGACTATATGGACTCACATGAGACCCCGGGAGGTCACAAATGACTTTGTTGTTATAATATTCTCGACCTGCGTGAGGATGATCCTCCAGTGCTTAAAGCACTGCTCTGGCAGTCAACCAGGATTCCTTGAACTGCAGTTACATACAAAACTTTCATTTTAAGTGATTATTTTCCTTTTTGTCCTTCTCCTAATTTCTCTCCTGTGCTTTGCCAGAGATCCTCCTCATCTCTTGCCCGGTTAATCCCTCCTGGGTTAATAAATCTGGGCTGGCATGTGAGCAGGGGCTTGGCCTGACGGGGACCCCGAATGGCTTTAGATTAAAATAATTTGTTTAAAATTGAAGTTTCCAGCCTGGCACACAACTTTCTGACATTCCACAACATGGCGAAGACGTGACATTGATGTGTGGTTAAATAAATTATTACTTTCTTCTCCCTGGGTGGTGAGGTTTTCTTGGGGTAAGTACGTAGACCATCTGGGTTCTGGCAAGGACAGACTAGCTTGTCTATATCCTTGACTGAAGTAATACATACTCCTGTGTAGCAAATAGATGTGACACTTTTTATTAATATTTTTTCAAACAATAAATGTCTTGATGTAATTTCAGCTTTTACTGCACATTGAAATGTGGTGGTTTTAAAACTACGATAAAACACTCTGTGTACTGTCAGACCACCAAAGAATTTTTTTTATTGAAAGCTATAAGAGCCAGATTTACTAAGACCCTGTAGAAAGTGTACTAAGTTGCATACTCACACAAATGTATTGCTCTTTGGGTTTGCATGAGATTTTTGGTTCAACTCATAATACATAAATGACATCATGTGCACCCAAGAGTATTTAAATTAGGGTTTTACATGTGTTTACATGAGAATGGTGCTTAACTTTGCCATGGAGTGATTTGATGGAGAACTGAGCCTCCACATGCACAAAATGAAGTGTGACAATATGGAGTTGGGCGAGTTGGTGGAGGCCATTGAACATTTTAGATGATGATGTGATTTTTTATGTAAAAGTACTGTGTAATTTTGTTCAGAAAAGTGCTATACAAATAAATTATTATCATATTACTATTTATTATTATTATTATTATTATTAATAATAATAATAATAATGCTAATAATAATAATATAAAACTGCTCTTGATCTGTCAGACTATTATGTTTTTCCCTGTTTCTCCAAGTTTTTTTTTAACTTCCCTCCACAATCCTAAAACCAGTGACTCTGCTTTTTTTTTTTTTTTTTGACATTTCACTGTATTTTGCAGCAGGTTTTTATTAAAACTGGCTTCATGTTGGGATTGTAAATTATTTCCACAGTTTTTGATCTTGAAAAAATATAGACATTTTCTTCATGTATTGACCTTATTCGGTGCCAAAACAAAGGCGCCGCCATATTGCATCATTATGTCTGACAACTTCCGGTGGGCGAGGCTACTGCAGTGTTGTTGTGCTCGTAGTAGCAGCTCGTTCTGGAAGGTGAACGTGGCTTGCCAATCTATCTCTGAATTAAGAGTTTTAAACATCACTCATGTGGATTGACGCTCTGTGGCTAAGCAGCTGGCTGTGTGTGGATCAGTGCACCGTGTCTAACCGCGGCTAGCAATGTGGGCTGCTGCTCCAGTGCTCCGTTGCTAGCCGTGGCTAACTTTGTCACGGCGGCTCCGTGACCCGCTAATGATAGGATGAAGACGTCACCGGAAGTTACCACAGTTCTTTCTCATGTCGTTGTCTCGGGTCAAAATAAAGAAGGGTGATGCAATGTGAAGCGTCGTCTGTCCATCATGTGTTCCAACTTTAATATCCTGATAGCAGCGTTGTCTGTTACGCTTTATGGTAGTTTTATAGACGAGATAAAAACAACCAATAGTCTGCACCACACCAAAAAACAAAAGAACAAAAGTTGAAGGTTTAAAGCCTAATACGACTTTATTTAAGCGGTCTGGCACACTCAACATGAAATTAGGCTGCATGTGGCCCCTGAACTAAAATTCCGTCTAGTCTACGAGGTTAAAAAAGATTTTTCAGTGTTAAAACCTTGCCGAGCACAAAGTCATCATCTTCTCTTTGCAAGCTACCACACATCTAAACACACAGCAAAGTAATCATTTCAGTTTGATTACTTTTGGATGAAATGTTGATTAGTTTTCAAATGCCTTGTGCTGCGATGTTCCAATGTCATACATTTACTTTTCATTTCCACAGTTGGAATCGCAGCAGCCGCCACGCTTACTCTGATCACACTGAATAATCACAACCTGACGTTCGCCTGACATGATTCAGATTTCTGCTGCTTCATTTGTCAGTTTCATGGATGGGTTAGTTCATTCCTGTGCAGCCCGCCCTGTCCGGACGCCTGGTTGCGTCCGCAGCCAAAAATCCCAGAAAGCCCAGGCCCACACCGAGGGCCCCTGCCGGCCCTGCAATGGAAAGCAGATGGCCCGCACTCTGACGGCAGCCGGCTGCAGTCAGCAGTCCAAGAGAGGAAACTTCTCATTCACCGTCATCCATCATCGGAGGAGGGAGTGAGAGGAGGGCTGTCGTTCGTTTGGGGGGGGGGTGGGGGTGTAAAGACAGAGCAAAGCCTGACACCCGGCGTCTGGCCTATTTCAAACGCCTTCAAATGGCACATTCATGGCTCGCACTTATACACACATGTAAAAACATACGCATGAGGAATGAGACTTGCTCACACACACACACACACACACACACACACACACACACACACACACACACACACACACACACACACACACACACACACACACACAGACAGTGAATATATTCTGGCTCACGTTCCTGTGACATGCCTTTCATTAGTGGTATTATTCTTTTCAGCATGGGGTCAGTTGAGAAAGGTCTTTTCTCTTCAAACTCCTCAGAGGAAAAAGAGAGGGAGTAAAAAAAATTACTGCTTATTTATTTCTCTCTGTCTGTCGTGGGGATTTACTGTTTCTGACGTCCTCTCGTACAATTGTGTGAAGTTCCCGCAGAACGAAAAAAAAAAAAAAAAACCCCAAAAGAATGAAAAGTAAGAGGAGAAGGAAAGAGAAAGCACAGTGAGTAATGTACCTGACAGCTGAGGATCATTAATCACTGTCAGACTTGAAAGAAGAGGAGGGAGATGAAGTGGAGGAGGTGGGGGTGGCGTCTGACATGGCAGGGCGCACACACACACACACACACACACACACACACACACACACACACACACACACACACACACACACACACACACACACACGTGCCCTCTCTCCTACACACACACATTCTTTCACAGACCACCTGCTTCCCCGTCCCTCGTTTAAATTCAATTATTCAATTATTCCACAGTAAAGGTTTTTTTCCCCCCCAGCTTTTACAAAAACGTCAAAATACTTTTTAGAAAAATCACAAATGTATGAAGAAACAAGCAGAGAGGACTAAACACACTCGTGCACAAAGTGGAGGCCCCTCATGTCTGTGCGTTGCTGACACTAATAAGGGCTGCTGAGGGTTTGACTCTGCGCGGCAGGCCGCTGCCTCTCAGCGGGGTCGGCCATTCACAGCCTGTCAACCCGCCCGGCTGCGAGAGGCGACCACAAAGAGCCGCAGAATGTGGGGCTCTCACAAAGGAGATGACGGCGACACAGTGACTTCAAATCTCAAGCATGCAGGCACGCACAAAAAGACAGCCAGACCCCCTCCGCGCGCGCGCGCACACACACACACACACACACACACACACACACACACACACACAACCACACACACTTGTCATCCCGTCCTCCATCTTGCATGCGGTGGGACAGCAGTCGGCCTGTCCGATTGTCAGTCACGCTGATGAATCTGCTCAGCCATGTCCGCATGCCGTCCTCCCACCTTCCTGATCCTCTCCGCTCATTTTGAATCAATTCAAATTGCATCACAGCCAGCTGACGCTTCCAGGCAAACACCAAAGCACGACAACAACACAGAATTATGCATAAAAACCATTTATTTGTACTACTTGTGTTGCGCAAGTCACTTAGAAAGAAAGTAACTTATGTCTGACCTTAAAATCAGACCTGCCCAAATGATTTACTGTATCTGTGATGTATTAAAGAAGCTGGAGATCAGTCTATAGACCTGTTTGAAAAACTGTAAACTCTCAGTGCAGTTTGGCTGCTTCGTCAGTGACATGTTTAAATTTGAACTTTTTAAAAACAGCTTCCGTAGTGCAATGTTTCTGAAAAGGGCGTTGCATGTTATCAAGGGAAAATGCAGAGCACTGGCAGTGTTTCTACGAATGCATGCATGCATGCATGTGTTTTGTGAATGCACGAATAGATAAACTGCAAAAACAGTGGCAGATCCCAATGTATGCTGTGCTTCGTTTTCAATTGAACAGGTCTTCTCCAACAACGTGTACATTTATGACGCCATCGTCTGTGGCTGCAGAAGAACCTTACATGTGACACACACTGAGTGGTGGGTCTGTATGTACTAACACACAACAGACAAGGAAAAGCCAAAATATGTTTACATCTTTCTGTTGTATCCATCTGTGTGTGTTTGCATTATAAAATACACACCACTTATCAATGGCTCATTTAAATGACAGCATTTTCCCTGTTTGTTCCAGTTTCCAGTCCAACCTTCTCGTGTAAACAAGTACTGGTTGACTCATGATGTAGCAGCAGTTAGTGTGAGGAAGGTGTTAACAACTGTAGTTGTTTCGCTGTAGGAGTGAAATAACTTGATGAATTAATGACAAGAAGAAGTTGAAATCCCACAAATCCCAGTACCTTGAAGGTAAGCTGAAGTTTGTTTAATGCTGCTCTCACACAGCAGGTGCGGCTGCTCTGCACCTTCACTACAGCAGAAAACATGTGGAAACCACATGGAAAAATGATTGGGAAGGAGAAAAAACGTCTTCCACGGGATAGAGCTTTCCCTCAGCTTTAAAATGAGGTTGCACTTGGTTTGACACGTGAACTTACAAGCAAGCTAAGGATGTTTTTGTGGATTTTCGAGCCTGAGATCTATATGTTCATCACGAGCTTGAGACTTCCCTAAGATGGCGGACAGGCCGTGAGGCATCTCGTGTTTATATCAATGGTTGGACCTTCATGGTATTGCGCAATCCCAGGTGTCAAATTACACTGCAGTGTTCTGACCGCCTGCAGTTGGTGATGTCATCAGTGTGTGAAATGACGGATTTTATCCACATATTTTGGAAACAAGGCCTCTGAATCCACAGTTTTCGGGCAGATATTTGGATAAAATAACAATTTTTGAGAGGAAGATTTGTCGTCTTTCTGTGTGGGTTTGGGAGCAGTAAGATGTAAACTTTAGACACTAGGAGGTGCAGTTTGATGCAGCAGCACAATTTTGCTCCACCTGACGCAATGATAAATGTTCCTGAAATTGCGGGTGAAAAGAAAAAAGACTGCTTTGATTATTCTCATCAAAAAGGTCATGTCTCATGGAATTTTCCCCACGTGTTACATCGGCTTGTTCGGCAGGTTCTGGTCACGATAATGATGCGCTTGTTTTGTGACTCAGAGTCACAGTTTAGCCACAGTCGCTACTTGTTCGGAGTGTTCTGTCACAGTGGGTTTTGAGGAGAAATTTTGGTTTTCCCATGTATTTGAATGGGAGGAGGAGGAGGAGGGATGAGGAGGAGGAGGGGGGAGGGAGGGATGAGGAGGGAGGAGGAGGAGGAGGAGGGATGAGGAGGAGGAGGGGGGAGGGAGGGATGAGGAGGTATGAGGAGGTAGGAAGGAGGGATGAGGAGGAGGGAAGAGGAGGAGGAGGAATGAGGAGGAGGGAGGAAGAGGAGGAGGAGGGATGAAGATGAGGAAGAGGAGGAGGAGGAGGAGGGGGAGGGAGGGATGAGGAGGTATAAGGAGGAGGAGGAGGGAGGAGGAGGAGGGAGGAGGAGGAGGGAGGAAGGAGGGATGAGGAGGAGGAGGTATGAGGAGGAGGAGGGAAGAGGAAGAGGAGGAATGAGGAGGAGGGAGGAGGAGGAGGTATGAGGAGGAGGAGGAGGAGGGGGAGGGAGGGATGAGGAGGTATGAGGAGGGAGGAAGGAGGGATGAGGAGGAGGGAGGAGGAGGAGGAGGAGGGAGGAGGAGGAGGAATGAGGAGGAGGGAGGAGGAGGAGGAGGAGGAGAAGGAGGAGGGAAGGGGAGGAGGAGGAGGAGGAGGAGGAGGAGGTATGATGAGGAGGAGGGAAGAGGAGGAGGAGGAGGAGGGAAGAGGAGGAGGAGGAGGGAGGAGGTATGATGAGGAGGAGGGAAGAGGAGGAGGAGGAGGAGGGAAGGGGAGGAGGAGGAGGAGGGAGGAGGTATGATGAGGAGGAGGGAAGAGGAGGAGGAGGAGGAGGGAAGAGGAGGAGGAGGAGGAGGGAAGAGGAGGGAGGATGATCATCCTCATCATACTATTTGAAGCTGATACCACCTTCGCCCTCAGAGGAGACATCGTTTGCGTGAAGGCCTTTGTTTGGTGAAAATCTTATTTTGTAAAGGCAAATTGCAGACTTCCTGTTGGATTGAAGATCGTGGTATCAGCACGTGTAATTGAGATTTCGTTTGCTCTCTCTACGACATTCCTCCGGGCCGTGGTCACCACTTTAGTGTATTTTGGTGGCCGTTGTAGTTTTTCAAGGTGGCGCAAGAGAGCACATTTTGGCACTCTGGGGGTTAATTTTTACATTTACTTATCATTTTCACCAGTCTTGGTAGGCGTGCCAACCTTGGTGAGCTTTTGATTGTGCTTAGTGGCTCACATTTGAGCTGAATAATGAATCTTTCAGAAGCACAAAAAATTAAGAAATAATAAGAAATGGACGAAAAGCAATTTGGGTCCTAAATATATGAATAAAGACGAGTTACATTTTTATTTTAAAATGTATGTGCATGAACAAAATATACTAATTTTTTTTAAGTATTCTTCACCTCTATAACATTTGACCTGCATTGTTCACAGTAGATGATCTGAATGTAAAGGTTCTTTGACACGAAGCCATTTTTCCTCTAAAGTACTGAGCCTGCTATAATCCAACAATGAACAGGATCCAGCTTTACGTTCTCAGTTGTCTTGTAGCGATCACAGAGTGGAACATGTTTTTCATCCACGTTTCATTTGCTGCTGTCGCAACAGTGTAAAATCAGGCAGAGTGAGAGTCCAGCTCGGCCTCTGGTGGACGGCGGCGGGAAGCCAAAGACCACAGCTGGGCCTCACAGACACTTCCCAGAAATCCTCCGCTGGCAGTGTTTGAACCTGAATGAAGTCCATTACTGGCCATACGATTGTGCTAACTGGACTCTAACTGTCGCCGCCGGTTGTTTCCACTCAGTTTGGTCACTTTTACACAAAAAACGAAGGAAAAAGCAGTTAAATGGGCAATTGCTTTCAAATTCAAGCTGAATTTCTGTCATCAATCTTCATTTTAAGATAAGACTGTTTTGGTTATTACCTCACAATTTAAACTCCTTATTGTATCATATGGAGACTGTGATTGTAGGGTACAAGGGCCATTGTTGATGGACATCGTCAGCATTTGTAAAGCACAGATTACACAGTACAATGCTCTTCCTGCACCAATGTGATGAGAAGAAAAAACAGTTTTAACAAGCTTCACATGACTTCAAGGAACATATCTTTGCCCCAGAGTGTCTCTCAGCTGGACGTAAAGTCCCAACAGGCTTCAGCACTGCAGATTTGCAATGATCCAGACCTTTGACCTCTCCGTTAAGGCAACATGAAAAGAAGCTTTTCTTTGATAGAGTCATCGCCCAGTAAGTCTTTCATCCACCTGCCGTTGTGTTGTATCCACATTCTCATTCATACATCTGGGAAATGTGGAGGGCAGCTAATCCACGAACAAGGAGAACATGCAAACTCTACACATAAGCTGGACTCGAACCGGGGTTCTTCCTGCAGCGACAAAAGAGCACTAATCACTATACTTCCTCTGGGAAATCAATTAAGGTCCCATTTAAACTCTTTCAAGTGAAAACGGAAAACTTTCATGGTATTTTTGGAGATCGTTTACGGGACAGTGATGGTGGCTGGAAATGGACGAAAACACAACTTTTTAAAAATGCTCTGACTTTGTGAAAATGGGGGCGGGGAATGAAATGCTGCTGCTGCTCAACTGTTGTAATAACTATTTGTTTTGCACATGCTCAGTAGATAAGAACAAAGTTTCCTCCTGAGTGTCATGACTCCCACTCCATTTTCTCCTGAGACTGGTAGTTTTATTTTGACAGTCACCATAATAACGATACGACTTGGTCGTCTGCCCACAAGAATGCCCGTGTTCTCCCATTGTTCATGTTTATACCATATTGTTCTCTTCATGCATGTGTGGGCTTTCGTTACAAAAACAAACAACTACACACTACACCTTTCTGAAATGAAAATGGAAAAGAAATGATGCGTTGTCCCTTGAAACGTTGTGTAAATGAGTCGTTATTGCTGCTATTTCTGTTTTTACAAACACAACCTCATCATCCCAGTTTGAGCTGCTAATTCTCAGAGCTGAAGCATGATCATACACAATAACGAACGGCTTCTTCTGCTTCACATTGTCTTATTTAAAATGTAAACCTTTCATCTTCACATCAGCTTTCACACAATTATATTTAACTGAGGTTTTTGTTTTAAATTTGCTCTTTGATTTTCTTTTAGTGTTTTGTTGTCATGTGTCTTCACACATGTAAAGTAAAAATTGACTTCAGTCAGTATGGGATAGATAGATAGATAGATAGATAGATAGATAGATAGATAGATAGATGACTTTATTAATCCCTGAAGGGAAATTGTTTTGTTGCAGCATTCTGGTTTATAAAATACAATGGAATAGAATATAAAAAGTAGGGAATAAAAATATACAAATATACAAATATAAAAATATCTGGGTATGACATAACTTAAGAAATGAGCAATGAGGATCATTGCTGTCAGTCAAACGTCAGTCAAATGTCAATCCAGTGTCTGGAGATACTCATGGTGAAGTATTTTCTGTCTTTCCTTTTACAAATAGCCTGCACTCAAAATGTTTTGTTTTGGGTTTTTTTGATTGAGAAGATGAGGAGGCCCAGATTCCTGCATCACACTGAGACCAGGGCTTGTTAGGTTGAATGAGTAGCTGGTATCTGTATCATTTTAATCCCCACTAGTATTGCAATACATTCAAAAGCAAACATTCCTCTTCTTTTTAGCTATATAGTCATGCTCCTATTTTTTTTTTCTTATTACAAAAATATACAAAATAAACATTGGAACCGTAGGGATTTCTTACCTTATCAGAATTACTCGGCACCATTTATGTAGTATTAGGGCAGTTTGGCTATCGATAATGATTAATAATTATCAAAGATAATTATTGATTATGTTATTGAAAATTAAATCTGATCTGTATCAGATTACCTCGGCGCACCACCTGTTTAACAGACAATTCTTTATATCAGTCTCATAAGATATACTAAACAGTTCATCAGGAATTTGATGTAATAGTTAAATTAATTACAATTACCAGAATTAACAGTAAAGCTTGAAGGATTTTGGAGTTCTTGACACAGAAGAGGTCGACATTTCATTCACCTTTGTGCACATTAATAACACAGCAAGTATGATTCCAAAAATTATAAATATTCTGAAAACGTGAATAGATTAATTAATAAAGATCTAACATAAGTCTGGGTTTAGTTAGAGTGCAGGTCCACCACTTACAGGACTAGAATATTTCTAGAAACAAAGTTGTGAATTTATTACATGAACACAGTGACAATAATATACTGTAACACACACACACACACACACACACACACACACACACACACACACACACACACACACACACACACACACACACACACACACACACACACACACACACACACACACACACACACACACACACAGAATACAGGAGATCCATGGAAAGAGAGAAAGAGGGTGTGTGTATTATTATTATTATTATTTTTATTATTATTATTATTATTATTATGTGTGTGCATGTGTGTGGAAAGAGAGAGAGAGAGAGAGAGAGAGAGAGAGAGAGAGAGAGAGAGAGAGAGAGAGAGAGAGAGAGAGAGAGGTGGAGGGAGTGTGTGTGTGAGACGTGTGATGGAACTACAAAACAAGATGGCGGATCACAAGAAGCTACATTCAAATGGAGGTTATCAGAGAGCAGGAAGTCTGTTCTGGGTCTCCACCATGTGCTGGAGAACAATGGAACATGGATGCTAGTCTTTAGCATCTGCTTCCTGTGTGTCTCTGCTAAAGGACCATTTCTAGAATGAGTTGATGTGAATGAGACTTGTTTTGTAAAACGTCAGGAGTCGTCAGATGGTGTTCAGTTACTGTATGATGTTATCTTGAATGTGACAAGTGTAGGATTGTGAGTTAGTAGTTAGTTAGTGAAGCAAATATTAGCATGCAGATGAGGGCTACAACAACGAATCGATAAAATCGATCAAATTCGATTATTAAAAGCGTTGGCAACGAATTTCATCATCGATTCGTTGTGTCGCGTGATTTATGCGTCACTCGGCCCGGCGTTCGTTCTTCGGGTAACATCAAAGTTGCGGCGCAGCACTCGAGCTTACCAGCAAGTCACCGAAGCACACCCCAATGTGAGGAACGTCGCCAGGGCCGACTGGCGTTTGTTCCCGGGAAAACCGCACGGAAGTTGCGGCGCAGCACTCGAGATAACTGGCTGGCTGCTGGAGCACGCTCAGATGCTTGGGCGACGTCAACGGAGCATGCTCAGATGCTTGGGCGACGTCAACGGAGCACGCTCAGATGCTTCGGCGACGTCAACGGAGCGTGCTCAGATGCTCAGATGCTCAGATGCTCAGATGCTCAGATGCTCAGATGCTCAGATGCTCAGATGCTCAGATGCTCAGATGCTCAGATGCTCAGATGCTCAGATGCTCAGATGCTCAGATGCTCAGATGCTCAGATGCGGGGAAACGAAACAAAACAACCAGATCAAAGTGGAAGATGTAAACAACCACAGAGGATTCATAAGGTCTGCCGCCTGGCTGAAGTTACTATGTGACGTAGTAACCTACTTTCCCTACTTCCTGGAGGAAACGCACCTGATTTGGCTCTGATTTGCCTTACTACTTTATCTTACTGCTCCGTACCGCTCCATACCGCTGTTTGCTCTTGTAAAAACATAGACAATTTGAGATGACTGCTTTAGCTCTTACAATCATCGCTGAAACATTTCTGTGTCCGGACCTTTTTACACATTTTCAAAAATAACATGTATGAGTCTTTAGGCTTCAAATGAATCCAGGATGAGCCATATAAGGCTTCAAACATCAAGATAAATAAAAATCAACCTGACCTATTAGAGTCTTTGAATCTTCAGTCAAACTTGACTCGAAAGTCTTAATATGTAACCATAATAAAATAAAGTGCAAACCAGGACAGACTTTTCTGTGTCCATTTCTGGGCTCATCCCTCACTTCCACCTGAACTCCTGGAGCTTCTCTTTGTGCTGCATCTGGGAGACCTTTTTCCTTTGCGTTGTGGCACGTGACGTGCTCGGGGCTCCAGCACCTGCCATGTAGATAACAGTTCAGTCTCTCATTGACCTGGGCTGATTGGAGCAGATATGATGGTAACAGAATATCCATGCGAGGCCATGTCCTCTGTTGCCTCTGCTGCGTTCTGGTACAGGTGGGTGAAGCCGTTGTTGAAAACCCGTCGTCTTGCTGGATAGGGAGTTTGGAATTCAATTTCTCTTTCCTCTCATATTTACTTTGCTTCAGCATATTCCACGCATTTCTTGAGGATCGCAGATGGATAGTCATGGTCTGTCCTCTCTCTGGTCCTCTCTTTTCTGCCAGGCTTTACGGATCACCTCTTCTTTCACTCTGTAACTGGTAAACTTGACTATGATGGAGCCCTGTGTGCTCTATCAATTTTAAGCTCCTGGAAAATCAAGTGATTCATTCAATACGTTTTCCAGAAAAGTGGAGATGTTGCCACGCTCCGCGTCTTCAGGTATGCGTGGCAATTCGTGGCGTCCATTCATTGATTTTTCCAGTCGTGGTCATACTTTTCCTATGTCTTGTGCTAAAACCCTGTTGTCTGTCCTGCACTAAAACACTTATTTTGGGATTATCTTAGGAGTTATCAGGGTTAATTTATGAAAGCGTCAGGGAGCACAGAAATCAAGCTGCCATCTCTACCACGCCCTTTGACTATTAGAGCAGAAATATTTTGTTAACTTTTAAAACACCATCGAGGACATTTTTGACCAAAGAAACGGAAATTCACTTATGTAATATCTTGTGGCCAAGCCGCTGACCACCATGCAATCATGCTTTAAATAAAACCTTTTCCACTTTACAAATAGGAAGAACAGGTTGCAACACTGTCGTCTGGCATGGGATCTTTAATGTGGCCAAATGCAATATATCCACTATATGTGCACAGCGTGCCCACATTTCCCTGAGTTGGAAGTGAAAGTGAGTGCAGTGGAGGTCTATTAGAGGAGCAGCATGAAGCAGAAATAACAGGGAGAGCGAGCCAGGCCAGAGGACACACTCTACCCGACTGGGTGGCAGCGCTGATTCAACAGCAGACAGACCCAGAGCAGGATCATCTGTCTCCATTATAGTCTCCCTACAAATCATCTACATTTCCCCTCTTCTCCTCTGCTGCCCACAAGCTCATAAAGCCAGTTTTTTTCCATGGTACTCTTGGCAAAAATTGTGAGAAAGACATCCAGCGAGGTGTACTCTGGGTGGTCAAACCCGCTCAGACACATGCACACGTACCGGCTGCGCTTAGATTTCAACGGTTCAACCACAAAACTGCTATTCTTACTGGGGATTTGCAGCTTTTGGCTGAACTAATGCTTCCAAGGAAGAACATGCATCTGGGAATTTGCCACTTCCCCCAAAGCCTCACGTTTGTGCTGATTCTGCACATTTCAGGGTCTCTCAACCCAAACAGAGTCCCTACTCTCCGTAGGTAGTTTGGCTCAAAGGGGCAGATCACTCAAATTACCTCCAGGCAGCCAAGGTTTGACGGATTGAATATCTCTTGAGTGTGGAGTTTGTATAAGCAGTGCCTTGTGGGAAATGTAGGATTGTTGTACCAGAAGGTTAAAATTACTCTATTTTGGAGGAAGTAATAATACGACCATGATAACGAAAATAACAAGTCTGTTCTGGCAACACAGTCTGACAGCAGCTCGTCGAATAGTCATGAAATGGTCACAAAGTGTCATCTATTTTTCATGTTCTGTCACATTTTGCCCCTTTTTTTCATGTCACACATAACGAATCTCAAACTAATACATCTCAATTGGACTTTTGTGCCTGGGTCACACTTTTTCCACTATGACACAGCACATATATGCTGGGATGTTTTTGTTCTGCTTTTCTTCCAACAACCAGGCATTAACTGATTTTACTGTACGGCCCGTCCACACTAATGACTATTAAAGTTCACAATAAACATGTGTGTCCACAATGAGCATTAACATTCTGTGAATACCTGGTCTCTGCAGGTACCATGTGTTTAGCTGCATAGGAGCTCTGTATTCCTTCAAAATAAAAGGTAAACAACATCCAGGCATTTTCTGGATGAAGTGAAAAACATTGGTGATCTTGGTGGTTCTGTAGTGGAGCAGGGGGGACAGAGTGCTGCTGGTCTGGACCCACGGTGACTCAGGGGGGACAGAGTGCTGCTGGTCTGGACCCACGGTGACTCAGGGGGGGACAGGGTGCTGCTGGTCTGGACCCACGGTGACTCAGGGGGGACAGAGTGCTGCTGGTCTGGACCCACGGTGACTCAGGGGGGGACAGGGTGCTGCTGGTCTGGACCCACGGTGACTCAGGGGGGGACAGGGTGCTGCTGGTCTGGACCCACGGTGACTCAGGGGGGACAGAGGGCTGCTGGTCTGGACCCACGGTGACTCAGGGGGGACAGAGTGCTGCTGGTCTGGACCCACGGTGACTCAGGGGGGACAGAGTGCTGCTGGTCTGGACCCACGGTGACTCAGGGGGGGACAGGGTGCTGCTGGTCTGGACCCACGGTGTCTCAGGGGGGACAGGGTGCTGCTGGTCTGGACCCACGGTGTCTCAGGGGGGACAGGGTGCTGCTGGTCTGGACCCACGGTGACTCAGGGGGGACAGAGTGCTGCTGGTCTGGACCCACGGTGACTCAGGGGGGGACAGGGTGCTGCTGGTCTGGACCCACGGTGTCTCAGGGGGACAGAGTGCTGCTGGTCTGGACCCACGGTGACTCAGGGGGGACAGGGTGCTGCTGGTCTGGACCCACGGTGACTCAGGGGGGACAGAGTGCTGCTGGTCTGGACCCACGGTGACTCAGGGGGACAGAGTGCTGCTGGTCTGGACCCACGGTGACTCAGGGGGGACAGGGTGCTGCTGGTCTGGACCCACGGTGACTCAGGGGGGACAGGGTGCTGCTGGTCTGGACCCACGGTGACTCAGGGGGACAGAGTGCTGCTGGTCTGGACCCACGGTGACTCAGGGGGGACAGAGTGCTGCTGGTCTGGACCCACGGTGACTCAGGGGGGACAGGGTGCTGCTGGTCTGGACCCACGGTGACTCAGGGGGGACAGGGTGCTGCTGGTCTGGACCCACGGTGACTCAGGGGGGACAGAGTGCTGCTGGTCTGGACCCACGGTGACTCAGGGGGGGACAGGGTGCTGCTGGTCTGGACCCACGGTGACTCAGGGGGGGACAGGGTGCTGCTGGTCTGGACCCACGGTGACTCAGGGGGGACAGAGTGCTGCTGGTCTGGACCCACGGTGACTCAGGGGGGACAGGGTGCTGCTGGTCTGGACCCACGGTGACTCAGGGGGGACAGAGTGCTGCTGGTCTGGACCCACGGTGACTCAGGGGGGACAGGGTGCTGCTGGTCTGGACCCACGGTGACTCAGGGGGGACAGAGTGCTGCTGGTCTGGACCCACGGTGACTCAGGGGGGACAGGGTGCTGCTGGTCTGGACCCACGGTGACTCAGGGGGGACAGAGTGCTGCTGGTCTGGACCCACGGTGACTCAGGGGGGACAGGGTGCTGCTGGTCTGGACCCACGGTGACTCAGGGGGGACAGAGTGCTGCTGGTCTGGACCCACGGTGACTCAGGGGGGACAGGGTGCTGCTGGTCTGGACCCACGGTGACTCAGGGGGGACAGAGTGCTGCTGGTCTGGACCCACGGTGACTCAGGGGGGACAGGGTGCTGCTGGTCTGGACCCACGGTGACTCAGGGGGGACAGAGTGCTGCTGGTCTGGACCCACGGTGACTCAGGGGGGACAGGGTGCTGCTGGTCTGGACCCACGGTGTCTCAGGGAAACATCCCTAAACTGATACCGGAAAAAATAATGGACCATCTGTCAGTTGCTGCTGAATTTGTAAGGATAAGAGGATTTATGACATAAAACTAAGAGGTAATGTCTAACAGGGGAAAAAGTGTGACTCAGTGATGAAAGGTAAGTCCAATTGAAATGTATTAGTTTGAAATTCATTATGGGCAACACGTAAAAAAAAACCGGGCAAAACGTGTCACAGAACAGGAAAAATAGATGACATTTTGTTACCATTCCGTGAGTATTTGCCGAAGTGCTCTGAGACGGTGTTGGCGCTGTGGATTTCTGGTTGCAGGCAGCTCTCACAGCTTTGTGGCATCAGAACATACTGGACCGTCAGCAGCACTGGCTCAGTTGTTACATTAATGTGTCCACCGTCTCTCCTGACTCAGCATTTCATCAGCCAGGCATAACTCATCCTACTCTTCATTATTTTGTATATAATAATGATCAATCCTCTGATCAGCCCTGCTTGCTTCGTGCGGCTGGATCTGGTTTCTGAGGAGACAAAAGACAAAGTTAACCAGTTATGTGGTGCTGCATCATACTCTTATTCAAATTACGTATATAATTCTGTGTTATACGCCACAACGCCACAGAATTCATTGACTTGATAATGAAATTGAACAGTGGTTTGGAGGCAAAGTTAAACATCTTACCTGTTCCATTGGTTGTTTCTCATCGTGAGCTGGTTTTAATGAACACGTTTCCAATCTCAGCGCACATTTTGTTTCAGCTGTTTCCAGAATGTTCCTCTTTTTAATTCAAGCCTTCTCTGCTCCACTTGTTCTTTCTATCCATCTTTCAAACACCACTGACCGAGTGAATAGACGTGTTCTCAGGGTGTGTCTGCAAAAAAAAGAGAGAAGAAGCTGCCAGTGGCAAACTTTAAATTTAAAAAACAAAACAAACCAAAAAGCTTCCAGTGGAGGGAGGGGCTGGCCCGACTGGCCACTCCTGGCCTGCTGCAATCTTAAATGCTTTATTACACTACTGAGCTGTGAAGCGATGATGAAATGTATTTGTGTCTTGCAACGTTCAATGATTTTCTCCACCAGTTGTCTTTTTGCTGTCCGGCTCTTTATGTCACTTACTCATTCACGGCACGTGGACAATGTTTGTTGTTGGACATTCATGCCGACAGCTTCACCAATTCAAATGTAAAAGAGTTCCTGTGCGGGGCGTGTGCTCGCACACCTGGTTCCCAGGCGGGGTCACAGGTTATTTATGCTGCTGAAGGCCGCCTGCGTTTCAGCTGCTTCCGCGCTCCACGTTGTATGTTTTCAATGAAACTCTAAGTGACTCAGCAGGTCTGAGCGAGCCGCTGCTACAAATTCATTCTGCACACGGTAAAGCGACCGATGTGGAAAATGTAGCTGCAGTTTAAAATACAGACTTAATATGAGCGCTCCAGTTCAAACAGAAACACTGGCTGGGAAATGGAAAGATCTGCAGTCCAATCCTTCAGAAAACGACGTGTCAGAAAAACCGGAGGAACGTTGGCAAAAGATGGAGCTTCAGATTCACGACATGTTTTTAGACACAGCGACCACTGACTGACCGACCACTGACACTTCTGCTGAGATCAGAAATAATGGAAAAAGCCCATCTGATTTTTGGGATGCAATTGATTATCTGTCAAAAGACAAACTCCTTCAGGAGATTGTTTCAGGTTTTTCTACTTTGCTTTTTCTTAGGATTCTATTTATACTCCACATATTTCAGAGATTATTTTGGGTATTTGGAATAGAAATGATCATGTATTTTAGGCAATAGACATTTACAGGTGCATTCACATTGATGATCCCCACCCTCCCCCAAGGGAGTCTAAAGTTTTGTATGTCAAAATTGCATTTACATATCTTAAAGAAAACCACGGGCACTTTGTAGGAGAAAACTTTCCCTCTGAAAACGTCCTTGTTTCTTAAAATAGTGGAGACGATATCTCTGCCAATCTTTGGCTTCATGTCATGAATTAGAGATCCGCAGGATAGTATGAGGGCCCTGCATTGAAAAGGCTTGAAAAAGTGTGTGTAATCATATGCAGCGTGTGAAAACCAGCTAACCTCTCGGTTCTCCAATAAAAGTTTGCCTGACCTTCACCGGGAGCCTCATATTCAACTGAGGAGATCATGATCACTGTTGCCCCTAATGACCAATTCAAACTATTTAGGCTGTTTAACACCATCAGTCACATCCTTTATGTGCTTAAATGGGGATATCATTGCACAGGATAGTGGTTTAAAGCAATCTGACGCAACACACACAACACACGCTGGAGACAAACACCCTGGAACAGGCATCTCAGGATAGCTGCTGTTGCTGTGAGCAATTACAGCACCTTATCTAACAGCGAGGATAATGAGGTTACACAGAGAGCAAATTCTATCATGTCGACATAATGAGAATTGGGCCGGTGTCTCTCGTCCCGGGGTCGAGGACGGGGACGGGGACAGGCCCACACACACACACACACACACACACACACACACACACACACACACACACACACACACACACACACACACACACACACGCTTTCTTATCTGCCCCACCTCGCATCTCGGCCTGACATTAAGGGGAAATTGCATTCGAGCTCGGTGTGTGAATGACTCCCCCCTTCTTACTCCCACTCTCCTTCTACCCCCCCTTCATGTTCTCCAACAAACCCCACCACCACTTTTGACAGGCTGTTTGATTTATGACTCCAATTCCCGAGCGCAGACACACAGACGCAGGCCACACTTCCAACTATATGTATTTTACCCCCCCCCCCCCCCCCCCCCACACACACACACACACACACACACACACACATTTCCCTCCCCCGCCCTGACTACACTTCCCACTTTCTCTCTCCCTGTCGTTTGCTCCATCTCTATCAGTTCCTCTGTTGCGCTCTCTCTCTCCACGCACACACACACACACACACACACACACACACACACACACACACACACACACACACACACACACACTTACACACACACACACACACACACATCTTGGGTGTGGTGATTGATTATACCAGCACGACTGTCTGGTGTATTTTTGATCCTTTTGAAATTTAATCTCTGTGAGCAGCACAGGGAGTGTCTCCACTCACACCCACACACACACACACACACACACACACACACACACACACACACACACACACACACACACACACACACACACACACACACACACACACACACACACACACACACATGCACGCCCACGCACACACAAACAAACACACTGGAGGTGGAGGACAAAGTTTTGGAAAAAGCAATGCAATAAGTGGCGTGGGGGCTTTTTGGCACCATATTTCAAGTTGTATACACAAACGACTTAATCAAAAGTTAGAGGGTGAAATGGGAACTGAATCACAGTATTTTATTTGGTGTAAAATTACACCGCAAGATGAAATCCGAGGTGACAGGCGAGATCGCTGAACAACTGATCATATCGGCAGCCCGTGATTGGAATCCAAAGACCTGAACCACAACTCAAAAACTGAAGAACACATATTCCCTTCTTCAGTCTGGCTCCAGTTCATTTGGCAATCGAGATTTGATTTGCATTTGGCTGCAAAATCAACTCAAATAGTCCCATAGCAGCTGCTAAGTAACAGGATCCATCATTTAAAATCATTCGTCCGGTTTGTGTGTGATATATAATAGCAGGTGATAATTATTGCATTGGGAAAAGACTGTGACCCTGTAACAGGCTGACTTTAAGCACACATTTCAGATTCATCCTAGACCCCATCCTGGGTAGGGTCTTGAGTCAATCTCTGCTGCTGTTGCCAGTCCGTCCATCCACCATGTTTTGTTTTTTTTTAGCATTTTATCCAACACAGGCTTGCATTGTGCTGCAGCAGGTCCCCACTTGAGTGTAGATTGAAGGCAGGGTCCATCTGGACCCGTCGCTAGTCCATCACAGAGCAAATACACACAGTAATTATTTGACTTCTTTTGCCAATTTATATTAAGTCAGATACGTCCACTGCATTTGTTTTGTTAGAGGAAGCTGGAGGACTTCCAGAAAAACCCAGCTATCCAAACTTCACATGGAAAAAGACATTTGACATAATTTGCTTTGAGCTCCCAGTGGCATCTTTAACATGAGACGAAGAGTTGTAAGAAGAACTGCCTGTTGTTACACATTTGCTCAATGCCTCGACAACAAAGCTGTGTGTGATGCAGTTCCTCATATGTTGGATCAATGTCTGGAATTTTACTGGCCAAGAACTCCCCTGCAGCCTCATGAAGCCACATGAAAGACTCAAAGCAGCGAAAGAAATTGTGTCAATCATGTCAGTGGATAAACTTCACAGGCCGAGCTGGTGTAGAATCTACCATGTGATGTATGTGGTCCACTTCCAGTTTCAATTTGCGCTTCATTCAGACTACATTCAGAATTTAATTGAACTGCGCCAGAGTTTGTTTGCAACTCGGCTCCATTCACACTGCAGGTCTCCATGCACAATTCCATTTTTTTTTTTGGTGCTTTTTATACAATTTCTTTGCCTGGTCATTCACAGTACATTTTAAAGTCGACCTCTATCAGACTGGTGTGGGAACGTGATCAGACCCGACCGGTTCAGGCCTCAGATGCTGTTGACAGATGTAAATGTGGATAATACGCTGGTCAGCACCAAGGTTGCCAGATGTGACTCACTGTTTCCAGCCCAAACAAGGTAAAACCCACACAGCTCAATAAAAACCAGCCCAAATCTCAGCCCATGTTGGAATCATGTTAAAACCGTAAAATATGTGTGATAATAAACACACAAATGCACAAAATCAACTAAGTTAAAAGGTAAGAGAGTTTGGCTCCCCAATCTGGAGATACCTCCATATCTGGCAACGCTGGTCAGCCCATATATATTCATTTTGAAGTGGTTGTCAAAAATGAGGCGACAAATTATAGACAATATGAGGAGTGAAAGAAGGACAATAAGGTAAAAAGAGAGCACAGCTTTTAACTTTTTGCCAGAGGCGCTTCGATGACGAAGAAGATGCACGTAGAAAAATATCCAACTTAGTACAACATCTGAACGAGGCCGGGGTCTGGTGTGAAAACATCCGAATTAGAGCTTTCACACGGCCACGGAAAAAAAAAAAAAAAAATCTGAATTGGGTCTCATTTCCCTGCAGGGTGAAGGAGGCATACATGGACCAGCTTGGCTTGCTTGGTGTGCACCAGGGTGTGGATGGCAGCACTCACACATCCACACACAATGAGAATCCAGACAGCAGTCGTACCATGAGAGTTTCTAACCAGACAGGACAAGTGGCATTCGTTTCTTTTTCTTAAATTTTGTCTCACAGCATTATGCGAGTTTCTCTTTGTTTTACTTTATTAAACGTGTGTGAATCTGCTTAATGCATCAATGACCCAGACTGTTGTGAAACATCTCAATGGTGTCAATCACCACCAAGGAATAATGGAACTCACTTACAGGCTGAACATAGTTATTCCTGGACAGATATTCCTGGGATGAGAGGCTAACGGTACTGCTGATGGTGTGACAGGCAGACCAGCACTCGGAAAAGACAATGTTTAGAGGAATCGAGTCGTCTTTTTCAGGCTATGTTTGCTCACATTACTACTACTATTGTTAGATGTAACAACACAAAGCCTTTAAGTGCCTCGACCCTGTTACGTGGAACCTTTATGGCCCGTCTAAATGATGATGATCAGAATATCCTGTGCACTTACGCCGTGTTATTTGTGAGCTGAAAATAACAATGAATGGAAACAGTGCTTCCAGACTATGAGGGGAACTGGGACATGAGCTGATCACATGGACGGTAACGGCACATAAACACACTTGATGAAAGCGGGAGTGGAAGGAAGATCAGAGAAAGATGGAAGCCTTCTTCCTGTAAACTCATTTATTTTCTGTAAACTGACCTGCAGACACAAACAACCAGTCGGGGATCATTATCTTCCTCCTCAACTTCAGGGCTATGTCTCTACTTCATATTACATGATAAATGAAACGTTAGAGCACAGTGTGGGTGTGTGTATTGAAACGAGTGTCGATGGCTGATCTGTTTAGTCCCCGGGGTCATCGATCAGGGCCGGCATTCATCCATAATGGGCCCTATATCTGTCTGTCTCTCAGCGGGGAAGCAGAGCCACAACCAGACATACATGGATCAGACACAAAAGGGACCATTACACACAACCGTATCAATACTCACTCTGGAGAAACTACTTTCCCTTTTTTCCCTGCTGCCCAATTAGTAACAACCACAACTATTGATAGAAGGTGCAGTTTGAAAAAACTCCCCCCTAAAAACAAGCGTCCTTTTCCTTAATTTGGAAGCAACGTAAGGGCAAATACTGAATACAAAATTTGTCTCTTGGAACTTGGTAGTTTTATAGTTGGGAGTCATTCGTAATGTCCGTGCACTCGCCATTGCTGATGTCTTTAGCGTATTGTTCTCTGCACGTATGGGTTTGTGGTTCATTACGAAAACAAACAACAGCACCGACTAGTGGCTTTTAATGAAAATTACATCTGTTTCGGTGTTTTTGCCATTTCAGTGTAAACAGACATTAGATTCAAAATGTTGCTGTGTCACCGTGAAACTTTTCTAAGACGAAAATGCAAAATTGATGCGTTATAACTTCACAGACCTGTATTACAGACTGGCTATTTATATGATTTTTTTGTTTTTAACAGGGATTGGTCATATATATAGTTATATACTACTAATAATAATTTTAACCATTAAACTCAGGGCAAAAGAAAGGCTATGCTACAAGCAGGATAATACAATCTACTGGTTATGCACAGACTCTGTCTCACTCTGCTGTTCCTGCAGTTTCACCTGCTGATGGTTTTCAGGGTGAAAACAGTCTAGTGACGGTTAACGTCAAATTAAACAGGACAAACTTGGCAAGAAGAAAATATACTTCATTTCTACTTGCTAAAATCTTCGGCATCAAACAAAGACAAATGACTAAATTCCTAAATAATTTTTAACTGGTTTTAGCATCAGCGTAGCTTTAGCATTAATTAAATCTATTGTCACAGTCAAAAATAACTTTTCACTGGTTTTAACCAAAACCAGATCACCTCTCAACTTCAAGCACATTCAAAAATGACCTTGAAGTATGAAAAGTGGTTTCTGTTTTAAATGAATCTGCTTGACTTGGAGATCAAGGACAGCACAATGGTGCAGTGGTTCACACCGTCCCCTCACAACAGCTTGTATCCAGGTGGGATCCCGGGTTGTTCTGTGTGGAGTATGCATGTCCTCCCTGTGCCTCGGTGGGTTTTCCTTCCAGACCACAGACTAAGTGGTGACTCCCTGAAGATGTTAAAGCACACAGTAAATATACTTTTAGTAGAAGAAGTAATGGCCATTATTAACTACAATGGGTCCTGTTCGTTTCTCCGTTTTCCACTTCATTGATTAAAAAAATAATGTGCTGATGTATTTGTGTTAAAGAGTATTTTAATGCACATTTCTGCAGGAACACTTTCACCTCTTTAGAATTTTAAGTCATGTTATAACCCAGTTCATGAAAATTAAGGGCCTTGCCATCGACAATGTTAGTTTTTGTCTGGGTATTATTAAACTTTCTGTGTCACTCTGCTGTCCCTGCAGTTTTGCTTTGTTTCACCTGCTGATGGTTCAGCTGTGCCAGGGTGACGAGGTCCTACAGTCATTTTCTTATAAGCATAGTCAATGTCACGCCCCACTCCTCAGAGGCCTCCTAGGGGCATGGTTGGGTGTGTTTCTCTCTCCTCTACTTTTGGTTTTCAGGAAGTGGAGCTGCTGAGGGATTCATCATCTAATTCCGTTCAGCTGCGACGACCGGGTGGAGCTCGTTTTCCCCTGATCAGCTACACCTCTTAAACGGGTGTTCGACTCCACTCGGCGCTGGATCGTAAAACTCCCAGAGTTAGTAGACCTGCGTGTGCCGTGTCCCAGTCTAGTCTTTTAAACTAACGCCGCTTCCTTTTTGCTTCTCTTTGAAGACTCGCCAGCCTCAGCTTCCTTGGTTCCCTGACCCACCGAGACCAGACCAGACTCGTGCCCCAGTAGCTCCCGCCTCAGCAAGCAGTCTTGACCTCCCGCCTCTGGAGCCTGCAGCACCTTTGATTCACCCTCGTTAAGAGAATAAAACTCCGCCAATTGTACTCATCTGTCTCCCGCTGGTTTCTCCGCACCTGAGCCTCCGAAATTCCTCCGTAACAGTCAACTAACTAACAGCAGACAAGAATGGTAGCCAGACGAGGACTGTTCACTATGCTATGTAACAGTTACTAAAATGTATATATTTACTTCATAACCATACACCTTTTTCCTGCAGGGCAATTCCATCAATACTCTGTAATATTCTAACCATCTGAATAACATAGCATATGTCCCAGTTTTGCTCCTAAAAATGCCCATTAAGGCATAACTCCAGCCGACCTCTGAACAGATCGTGCACTGTTGTATTGCCTCAAGATTTCATCAGCACATCTTTTAAATTTGTAAGTTTCAAAGTGGAGCTCTTTTGGTTCTGACCTCTGCCGCCAAGGAACAACCCACAGAAGCAGCAGCTTTGGAGACGCTCTGAGTTGTAAAACCCCATTTGTTCCTTGACAACGTTGGTAAAATTCTCTCCCGAAGCAAAGTGTTCCTGCTACACATATATTTTGACGAGCACATTTTTGTCTGCTGTTGAATATATAACGACAGGTGCTTGATAAATGCATTACCAGTGACGTCCTCCTTTCCGTGGTCATATTATTATGGTTGATTGGTATAAGCTCAGGAAGCTGAGTTGAGTAAAAATAACGTTGAAATACAATTGTTGCTGCAAGTACCATTTTGGATTTAATGAACGGTAATCCTGACACTGCCATTGCAGTATGGAGCATCTCACGGGTTATTTATGACCAACACGGCCAATGTTATACATGAAATGACCATTATTTGGCCAAAAGGCCTTTTTTTATGTCTTCATAGGCTTTCTGTATTACACGACAATGTGTTCAGGTGTCGTGTTTTGGGTGTCGGTTTACATAACAATAATGCTTGAGGCCACTGAAAACACAACTCTTTCAAAACGGCTCCCAAGATAGAACTTTTGAGAAAGTGGGCAGCTGTGCCTCAGTTGGTAGAGCGGTCGGCTCCCAATCGGAAGGTTGCAGGTGCTGAAGTGTCCTTGAGCAATACACTGGACTGAACCCCGAATTGCTCCCAAAGGATGGATTGGACACCTTCCATGGCAGCTGCCTGCCTAGGTGTGTGAATGAGTGAATGTGACTAATAGGGCTGCCACGATTAGTCGACGACTCACAATTATGTCGACTATTAACATCGTAGACAACTAATTTAATAGTCGACGCGTCATTTAAATTATTATTTTTTTTAAATCTTTGTCTTTCTCTCAAAACTGCAGCGGCACCTTCCACCGCCGCGTCTGGCTTTCTGTCCTTGACACACATGTGCAGTCGTGGTAATTGGGGTCAGCCGTGATGTCACCTGAAGTTATACCAGACGGTGTCGTGGCTACCCAGCGGTAACGGAGCTCAAAGTTGTGGGGCCATTTTAACAAAACTAAAGAGAAAAGCGTGCAATGAAATATCTGCAAGACAGAACTTGCCTTCCACGGCGTCTTGGCAAGCTAACTGGCTTAGCTGCTAATATTAGCATAAACAGAGAGCTAACTTACTACTTACTCATATAGCTGTAAATGTTAACATTAGCGATGATTCATTAGCTGCCCTTAGAACACAGACTCCATGCTTTTTCTGTCATGTTACAACATTGATGTGTTTGAATAGGAAATGTGGTAACGCTAATGTTTGCTAAGGTTATGTTTCAGTGCTAAAAAAGTATGTTCTGATGTGTGGACAAGTCATTCATCCCTGCAACCGCCACCCGATTGGAGCGGATTTTCTCTGCAGCAGGCAAAAGAGAGCAAGTCTTTCTCCAAGACATGTAGACATGCTAACTTTCCTGGCTCTGAACAAGAGCCTTGTGCAGTTTGGGATTTTATAGAGTCAGAGTGTAGTAAAGTTGAATACAGTTGTGAGCACTGAGTACAAAATGCACTTTGGTTATATTTGAGTCACTGAGACCAAAACTTTCATAATTCCTTCGTTCCAGGTTCCTACCCCATTGATGCTATGTTTGATGCCAAAGACAAATTAAGGAAAGAAAAAACCCTACAAAATAAACCTGAAGTATTTATTTTTGTGTTGTTTAGGCAAGTGCCTTTTCCTTATTTTGCTCAGCTGTGTGCACTTTATTCTACACAGTTAAACAAGTGGTTGTTGCTACAAGCATATTTCATTAAAGGTTTATTGAACTATCATCTTATTTTTAGTTAGCATATACCTTAAACACTTCAAGCTGAAAACTAATGACGGTTATATAAGAGCAGCTTCATGCTGGTGCGATAAGCTGTATGTTTTACATTCAATTTACATATGATCTCATTCGTCGACTATCAAAATAATCGTTTGTAAAGCTATTGTAATGATGTAAGCTGTTGAGCAGTTGAAAAGGGTTATATGTATAAGTGAAATCCATTTACCACTGAGCTACGCTCCAACTCCTTCATTATAAACACGGACGAAAACGCTACTATTTCAAAATGCTCGGCTCAGTTTCCATATAGTCATGTGCCTAATGGCCGTAGTGGTCAGTTTTTCAGTTCATTTCTTCAGTTCAGAGTAGCTGGACAATAACAATGTTAGTCATCTGTCCGTATGAATGTCTGTGTGCTTTTCATTGTTAATGTTTAGCGCAGATTTTTCTCGGCATGTCAGTGGTTTCATTATAAAAACACACAACAGCTCTACGAGTGGCCGAATATGAAAACTGCATTGTTTTCATACTTTCTTCCTTTTCTGTGTAAACGTACATAATGTTCAAAATGTTGCCGTGGAAATGCAAAACTTTTCTGAAACGAAAATGCGAAAAACAATGCGCGTTAACGGGGAGTACACATGGATCCAAGATTCACTGTATAGTATCGGTTATCATGAGCTCCAGTACAAAGTTGAAACTCTTTTCCAAATACTTTGTTGATCTTCTGAATTACATTTATTTAAAAGGTTTCATATAGTTTCTTGGTAAAGTCGCATTAATTATTCGGGATGGATTGTCACAAAGTCAATACACAGGCCAGAGCATAATTCCTATAGTACCTGTACTAATTCAGTAAAATGTGCTTTTTTTTTTTAGTAAACCCTAATTGCATAAAAAGGTCTGAGCCAGAGTCCAGTCCTTTATCACTGTTGTAGAGGCTGCCACACACTCTAAATTTACACCCTTCCTCTCAGATCTTTTCTATCACCTTCCTCCTTCTATCTGATCTCCTCTCCTTTCTTCCTCACCTCCTGCACTCTTCAGTCATCCATCTCCGGACCGGCCCAGTCAGTGGCAGCTCCATTGATAGGGTAATCCAGGACTGATTAATGATCCAATAATCAGAGGGATCCTCAGATCAATCATGGCCGTGATCAATAACCCCCGGCCAGGGCGATCATTAGCCTGCTAGAGTGCATCCTCTATTAGACCTGTGGACCAAAACAAAAGAAGAGGAGGAGATGCAGTGGGTGACGGATGGCGGGGAGAGAAAGAAGGCAGGGCAGTTTTTGTAAGACGATACGGGAATAGATCAGTTTCTCTGGACCGGGGAAGAGAGAGTAAGAAAATGAATCATTTAATTTCATATTCACACGTGTGTCAGGAGACATGGAGCCACATGGTGATGGATCTGCACTGACATGGCAGAAAGGATGAGATAATGGCAAGTGAAGTCTTCTTGCCACTGTAACTGTGTAGGATCACTGCTGTGTGTGCACAGAGAAGTGAGTGCACAGAGAAGTGAGTGCACAGAGAAATAAGTGCACAGAGAAGTGAACGCATGCTTCCAAACCTTCCAGTATGTGGCTGATTGTGTGGCGCCTGCGCCTCAGTACTCTCATGTGTTTTCATCTGCGTATCGGTGTGCGACAGCAGGGCGCGACGCTCTCTGATTTATGGGCTGTGTCCCTCAGTGCCAGCTCTCTGTCTGCTCTCGCATGGAGGATAAATGGACCTCTGTCAGCCCAGCCAGAACCCGCCCCCGTCGCCCACCTTCCTCCCCTATAACTCATCCACCCCCCCCCCACTTCTTTCCCCCTCCACCCCACACACTCTCCTCCATCCCTTATTCCCCCCCCCCCCCCGATACTGTTTTGCAATTAGCCGCAAGCGAACTGAGAGCAACTGTTTACATGCTTCTATAAATGTTCCCTGACAGCTGGTGACACAACTGATATGGGTAAATAACAGGGTGCAGGTCATTCATTAGGATAAGCCTGTCTCTTGTCACATGGATTATATCCATTAGGAACATTTTGGAAATTCGCGTTTTAATGGAAACATGTAAGAAAATACAGAATCCATTCAGGGCTTTAGTTTCAACCCTCTATCTTAATTGTGCGTGCATATTTTTACTGTTTCAACATTTGAGCACTCACACTGGACAATTCGCTCACACAATCACACCCAGCTTCTAGGAAAAGTGCTGACTTATGCTTGTGTTCACTGTTGGGTTTTAATGTTTACGCAAAAACATTTTCAAGTGAAAAATCCAAACATTTTACTACACCATGGCCGTAGTAAATAGTTTGTGAGTAGATGGACAATAACATGTTATAACATGTGTCATGACTCCCCGTCCATATTCTCCTGGGACTTGGTAGTTTTATAGTTGACAGTCATGCTAATAGTGATCCAACTTGGTGTGTGTGAACTCATTACAAAAACTACCAACAGCACCCACTAGTGGCCCTACTGGAAACTACATTGTTTTCAATGTTTCTGTGGTCGGCGTGTAAACGAACACCTTTTGCAAAATGTTGAAGTAGAAACGCTAAACCTTTCTGAAACGAAACAGTAAAAAGGATGTGTTTTCACTTGAAGTGTCATGTAAGTGTGGCCTGAGAGTTGCCTTGCTCAAGGACACTTGGACAGAAGCCTGGCATCCAACCACCAGCTCTGACATGGAAAGACAACCTTCTCTGTCAACGAAAGCCACAAGTGCAGATTTAACTCTGCCAAAACCTAAATCTGACCAATGATCTCTGGCAGAAGAAACACGAGTGGTTCGATGATCTTCCCCTGATAAAGAAACCTGGGATCTGATTTCCAAGAGGAAAGAGGTCATGAGGACAAAGACGACAAAGACATGTGAAGTCATGTTTTATGGGTGTGTGGCGTCCGGTCGGCGTGCATCAGAGGAAAAACTCCTCAGTTCAACCTCAGCCTGAATCCTTCTGAAATCAAGTTTGCACGTTGTCAGGTTTCCTTAAATATATTTAAAAAAAATATATATATATATGCTTTGTACTTTGCCTCTGAGTTTGGTGACAACAAACCATCCAATTTTCACATCTTCATCACTTCACAAACCAAAGCCTCATATTCCCTATGCTGCAGAAAGTCAATATGTCATTTGCTTAAAAGGACAGTGTCCATTTTGAACGGTCAGTTTCATCAGAATTCCTTCAGTCCTTTAATGACCAGGATCCACAGGAAGAACCATCATAATGACCAGAAGCAGCCCGAGTCATATAGAGATTGGAAAATACTTTTCTGGTCTTCTGTGGATCTTTGAACCACACAAGAAATATGTATACATGATCAATTGTTCTGAATGATCGTCACAAAAAGAAGGTATGTTGAAATGAGCTGATCAGCATTATAATTCAGGAGCTACAATGCAGAGATTCATGATATTTTCTCCAACTATAAATCACAATATAGTATTAGTTATACCTGTCAATGAATGTGCCACAGAGGAAAAAACATAGGTTGTTGCACTATAATATAAAACCATTTGTTGACCAAGAATGCATTAAAAAAGTGTTACACCTGATAAAATAATGTAATGCAATGCAATACAATACAATACAATACAATACAATACAATACAATACAATACAATCTCATTCAACACAAGTGTTTAACTCACCGATAATTTTGAAGAACTACAGGATAGCCTAGAGGACATGGTGTAAATCTCTATTTTTGCATAAAAACAGACGTTTTAAAAGTATCTAACGAGAGGTGAAGCCAGTCTTTTCATTTTAGTTGACTCAAGGGGAAAATGAACGAATGCCTTTGGGTCTCACATTCCAAAATCCCTTTCATGGAGGAGTTCAAGTGTGGAAAATAACTTTACAAACTATTGCAGAAGTGCTGAAGACGTACATGTGAAGGAGGGCCGGGGCATAGACATCGACATTATCGACAAGAAAGTAACATGTCCAAGACCTTCAATGCAGCAAATTCATGATTTGCCACCTGAACTTTGGTGAACTTTTATCAACTGAGTGGTTTAGTAACAGTAAAACAATGTTTGGTGGGAAGATGAACGTGGAGCCGAGGCTCATGACCAGCTGCCTCACAGGTGTGTGTGTGTGTGTGTGCCTGCGTGTGTTACCAACAAGGTGTGTGTTTGTGTTTATTTCACACACTTGTGTGCTCACAGACAGCAACATGGTACCTGTCTGTGTGTGATTCCACTTCTTCAGCAGGAACAGTTTGGATTTTATGGCCACATGATTTTGGATATGAAGTCTGTGCGTATCCATATGGGAATGTTTGTCACTCTGTGTTGTGTGTGTGTGTGTGTGTGTGTGTGTGTGTGTGTGTGTGTGTGTGTGTGTGTGTGTGTGTGTGTGTGTGTGTGTGTGTGTGTGCGTCGTGGCTCTCTGATGTGGCAGCCTGCTGTGTGTACTCATTTATATGTAATGAATGCTTATGAGGGTAAACAGATGGTGTGTTAACATGGTAAAATATGATCGGCTGCCAGACAATATGGTGGCACGCTGGTGTTTACAACACACACGTTACACCACGGGACAGCAGAGCAGCTTCAGAGCAGCCTGCTTCACTCAGCCGATCGAGAGACTGGGATGAAAATGCGCTGCACATATTTGCAGTAAAGTTGTTAATTTGTTAACTCTTGCCTGGACTGTTGTGACATCTCCCATTCTGAAAGTATAAATATTAAGATGTGATTTTGTAGACAATATGTCAAGATGTTTGAAATGTAATGGGCCACCACTTCATTTTTAATCCATAACGTTCATGTTTTTCTTAATTTTAGTGACACACACTGCAGGTAATTCCACACGAGGCAGAGCCTGCCGCTCCTCAGCATTAGTTTGCCATCCTGCACCACTGGGATTTGACTGAGAACGATGGACTCCTTTGTGAGGGCTTAAAATAAACATATAAAGAAAATAGTTGCACTGAGCGAGGGCAAACACACATTTATAAGTGGCTTGTAATTTTATGAATTTAAAGCTGCAGTAAATTATATTTAGCAGAGAGCTTTTATGATGCAATGCTAGCAATAAACAGTAAGTGGGAATTAGAGCATTATATCTCCAGTCCATAAAATAAAACGTTGGGAAAAGAAATTTGACAGTAATTGTGGAACATTCGGTTCATCTTGTGATCAATTTCTAATCATTGAAGACATTTATTTTTATAGAAAGAAGCAGTTGAGGCATCTTCTTCTTGTGTGCGAACACCACAGCTTAAGTGTGATCAGTGTTCAGAAAACCCTTACAGTTAAACAAGTCTGACTCAACAATGTCGACTGCTGATGTTTGTGCCTGATGGCGGCTGAGCGTGACAGGAAGCTGAACTACTTAACAAAGACATGCAGGTGAGCTGCTTTAACAGGATTTTAAAATGAAACTGTCACTTCCTTTGTTTCACCGCTGCTAAAGGCTGCCCACCCAAAAACAATGGTTCTGTTTTTAATTCACTAGTTCTCAACAAGAGATCGGTTAAATATTACTTTGGTCGACATTCAGCAACACGAGAGGTCAGGAGCCGTTTTTACCCACGACTCTACACTAACACACACTCCTCTGAACGACCCCCGACCCAGCTGCCCCTGACGGACGATGACAGAAGAAGCCAGGCTAAAGAGTGATGAGCACACATGCACACACACACACACACACACACACACGGGCTAGTAATGACAGATGGTTGTGCTCGGCGATCTCAATGACATTCCCATCATCATCGTCCTCGGAGGTTCAGTCTGTCTCCACTCTGCTGCGTCGCTGCTGAACGTTGACGTGACGTCAGGATCTGGTCTTGAGCAGATTTCAACACACCACCCAGACATGCTCCAACGGCGTCACTGAGGGATTAAAAAAAAAAAAAAAAAAAGTCTTGCATTGACCGAGTCTCTAAACTATATTTTAGCACAATTCAGTCTGGAATTTGAAACCGCTGAAAAGCCGGATAGCAAACATAAGACAAGACCTAATTTTAGGTGCCCTTCACAAGCCAGTGTGCTTTTGGTGGAGCCGACACTTTGTTAGCGTTGACTCCCTCCACCTGTCCACCCATTGTCCTGGGTGTCAGCGCGGCGGGAATGAATGATGAGCACCTTGTGAGTCATGACTGGACTTTATCTGCAGTAACATCATGGATGATTGTGCTTTGTGACATGTGGCGCAGTCGTTAGCACTCTTGCCTCACAGCAAGAAGGTCATGGGTTCCAATCTGGCCCCGGGCCTTCGTGTGTGGGTGTGTGTGTGTGTGTGTGTGTGTCTTCCGGGTACTCCGGTTTCCTCTCACATTCCCAAAAGATCATGCTCCCAGCCTGCGAGATACAAAATCAACATTCACACACTGAATTGAAGAAAACGTTTTCTTTTCATATCAGATCTATTCCACATATTTATGCCATTATTGTTTGAATGAGGTGAAGTAGACTTTGTATAGATCAGACATGAGATACTGGTGGCATGTAGGCCATATCTAGGAGCGGTGATGATTTCTAACCCCGACTATTATCATCATGAAAGTAGTGCTGCTTTACCCCATCAGCCATGGAAAGGTCAGGAAAGATTCATGTTTACTCACAATATGAGGATGATTTACTATTCGCTGCCGAGCACAAGCACACTGTAGAAACAGTGGCGGGGCCAGAAACCTTTCATTGGGGTGGCCATCCTGGGACCACTGCTCATAAAGGGGCGTCACAGAAACCAACAGCAGGTTACTGGAGATTCAGCAGTGTTCCATGGCTCCTTCTACCTGACACACTTACAAATACCCTTTTTCCCAAATATTCATTGGTAAAACAATGTCATTGACTCCACATTCACCAGCTTTTCTCGTGTACCATTTGTAGAAGTGCTGACCTCAAGGTAAAACTCAGACAATGCAGTCGACGTCATCTTTATCTGGTGCAGTGCTTCTATCCAGTTTGCCATAATTAGCTTTACTCATGGACAACTCACCCAGGCAGTTGGGCACCACTCACTTATTTTACCATCATATTTCTAACATTCAACTGAAATATCATTGTTATGGTGCCAAGAACATAGAATACCAACATGCCACCTTCATTCTACTAATGAGCTTGCAGTAAAACACGACTTCATCTGTGTTGGTGGTCGACATTCAGTTGGACTTTATGAGCACCATCATCTGTTTTGGTGGAGGATTATAATTTGCTCTTGAAATGCACACTTCTATATATTAATTCTGGATTTGTACCAGGAGTGATCTGCGTCTAACAGTTTGGGATTTAGCATGTATACATGTCAGTTACTCCATAGATTGTGAAACTAAATGCAACTTTAAATAAGAATTATAAAAAGCATGCATTGTGATGAACAGTTATTTCTTTGCCATGTCAGTTGCCACAATCCTAAAACGTCCTTGTGGTAGAAGTGCCACATTACTGGTTTGTCCCTGTGGCAGAGAGGGTGAAGCTTTGCGTCCTTCAGCATGATCAGAGTCGCTGCTCCGTGAGCTGGAGTTACTCTATAAAAGCCCCCAAAAAAGCCTCTAATTTGTTCGTGCTGTTCAAATGGTTACATTTTCTGACATGTGAAGTCATTCAGGTATTTATGTGGCTTTATGCTGAAACGTGGAAACTTTCCACAAATTATATGTCTGAGATTCTCACTGGTCCAGATCATGGTATATCCAGTTTTCATGAACCACTCAAACCTTCGTCACAACAGCGCCTCTTGTGGTAGAGAGACGAAAGTACCTTCACTGGAAGACAAAGGATCAAAGCAATGCTTCTGAACAGAGTCGTTTATATTCAACATGAATAGTTTTTATGCAACTATTAATACAATTCCGGTATTTTGACCTGCTAGTTGTGATGCATATTGTTTTGACGTTGTCTTCAGGCTGGAAGGTTTAACTGCAGTACTTTATGTCATAATTCCAATCAGAACTCGTCCCATCACGAGTCCCCCGACTTCAGTCCTTCAGATCTTACATGTAGTTTTTGTTGCAGTGCTTCAGCAGCAGACGCTTTCCTCACACAAGCGAATCTGTAAGTGGTTACTATTGTGAATATTTCTAATGACTGGACTGCATTTTTGTAGCTGAAACCTCAGGCTGGGGAACGCTCCACCCCCGATTCCTGATTGGTTGGAGAACGCAGCGCGCCCTCACCTTGTGCAACCTCGGTTTAGCACTTGATGAGAGGCCGGCGGGGCCCCTGGGACGATCGCCGGGTATACAACTGTTTGTCTTTGAGAATCAAGATTCCTTTATGTTAGTTTGGTGCCAGCGAGGCAACAGGGGACGGCTGTTTACAGTGATTTAAAACAGAAAAACAGCATGGCTACACAGGCTTGGCTGCATCGCACAGACCTCTATTGATGGATGCCAACCCAAAACTAGCGCGGCCTGGACTCTGTCAGCAAACACACTGACAGAGAGAGCTGACAGGGACACACACATCCACACACACACAACCCTGCCACTGCACAATCTGCACTGATCTCACCCCATGTAGCATTTTACTGTGCAATCATCAAAGCACCATTAAATCAGAAGTGACTGCCAATAAAGGGAGGAAATTGCGGGCAGGGATTACGATGTTTGCATGATAAGGGGTGTGTGTGTGGGGAGGCCGGGGGGAGGGGGGGGGGGGGGCGCTGTAATCGGGGGGCGTCACGAGATTTATGTAGCATTTACTGTGGAGCAAGTCGTAAAGTGTAATTACAGGGGGGGTCGACACACCACAGAGCCACAGCCCAGCAGGCAGACTGGCAGGAAGGCAAGGAGACAAGTGATCAAGGCTTATCCTCTCTCTCTCTCTCTCTCTCTCTCTCTCTCTCTCTCTCTCTCTCTCTCTCTCTCTCTCTCTCTCTCTCTCTCTCATAAATCAGCGGCAACAAGTCCGGTCCCCAGTGTCCAAACAGCTGAGCCCTTTGACACAAAGTGCTTCCCAGCTCTGGGAGGGTGGACACCATCTGACCACAACTAGTGGAAACAGAAAGAAGAAGAGTGAATCAAAAAGTTGATCTCTTTTGTCCTAACGTTTTGATTTTTAAAGTGTTTGAAGTTAGATCTTTGTGAAATCCCACGATTTTTATTCTGCAAAACTGATTTTCAGCCACTTTGCTTCTTTCCCCCCTCACAGCCAGATGTACTGTAAGACTGTCACAAAAAACAAAACAAAAAACTTTTTAGGAACACTAAAGGAAACTCACCACAGTGAGAAGCCACAGCTGAGAAAAAAAATGAACTGTCATCTAAAATGTCATCACATTTCTTTTAAGTCCCCAAGCGGGAATGGAGCGCTTGGGACTTTGCCTCGTATGGGACACGTGGGTTTGTTTACAAGGCATTGTGAATTAACTCTCAGGGGAACGAGGGAGGAGAGACTGTATGAATGAAAGAACCGCAATTTGCGATTGAGAAAATCCCCTCGAGATTTATGTCAATGTTTACCATTCCTCCTCCAGCGCTCTGCTTAAAAAGGACCCAGTCGGACAATAAATCACTCCTCTATAAATGGATGGGACGTCCAGAACCTTTTGAACTGGGTTTAATATGCCTGATAGCTTTTAAAAGGAAACTCTCTCTGTTTGGGTCAGCATATGAGGAGCAGGAGTGTCAGGGATGTTGCATCAGATGTTAAATAGGGAGCTGCTGTTTGTGTGTCTTGGGCTTTTCTTCTAGTTCTGTGCCTCTGCTATCTCAAAGGAGAGAACAAATGTGATTTTGTCGAGACACTACCCCATAAATAAAACTGGTAGGAAAGTCCACATCTGTCAAACAACCACAAAACTAAGTAAAGCAATGTAGATTTAAATGTCCTCTTTCGGTAAGTGTAAAGACAAAAGACATTTGTCTGCAACTCTCTCAGAAAATACAATATATTTGTGGAGTTCAATCCTAACCCATTGAAGTGAACCCAAACATCGGCAGATACAGGCTGATCGCCGAAGAAGAAGCACCTGACAGTTTTGTAGTTTTGCTCTCGTCTCAATAGCGTCCACATCACATGTGAGCATTTTGTCTTCAGTTCCTTCAACACAACTGAAGCAGAGACGAAAAGTTCCACTCGTCCTCAGATTGGTCAAGAACATGACGGAGGACAGAAAGTGTCCCGTTTGGCCTGATGCACTTTGCCTTCAGAATTTAACAAAGCAGCATCTCTCCATGTAGATTGTTGATACTGTCCAGTACTGTCCAGTACTGTCCAGTACTGGACAGTACTGGACAGTACTGGACAGTACTGGACAGTATTGGACAGTACTGTTCAGTACTGTTCAATACTGTCCAGTACTGTTCAGTACTGTACAATAGTGTCCAGTACTGTACAATAGTGTTCAGTACTGTTCAGTACTGTTCAGTACTGTTCAGTACTGTCCAATACTGTCCAGTACTGTCCAGTACTGTTCAGTACTGTACAATAGTGTTCAGTACTGTTCAGTACTGTACAATTGTGTTCAATAGTTTTCAGTACTGTACAATAGTGTTCAATAGTGTTCAGTACTGTTCAGTACTGTACAATAGTGTCCAGTACTGTACAATGGTGTTCAATACTGTTCAATACTATTCAATTGTGTTCAGTACTGTACAATAGTGTTCAATAGTGTTCAGTACTGTTCAATAGTGTTCAGTACTGTACAATAGTGTTCAGTACTGTTCAGTACTGTACAATAGTGTTCAGTACTGTTCAGTACTGTACAATAGTGTTCAATAATGTTCACTACTGTACAATAGTGTTCAATACTATTCAATAGTGTTCAGTACTGTACAATAGTGTTCAATGCTATTCAATAGTGTTCAGTACTATTCAATAGTGTTCAATAGTGTTCAGTACTGTACAATAGTGTTCAATACTATTCAATAGTGTTCAGTACTGTTCAATAGTGTTCAGTACTATTCAATAGTGTTCAGTACTGTTCAATAGTGTTCAGTACTATTCAATAGTGTTCAGTACTGTTCAATAGTGTTCAGTACTGTTCAATAGTGTTTAATAGTGTTCAGTACTGTTCAATAGTGTTCAGTACTGATCAATAGTGTTCAATAGTGTTCAGTACTGTACAATAGTGTTCAGTACTATTCAATAGTGTTCAGTACTGTTCAATAGTGTTCAGTACTATTCAATAGTGTTCAGTACTGTTCAATAGTGTTCAGTACTGTTCAATAGTGTTTAATAGTGTTCAGTACTATTCAATAGTGTTCAGTACTGTTCAATAGTGTTCAGTACTGTTCAATAGTGTTTAATAGTGTTCAGTACTGTTCAATAGTGTTCAGTACTGATCAATAGTGTTCAGTACTGTTCAATAGTGTTCAGTACTATTCAATAGTGTTCAGTACTGTTCAATAGTGTTCAGTACTGGTCAATAGTGTTCAGTACTGGTCAATAGTGTTCAGTACTATTCAATAGTGTTCAGTACTGTTCAATAGTGTTCAGTACTGTTCAATAGTGTTTAATAGTGTTCAGTACTATTCAATAGTGTTCAGTACTGTTCAATAGTGTTCAGTACTGTTCAATAGTGTTTAATAGTGTTCAGTACTGTTCAATAGTGTTCAGTACTGATCAATAGTGTTCAGTACTGTTCAATAGTGTTCAGTACTATTCAATAGTGTTCAGTACTGTTCAATAGTGTTCAGTACTGGTCAATAGTGTTCAGTACTGGTCAATAGTGTTCAGTACTATTCAATAGTGTTCAGTACTGTTCAATAGTGTTCAGTACTGTTCAATAGTGTTTAATAGTGTTCAGTACTATTCAATAGTGTTCAGTACTGTTCAATAGTGTTCAGTACTGTTCAATAGTGTTTAATAGTGTTCAGTACTGTTCAATAGTGTTCAGTACTGATCAATAGTGTTCAGTACTGTTCAATAGTGTTCAGTACTATTCAATAGTGTTCAGTACTGTTCAATAGTGTTCAGTACTGGTCAATAGTGTTCAGTACTGGTCAATAGTGTTCAGTACTATTCAATAGTGTTCAGTACTGTTCAATAGTGTTCAGTACTGTTCAATAGTGTTTAATAGTGTTCAGTACTATTCAATAGTGTTCAGTACTGTTCAATAGTGTTCAGTACTGTTCAATAGTGTTTAATAGTGTTCAGTACTGTTCAATAGTGTTCAGTACTGATCAATAGTGTTCAGTACTGTTCAATAGTGTTCAGTACTATTCAATAGTGTTCAGTACTGTTCAATAGTGTTCAGTACTGGTCAATAGTGTTCAGTACTGGTCAATAGTGTTCAGTACTATTCAATAGTGTTCAGTACTGTTCAATAGTGTTCAGTACTGTTCAATAGTGTTTAATAGTGTTCAGTACTATTCAATAGTGTTCAGTACTGTTCAATAGTGTTCAGTACTGTTCAATAGTGTTTAATAGTGTTCAGTACTGTTCAATAGTGTTCAGTACTGATCAATAGTGTTCAGTACTGATCAATAGTGTTCAGTACTGATCAATAGTGTTCAGTACTATTCAATAGTGTTCAGTACTGATCAATAGTGTTCAGTACTGATCAATAGTGTTCAGTACTGATCAATAGTGTTCAGTACTGATCAATAGTGTTCAGTACTGTTCAGGGGACAGACGTTCAGTAACTGTGGGAGTGCAGACTGGACCGAGGAAATGCTTTGTTTCTGACAGTGTACACTGTTTTATTGGAAACTTTAAAGTTAGTAGAGCTCAAATAAAGCTTGGGAAAAGCAATTATGTCATCAAGGCCAAAAAAGAAGTCCCTGTGGAGAAATGCTGGTACGACGGCAGAACCCCCCCAGAAGACGGACCACAGAGTGCACTAATGTTTTTTTTTATTATTGATGTGGGCACAAAAATATTTTTTTCATTTCGTGCAACATTTTGTTGGGAAACAAGTTTTCTTTTTACAGTTAAAGAAACAGAAAATGTTTCATTGCACAAGTCTGAACAAACAACCAGCAACTGTTGCTGAGGCTTTGTTCATTTCACAGTATGTTGAGTTTGCCTGCTTGGCTGTCGTCACATTGTCTGGTTTGCAGATCATGTTTTCCTTCAATACTTTCAGCCATCGCTTTGTTCCTCATGGAGGAAGTCAGATTTAAACTGAGGCCCTTTGGCCAGCATGTGCAGGAGCAGCGTGTCTGATGGAACCCCAGCGTTTTCAAAAAGCTCCACCTTGAGAGCCGTTTTCAAAAAGTTGCATTTTCAGTGGCTCAGAGCAACGTTGCCGTGCCAACTCTGGTTATTTTTCTCTTTTTTTCAAGCCACTGCACAATAACAAACACGTTCTTTAATCCTGAATATGTGCAGAAATACAGCAAAAAAAGGAAAGAAAAATCACATGTTTAAGTCTTTTTTTTAAAGTCTACGATCCTCATAGTAGTTTTTGAAATGTACACTTGTGCACGTCTGTTTAAGAGTTTTTCATTTCTAAAAAAAGTGCACAAGGATGTCTCAATGTTTTACCTTAACTCTTCATAAAATATTCATTGAAATATCTTTAAGTACGGTGTTGTTTAAAAACTTGCAACTTTTTGAAACAAAGTATTTTATAACTTCGAGTTTAAAAAAAAACCTAAATTGAATAAAATTCTCCATTTGTTCTGAAGAACGTTCTCAATCCTGTACATGATGGTGTCCCAGAACAAAATGTGTTCCTCTCTGGAAATGGATGTGCTTTGTGGAGGCTGTTATCTTATTGTCGCTTCAGAGTTTTAAAGGAAGAAGAGAAATGTAGAAGCTTGCTCGATAAAGGAGGAATCAGAGACAATCTAATCTGAAGCATCTCCACGTGAAAAACAGCCAAATAAAATCTGAACGTCAGCGTAAATCCTTTTTAAACTCCAACAAATCATCACTCTTCAACCTGCCGAAAGCAGAGTCTGGGGTCAGAGAGGGATCGCGGGGTTATTCCAAGGTCAGCGACAGTTCAAGCACCCGTTGAGTGCCCCCCCTCCACCCCCCCCCACCCCTCCTTCCTCGACAAATGAATCTTTTCGCTCCTCCCCCGTTCCTCCTCACCCAGGCCGTCCCAGACTGCACATGCTGTTTTTCTCTGTTTGCTGTCATCGCACACACACACACACACACACACACACACACACACACACACACACACACACACACACACACACACACACACACACACACACACACACACACACACACACACACACACACACACACACACACACACACACACACGGAAGGGCTGCCGTCCTGCTGTTCAGTAATGTCACAACTGTCAGGCAGCTCAGAGAAGCAGAGAGCTTTCAACACATAAACATACAGGTAGTGAGAGAGACAGAATTAACCTGCTGTTTGTCTTGTCATTAGTCTTCTGGGTGGCAGCTCAGGACTACACACACACACACACACACACACACACACACACACACACACGCGCGCGCGTTGGCACAGAAAATGGGGTGTGTAGACAAAACAGCGATCTCTTATTCTGTGGATGTCCAAAGCTCTTTTCAAACACAGCACTCATAGGCTGTCATCACGCTTATTCTCACACCTCCGCTTTCTCAACTCACACACACGCAGCCTTTCTCAAACACACAAATCCAACAACGATCCAGCGTCCCCGATACCCGCAGGCTTTAGGGAACAGCCATGTCTGAGTTCTTTGTGCACTGGAAATTCTCCAAAATGCATATTGCTTCTTAATAAGACATGGTTAAACCCGGATTACAACTTCTACCAAAACTCCCCAAAACAGAAATAAAACATATTAATAAAAACAAATGTGGCTTGATTTGACCACATATGTCCAGGAAGCTTTTTTTTTTTTTTTTTTTTTCCCCTCTTGATGCAAGTTGAGTAAATTGGAGTCCTGCTCAGGACTCGCAGTGGGATTTGAACCAACTCACTTCCAGTTACAGGCTCTCCTAACCTCAAGGCCACCAGATTACTGCTCTTGTTTGGTCGGTGTAACGCGGGATGTTATCGGAAACATCAGACTTGTCTAACTGGTCACACGTAGACAATGGATTAACTGTGTTCATTCCACCACCAGTCAACGTAATCCACTGTAATTCTTTCACTGCAACAACAACTGCAATAGAAGTGTATTTCAAACCATTTCACTGAGCTGTCATTGAAAGCATTGAAAGCATGTTTGATAAGCTCTGAAGAACCACCAGAATTAGAACAAATTCTATATAACTTATATATTAAATATAGGTTTTATAGTACAGGTGTTAAATACGGATGAAGCTATTCACTATCATGTGACGACAGAGGATAATAATGGAATCTACATTAAAATCACAATGAAACATTTAATGACCTATTTTAGTGTTAAAAAAAAAAAGAAAAGAAAGAAAATGTTGGGGCATGAAAGCATGAAATCAAGTCACTTTTCCGTGGCCCTGTTTACTGCTGACTGTAGTTAAAAGATGTTAAAAGTGAAAGGATCATGGAGTCAGTGTGTTCTGTGCTCACTGGCTGTAGAAGGCAGGCGTGTCACCCGGACAGGAGGGAATCTACAGTTCCTCATGCAGGAAAGGTGCTACGACGTGTCTGCGTGCTCCAAGTCCATATGGAGGCGGCGCTCACCAAGTTTAGATCCACATGTCTTGCCCACGTTTTTGCACATATACAGCACAGGCTTGCAAGTACGGCGGGTTGGGACCATTGCTAAAGGCACATTTTGTTAGTTTGTGTTAGAAGCTTCAAGCTCCATGCCTGAAAGTTTAAAGTTTTTTCCCCTATTTTCAACACGTGGAATCCAGTCTGTTTGACCCCAGTCTTGATTTAACTGGTATAGAAATTGTATGGATGATTTCTGAGTGCTTGGCCTCCAGATAGGCTCACCTGGATTAACCTCGAGCCGCCTGCTTGCAGATGTATTCAAGTGAGGACGCTCCAACTGATTTGGATTTACTTTCCTTGTTTGGCGGTGCAGACATGTCGGCTCCAGCGGCTTCAACAACAGCGTCCAATATCTGTGCATGTTTAGTGCAATGGTGCTCGGAAATATTTCCCAATGCTGCACAAAACATTATTGTATCACAGCCTCATTCATCAACATCCAGCGATGCCATGAAAACAGATTCCTCTCCTCTTCCCGCGGCTCTGCGCTCAAACTTTTCAGACTCCCACTGCGCTGACACACAGTGATGAGACAAAGAGACGTAGCAAATACTCTCATGCGGTCCTGTAATGTTGCTGTTTAATAGAGAAGTGGTAGTTTCACTGTGCGACTGCTCCTGATTGATTGTCGGTGGGTGGTGGGTATTCTGCGTCTGAGAGCGATGCCAAGAGACAAGGCCGCGGCACAAGCGTGATGAATCCCACGCTCATTTAATTGCTGTTTTACAGTTCAGTGACAGCTGTCAGCTAAATAAGCTGTCACACACACAACCTAACAACTGACTGGCAATTATTTCACTGAGGCGAAGCGCTGCACGTCTCTTTTAGTTTCCTGGTGTTACAAAAAAAAAAACTTTTTGTGATATTTGTTGGCTTAAAGTCGACAGATGGGGCTCATGGCGATGAGCCAAAAGGAGAGGTCATGTTTCTTGTGACAGTGACCTCCCCGAGTGAAAACCTCCAAATGACCAGTTCCATTCTTTTGTCCAAGGTCAAGGGGGAAAATCACCAGTCAGACCAGGATCTGCAGTCTGTCCTCTTACTTGAAGAAAACATATTTGTGAAAAGAATTATGTCATTTTGAGAAAATGTAAAAACACATGAAACTGAAAGCACGTGAGCTTTTTATGCTTTTATAAAGTGGTGAAATGATATGGAACAAATCACTGGAAGCTCTCATTGCGATCTGTTAATAGATTGACCTCTATAGAAAATGGTACTTTAAACCTGCATTCATGCTCTGTGTGGCTTTAAACAACTTAGGATTTGTTTGCATGACAAAGTTTCAGGTAAAAATGCATTGTTTTTGTGTTTATACGTCAAAGTTTTGAAAATGATTGTTTTGTACATTTACAATTCGTGGTAATTTAAAGTCCCCAACAAGCCTCAAGAAGGAAACGGAAGAACTGGAGAAAACATGCAAAGTCGTCACAGGAAGGCCACACTGCAATCGAACCAGCAACCTTTCCTTTGAGATGAAAGTGCAAACCACTGCCACACTCTGTGGCCTCCCCCTAACAATTCTATGAGATTTCCTCCGTTGTCCAGATAATGCCTTATGCCCGCTTTGCTGATGGCGGAAAAACCTCCAAGGGTAATAAACTTTTGAAAACCCACCCAAATCAAACATTTGGCAGTGTCCCCTTGTCTTCGCCAGAAACGTCCAGACGAAGACGAGAGAAGTCCAGCTGGAACCTTTGAGGAATCTCTGGTTGGGTCAGCGTCACGAAGAGATTATGACATGTCTTAGCCACTATTTAACCAACTGTAAAACAGCAACTTACACATGTAAAATTGGGACGCAACCTTAAAAAGTTGTGCTTTTTGGATTTCCTGTTCACTTTGTTGAGTTTGGACCTACACAGAACAGTAGAACATTGTTCCATCCTGCTATCTGGTGCAGTAAATCTGTGTTAGAATGTGTGTTAGAATGTAAACACAGATCTATCCAAAACATTTGCATATATTGGGAATTGGGGATTTCATTTCTTACATTGTAGCTGCTTTGCAAAACGATGTCCCTAAAGCCAGTGTTAAGAAGAGAATTACGGCTATCAACATATATTGAAAAACTAAATCAAAACCTTTTGCAAAATTGAAAGTCCCGAAGCAAATATGCGTGATGTTTGAACGGCGCACCTTTGCTCAGCAGAAACACTCAAAAACTGGTCTTTGAATCTCAAACCAGAGCGCCGCTCCACATCGGCTGAAGGTGTTTGAGAGTTTTTGATGAGAGGAGCAGCAGCAGCAGGAGCAGGAGGAGGAGGAGGAGAAGGAGGAGGGGTGGTTTGTCATAGGAGTCATCAGTAACTGTCGCCACCGTGCTGCAGGCTTAATTAACTAGCTTGCTCGTTAGCATTGCTGCCCCCTTTTCTCTCCCTCCCTCTGCACTCGCTCGCTGCTCTGAATAGAAACGCCTGATTATTCTGCGCTCCAGTCGCAGCCAATTACAGGCTCCAAATGGAACAACATTAATCAAATCTTTAGTATGGTGGCAAACTCAGAGGTATCAGATTGCAGAGGGACGCAAAACTAATATGTCACTGTCAGTGGCGGTTGCGCAGGCATTTAGCAGCTAGCAATATGGAGACGCGCGAGACGGGCTATCGCCCGGGTGTAATATGGAGGCTGATCTGGAAGCCATTAGCATGACATGGCAGCAGAAACGCAGGGCCTGTCTTCACCCCAAACTCATTTTTTATCCAGCCAGCCCTTGTCTCTGTCCTCCCTCTTCCTCTGCTCGTTCCCCTCAGCCGGCAGACAAGTGTGGAGCAGAGGAGGATAGATTGGGGGAATGAAGGGTGCAAACTGGATGAATAGAGAAAAAGAGACGCAGAGGGGTAATGAGAGGTGAACAGTAGGAAATGGATCGGACAACGAAGACAAACGGTTTTCCCAAGCTTTCGACAGAAGAAAAGGGAGATAAAGGGAAAGGACATTTTCTGCCAGAGTGGCTGATGGGAGTTTCTGCTGGATGAGAACACCCAGAACTAAATGGTGCCATTCAAAGTGTGGCCTCCCAGAGAGTGCCACTGGATGTGGGGCCGGAGCGAGACCCACGCACAAATGGGACCGTGACCCAGCAAAACAGCACACCTTGCGAGCTTCCCAGGGCTTGGCTTGAACCGTCAAGCCACAGTTTGAGGCAGCCAGAGGACACCGCTGCATAATGGTCTCATTAGGACAAATGATTAAAGCCCAACTGAAATGTGCTAAATGCCTGTGTCACTGAAGTGGCCTTTAAACGGGCATAAATAAACAAGAGTTATGCCGAAGGTTTGGGTGTGCACCCTGGCAGCATAATAAATTACAGGGTAATGATATTAAAAGCACAGAGTCGTTAAGATGCCAAGCGGAGATGCCATAAATCCAAGCGCGGGCTCCCACTGGCTGTCCCCACGCCGAGTAATTAAAGCAGATTTATGAGGCGCATTACATCAGTGCTAGATAGTTCATATATCGGCCTCCTTTATTGGACAGCCTGACAGGCGCCAAAAAATATTGTTTCGAGTTCCCTGGCCCCTCGCAGCTGAGAGGCCTCTCCCAGCACTCCATCTTTTGTTGTGTCAGTCCTGCGCAGTGGTGATGGATGGACCGATCCACTCCTCCGTCGCTCCCCTCGCTTGTTCAGCAACCCCTCCCTACCCCCACCCAGCCGTCCTCAATAGGAGACTTGTGACAGTACCAAATAGCTTTATCTTCACGCAGCAGCTCCTTCACACCCTCCCCGTGTCTGTTCTTTTCATCGGGGGGAAACAAAGAGCACAGACGCGAGCGTAGCGTCTGAGATGGACAGCGGGAGAGAGGAAGACAGCAAAGAAGTGAAGAATGAGTTGAAAGAATCACAGTTAGAGGAGGAAATAATGTCTTTAGGCTCAGCTGAAGAATTAGATTTGACAGATGGACAGACGGCGCTCTGTCACTGCAAAGTACCGAATTGCTCTGCAGAGGTAATAAAATGTTGAACTGTTCAGCACATTGCAGCAGCGTTTAAGTGGATTTTCAGCTCTGCATATAACCTTAGAGTCACTTCATCATCAACCATCACCTCACAATCTGGCTTGTGCTTCATTTGTGCCACAAACTCATTTCCCGTCGGTTCAGGGCACACATGCAACCTGTTTCCAGCTGCAGGACCTTTGCAGCTGTGCTCATTAGATTCAAGTTTGGCAATAGACACTGATGGTGATCGTTTGTTTCTCTGTGATACTGAAGCGCACAAATATTTCTATAAATAATCTCTTCCCGTCTCTTGTCTTTTCAAATGCCAAATATGGTGTTTCCAGCATTATGTGTGCACTTGATGTCTCGTTAATGCCAGTTGTATAGTGGACAGCGAGTTCTTCTGTGTGGAGTTTGCATGGTCTCACTGTTTGTTTTAACTCAGCACTAAAGCCTCCCAAACCTACGATGGCCAAACCTCCCGCTGTCCACCTCAGTCTGTGCTCTTTGTTTGTTTGTAAGGAACATAGTTTGGGACCTTCCTTGTTTTTTTCTCATCTCCTTACCTTTTGAATTACCCTCTTTTTTTTTCATTGTAAATGTCTCCATTTGCAAGATGAATAAAGGATCATTCAATCAAAACACTACCAAAAAAAAAACAAAAAACAAAAAAAAACACCCACTATCAAATAGTATATTTTAGATTTGGTAGTATTTTATGAAGTTTGTGTTTTGCACTTGCAGGACACTGTATAAACCCCAGTCTTCCATTTGTGTAAATGTCTGATTGTTATCCTGGCGATGGTCAGGTGACCTGCTCAAGATACACTCGCTAAGTTTCACAAAGCAAGTACAGAACACAGACACCTTGTAATATTTCTGCAGTCATCACCTCATTGCTGTTCAGTTCCTGATCAGACACTGTCCCACCATTGCTTTGATGAGTGTTTGTGATCCTGTGCTCGTCCCTCAAGTTGTGACTATGGGTGGACTCCCACTGCAGTGTTTGCAGCTTGAGCCACAGTTATTCATGACGTATGGTGTGTGAGTGGTTGAAATACTGGAAATGTTAGAAATGAGATACAAAAATAAAGTCAGTGTGGTGCAAATCAAAAGCACAAGCAAATACACATAGAAAACGACAAACTCAATCAGGTTCAAATGATTTGCTTGGGGGCAAAGTTTGCTTGGTTTCCCTGTTCTTGAAATGGTTTCCTCTGTGTATACTGGTTTCTTCCCATAGTCTTAAAACAGAGTGTGTCGTGTGTCCAGGCTGTACCCTGCTTTTCACCCATTGTTGCCTGGGATCGGCTCCAGACCTTAAATTAGAGAAAGTGGTAAATGGAATGAAAGTGACAAACCATGTAAGGGAGGCTGAGACCACAGGAGCGGTAAAAATGCCAAATATAGGAAAAGTCCATTTCATGTTGACTGTGATACAAAAATGCAGTTGGGAAATCAGACGGGGAAGTCTAGAGTTGGGAGAATTCACACGATAACAGGAAACCCAGAAGTGAGTCCCCAGCGCAGATAGAAAGTGAGGCTGGTTTATAATTATTATGAGATGTAGAGTTTCCCTCATCCACAGTATGCTGCGGTCGGTTCCAGCGCCCTGAGACCGTGAACAGGATAAGCAGGATAGAAGATGATGGATGAACGGATGGGTTGTATGGTGGTTAGCGCGCTTGCATCGCAGTAGAACATTTGCATTTTCTCCCTGTCGTTGGAGGGAATTCCTTTCCGTTGTTTCGTCCCACAGTAAAAAAAAAAAAACGATGTTTTTTTCAGTATATCGGACTGATGAATTCATGACAACGAATGAACTATAGAAGATGGACGGATGAACAACTAGTTTTTGCATTGCTAGTTTCCTAACATCCATATTTCCTCCTCACTAGTCCATAGATTATTCCTGGAAATAAAACGTTGGTCAATAATGCATAAATATTGATGTATTTTTTAATTTCTAGAAGCACCCCCCCCCCAAAAGAAATAAAACTTCAACCACAGGGCAGAGTGTTCTGTCAGAGCAACCTTATTTTGTTCGTGTTTTATTACCAAACCTGCGTGTATGCAAAGCCTCAGGCTCTTGATTGTCCCTGCAAGGAAAGCCAGGATTAGCAGTAAATGGGAAAATACTGCTGGTAAAGCAAACTAGTTTGAGGACAAGCAAAAAAGACTCGCAGTCCACAAAGATCAAACCGTGGGTCAAAGTCCACCTTACAAACATTACTGTCCTCTGATTCAAAGCAGGAACAGAAGACAGCTCCTTGTTCTGTTCATGTTTCTTTGTTGTTCTTCTCAAGTTCACTGAAACAGCTGAAGCTCCAACCAGAATTAATGCGCTGAACTTTTATGCTTCAAGCTCTACCTCTCCACATCAAAGGCATTTCCATGGCTGTACATGCTCTAATATCTAATAGCGCAGCGGTTCTAATCTTCTGTATATCTCAATGAATTCACTGTGCTCCTCAACTGCTGATGAACCCTAAACGCTCCCATAGGAAACACACCCTGAGAGCCAGACAACTTAATTGGTTTGGCTGCATGTAATTTTAATAGCTCCTGTAATTAGGTGGCTTATTATAAAGAATCCAGTCATAAATCATGTGAAACAGAGTTACATGTACACTTCCTGTCATTAGAAATGTTGTTGCAGTGCAGCAAGTGTGATACCAGGAGTTACACGGTGGAAACCTGAGTGCGTTGTTTCGCCGCGGCCTCCTCCGAAAGGAGGGCAAGAAAAGAAAACCGCAAGAAAAAAAATAACTCAAGGCACCTGAAGTTAATGATCTCTGGCACTTTTATTACCATTATTAATTAGGGCTTTTCAAGCAACAGATTTAAATCAATATGAAGGAGTGAAACAAATTTCGGTGACCAGTCGGATCAATCTGGGAGAGAGTTTTTTTTTCCTCTCTTCTTTTTTTTTTGTCTCTATTAATCTCAGTAAATTCAACCCGTTAACTTGGACCAGACAGGTTGAAAGACTAGCGTGATTTCTAATTAGAGCAACATGAGCCCACTAACCATTCGTCTTATTGGATCTGCAGTCCAAACACATTTGCACTTCACACATGCTTTTCTCCTCTTTGTTCCTTGTTGTTATTAACCGTTGTTTTTATTTTGTTTTGCTTTCTGAGTGCCTCTATTCGTTTGCCCCAAAATGTGAAAACTCTGGTCAAATAAAAAGTCTCAACTTATGGAGTGTTTTAATATTAGATCACTATAAAGGCTGCTGGGTGTTGCATCAATGGAGCTGCAGAACATTATAAACATGGTTTTGAATCACGTGTGCCATTAAGGCTTTCAACATGGACTTATATAATTATGTCTACAGTAAAATGTTGATTTTTTTCCCCTCAATTTATTCTTGAAAGTTTGAACAAATGAATGTCAAACACATTTAAAATCAGAAACAACAGCATACAAATAAAGTATGATCCTTCAAAGTAAACTTTCTCAGCCTTTTCTTTCAGCTGTATTTTATGCATGAAGCCGTAATTTCATAACAAGTCGACCTAACAAAAGTGATGAATAACCTTCTTGTGCTGAGGAGTCTTGATGGTGTGATTGGAGTCTGAGAGGAGGTGGAGGAGAATGAATGTCATTATTTTGGAAGTTGAAGTGCAAAGCTATTTTCATGCTTCCACGTTATCTCTCCTTTCAACGCCATGGTTCTTCTCATTATTTTTGTTTGCATTGTTCCACTTCCAAAAAAGAACAAAAAATGACTCTCTAAGTGCAGTTTTGGAGCTCACACTCAGCGTTCGAGCCCTGTTTGCTGACTGACTAAGGCCCCGTGGACACAACAATGTTTTGGAAACAATATCTGTTTACACATCATAGTTTTCAAGCAAGAATGGATCGTTTTTGCATTTTCATTTCAGAAACGTTTTGCGTTCACACGTCAGTGTTTTGAAATCAATATGTGTGTTAACAGGGCAAAAACAGTGAAAAAGCGGTAGTTAGCATGCTCATGGTTATTAGCATGTTGGTTATTTTTTAAATGAAACCACACACATGCACATAGAGAACAATACGAATGAAACATTAACAATGGGAGAACACAGACGTTCTAGTGGACAGACGATGAAATTGAATTGTTATTATGGTGACTGTCAAAGTAAAACCACCAAGTTCCATGACGATATGGACGGGGAGTCACGACACGACGGAGGAAACATTGTTCTTACAGTGTGTCTACTGAGCATGTGCAGAAGGACTATTTACAATAGCAGTACTGTGCGTGTGCAGTAGCAGGGTGATTATGGAGGTAATATTGGTGAAAAATGTTTGTGTACTTGCAAAACTGAATTTGTGGTTGTGTACCGTGAGTTGTGTACCTGCAGAATTGTTTTGTGTACCTGTACCTCTCTCCTGATTGGCTATGAAATCCATCAATCTCAGATAGGCACCACCTTTTCCTCCAGAGGGTGAATGCAGGTCTTTTTCATCAGATATCTCATCTGAGAGCCGTCATGTGTGATTTGTCGCTGAAGGAAACAATGTGTGACTTGTGTGTAAGAACTTCACATGGATACAGGAGCACAAATGTGTTGTTCGCCAGATTTAGAGCAACAATTGGCAGAAAAATATCAGCATGACAGTTTTTTGGGTTTTTTTAAATCTGTGACTTGTAAAACAGAATTTATGCTCCTGTACTTAAGAAGTTGTGACTTGTAAGTGTGGTGTTGTATCTGTGGAGAGAAAAACAATTCTACAGGTACACAACTAAGGTACACAACTACAAATTCAGTTTTAGAAGTACACAAACATTTTTCACCAATAATATCTCCATAGGTTATCTATACAGGGTTAGCAATATAAGTTGTAGTCTTTTTCTATTTTTTTTAATTGATACTGTGTGCACGGTCAGTTTGAATGAACAGATTCATTTAGGTTAACAAGAAATAATCTAGGACAAGATAAATCCTCAAAATCAGCTTACACACACACACACTCACACACACACAAAACACCTGCTGCGCCTGGCCTTTTCACTGCAGGTGTGGCCCCTGGCAGCGCCGCCGTCTCCCCTCAGCCACCACAGCCGGTTTCAAGCCCTCGTCCCTGTCCCACTAAATTAACTGCTGTGACAACTGTTCAACCCTCAACTCCGTAAGGGCAGAAAAAGCGAGAGAGAGAGGTGTGTGTGTGTGTGTGTGTGTGTGTGTGTGCGTGTAAAGTGGGGTTGTGGTTGGGGACTATGTACCTTTTAGCTTGAAGCACTGAATGCCTGCTTTGTCCTTTACAATAATAGGTGCCAGGGCCATATTTTTAAAAACAGCACGGCCCTCATTAATTTTAATATCTGATGATGAGTTCATTCATCAAAGACTTGTTCTTTTCAGTGGGACATTTGAAACAAGTCTGCCGGCACTCCTGCCTGGTCACTTATCGGCTCGGTGGGGAAAAGGATAAGCAAGCAGGATGTGCAGATATGAAAGTGTGTGTACACAGAAAATATATCCTGCAGGGGCTTTGAAATAACCTACAAACATTTCTGGTTTCTGGTGCAGTGACTGCATGGCTATTCTGTACTGCTTAGTGCAACAAAATCATCTGTAAAAACCATCAACATCAACTAATAGGCACTTCAATTGATACAATCTTTTTTTGGAAGACGAAAGATTATACATATGAGTG
>NC_137656.1:26232530-26517448 GCF_963422515.1 Blennius ocellaris | reverse complement strand
ACATATGAGTGTTTTGTTGATGAGCAAAATAGGTCAGGGTGCCTTTAATCAGAGCAGCAACTACTGGATGGTAACCAGGAAAATAAAAGCAGCCCAGTAGTTCCCAGGCCAGACAGAAGATGCAGCACAAGATGTTCTATCATGTTGTGCCTTGGCAACTGAGCGGCTTCTGAAGGGATAATCACGTCCCACAAAAGGCTTTTGTATGTCTCTACAAAACCACAGCTCATGTTTGATAATTACTTATATTTCAGTGCCTGAAACTGGGCAAATTCATGAGATCATGTTCACAGTTAACCACTTAATGTGTTTTAAAGGCTTGAGCTCATACAAATAGACTTCTCTAGCAACCAAAACACACTTGTTGATTGATACTCACAGCAAAGTCAATGGAAATGCTGCAAAGATTCGACTGGGGTTTTTCCCCCCGTCTGGATTTAATCAGTTTTACTAACTTTTCATTATGCATTGACCAGTTTTGATTCTCTACACCCATTTACCACCATTGTTTTTCTGCATTGTCCCATATATCCTGCACTGGACCGTTGGACATGAATTATATTCATGCTGAATTCAGGGATACTGTGCTATCTGATCATATATGAGTGTCACAACTTCACATTTAAAAACAATTTTTTGGAATAATTGATAATAATTGTCACAAAAACAACAATGGATTACCTGAAAAATGCATACATTTCCTTTATCTCACAGTATAGCAATAATGGAGTTTTGGTGAAAAATCAATTTTGTTTGATCTATGTCTTTCAGTCATAATTCTTTTTTAAGTGTTGAGAGACATAAGTTCACAGTTTGCTTTGTGCTGACACTTGCATTTTTACCATTGATTGAAGGATTGAAGGATTGAAAGATGTAAACAAAACACTGGTCACTTTTTGTCGCTTGGATTCCACAGCTGAACGCAGAATATAACCTAAACTAAATGGAAAAAAACTACATGTTGGAATATTGAGATTTTTACCAGCTATAGATATTGAAAGAGAAGATGAATTAAATCAGAACTTTTTCCTGTATCTCACTTCCTGTGTTTGCGCTGCTTACAGCTCATTGGTCCATTCAGACTTCCTGTGAACCTTTATTGAAATACAGGAGTATTTTTACAAGACTTTGTGTACTTGTTTGGTGCAGAGCCTTGAACAAATGGGCCACTCTGATGCAGCAGTTGCAGCTGAGTTTTATTTACATGTGACAGCTGTGAAGACATTCTCACACTTGTGCAATAAAAGGAAACAAAAAACGACAAAACCCTCCTTTACTCTGCTCTCACTTCACTTGTGTGGTTGAACTGATCCAGCTTGTTACAGTATGATTAATGTGTGTGTGTGTGTGTGTGTGTGTGTTGAGCTATATTTTGCTTACCGTGGATATTGTTTCATGTTATCTTTGGGGAGCTCTACAGTTTTAAGAGTGAGACGAACCCCCAGATGTGTGTGTGAGGCGGCGTGTCTCCGTCACTGTCTGTGTCTGAACAGGCAGAGAATGAGAATGAGAATGAGAATGAGAGTAAACAGCAGTGTGCAGCCAAGAGTAGCACAGCCACTCCATCACCCTGATAGGCCTTGTCATCTCTCTCCTCCTCTCCTCCTCTCCCTCTCTCCTTCCCCTTCTCCCTCCAGTGGTGAGGGAGGGGTGTAAAGTTCACCCCTGCCCAATTTATCACCCAACCCCCAACCCCCCCCCCCCCCCCCCCAGCCCCATGCAGTCATTAGCTGGACACACTGACACAGCTCCCCGGCCCACACCCGACTCTCATTTATTGTCTTTTTACAGCGAGGAAGAAGCATCAATTAATTAAATTCTAAATTGCCCCCCGTCCCCAGGATATGCTGGGTCGGGGGTCTGGGGTGGGGGAGCCGGCTGGATTCAGGTGAGCTCACGAGGTTGAGTAAAATGAAGTAGTTGCAAGATTTTGCAAGATTGCAAAGTCTTATAATTGATGTTAGGTCCACTTTTAAATAGTGGCTTTTTTTTGGTTTTTAAAGGAAGAGCTATGAATTTGCACCTATTAAAGCATTTATTCTATTTTGTTGGGTGTTGATGTGACAGAAAACATTCCGTCATTGGACCAAGTAAAATTTTTTACACTCAAATGGAGTGGCAAAGGGCATTAAATCACAAGTTACTTTTGATTGAGATCCTATCTTGATAGCTCTGTTGTTCCCGATGACTGAATGACATTGGGTCTGAAGCGCGGAAATAAAAAATGTTCAGGCTATAAAACATCTATTTTCCTGTCAGTCTGTTTCTGAAGGTGACTTTACTGAATGGCACAGCCGCTGACGTGATTCATGGATGAGTGAGGGAGGACATGCAGGAGATTGGTGTGAGGAAACAGGATCCATGAAACAGAAACAACCGTTAATGGGAAAGTGTTGGAGAAACAAAGTGGATTCCACTGTGAACCTGAAATAACCCTTGATACTCAGTGATGCACTGATCGATGCACATGCCCATAGGTTGCTCCCATAGAGTCAGGATTGAAATAATTAAATGTCCTTACGCGTTATAGACTAAAATAGCCGTGATAAAGATGCTGAATAATGAGAGTGAGCTTTTTGCATGGCAACCGTTACTTCATGGGTGTCAAACACATTTCAGTTCAAGGGCCACATTTGACCCCTGATTGGGGATCAAACCGTCAAATTTGGGAATTTGAAGCCATTTAAATCACAGCAAACTCTGATTTTTAGTTAATTTTTTTAAGGTAATTGGGTACACATAAAGAAAATGACTAAGTTTCATCTACTTATTGTACTATGGTGAATTAATTCTTCTTAAATGTTCCAAGTCCTGTCAGAGGGTTAGATACTTGTTGTGGACGGCTCATCGCAAAACAGTCATCTGAAATCTATTGGCTCTAAAAAACACTGGAAACGTAACACGGAAAATAAGAATAACAAGTATTAGTTTCACTACCATCATGGGAATGTCTTGAAACGAGTCGCGTCATTACAACCTACTGTGAACACATGAAGTGTTGGAAGCAAGTAGCTGTATTATATTATATGTTGATCAAAATGAAAATCTTTTGGTTGCTCGTTATCAGTTGCAACACCTCAGATTCAAAGGTCAATAGAAGGTACAAAATACTTGAAATCCACTGTTTAAATCAACTGTGTTAATGTTTAATGCCAATTTAAAAGAATATGACTATTGCAACAGCACATCATCAGTAAGGTAAAACTAGTCTTACGACGGTCTAATCTCAACTCACGTTCCCCATTAGTGGATGAACAAAGCCAAAGTGTTTTGTCATGGTCCGACCAGGTGACCTCAGTGTGGCGAGCAGCTGCTTCAGGCTCGCTGTCCTTGTCACTGTGCTGGGCACCGTTCGGCTGTTTACTCACTCAGTCAACCTGCTGCACTGCACATTTGTAATACTCTCATAAGTACGCTACAGACGGATATAGGTCCCCTCGCCACCGCTCCCTGGCTTATGATTAATGAGCAGCACTTGGAGCCGCATGTGTTGCTGCCTCGTAGCGCCGACGTGTCTTTCCGGACCCGACATTTTGTATCCTCTGTGAAAAATGAGCTCCTTGGTGTCGTTCATTACTACTGTTCCGGCGCCAGAACTCTCCCATGCATATTCCTGCTCACTAAGCCTTGTGCCATGCTTGTACTGCGCGTGGGTGTCCGTGTCACTTTGCATCCAACTCACTTATCGAGACAGCTATCCGCTGAAATGTAGGCAGAGGGAATAACTTGACTGTAATTTGGGGCTGTTACAAAGCAGACAAGTCAATAGAGGAAGACTTGACAGCTAAAGAAGGAGAGATCTCAGCGTTGCTGGAGAGGACGCACTGCATAAGAAGTCCTGGCACAGCAGGAAAGTAGCCACTTTTCTGCTGTGCTGGCTGATATGACAATAGCCTAGTAATCATTGTTCCCCTCTGAAGTTATAGCTATAATTTGGTCTGTTGGAGAATGGAGTCCATTTGTCTGACAAAGCTAGCCACAGTCAGTCGACTGAATCCAGACACTTGTGCAGGAGCTTGCACGCACAAAAGAAGTAACACACACACACGCGCACACGCGCACACACACACACACACACACACACACACACACACACACACACACACACACACACACACACACACACACACACACACACACACACACACACACACACACACACACACACACACACACACACACACACACACACACGCACTCCCGGCTACTCAGCACTCTCTCAAGGGCACGTTCCAATAAAGCGGCATTGGAAAACAGCCATCTGATGGATTGGACCTGGAGACAGCAGCACAGGCAAATCCCCTAATGTGGCATAAATAAGGCTGCCGCGCCTCGATCGCTCTCTACAGACAATGTAAATTATATTGTCAGGCGCAGTCACTTCCCCGCTCGCTGTGCACCTAACAAGAGTTGCCCGCCAAAGCTCGACAAGGAGAGGAGGAGCTTCCAGTGGGAAGGAATAGGGGAATTAATTAAAGTAGCAACCCAGCTACAACTCACGCACACACACAAGCAAACACAAGCACATATCAAATGCATTCACACCAGAGCCACACATGCCGGTAGTGTATGTGGGTTTGATTTATTTCCCTTGCTCCTGTGCATGCCCCCTCCCTCTCATGGCTCTCGATGAAGGTCGATGAGACAGCTCTGCTGAGGAACAGAGGTGATGCTGCTCGGCCATTTTGGAGTTAAGCTCTGTGCGTGTCTGCCTGAGGCCTGCAGATCCTCAGGGGACCGACACACTCAACACTGGGGGTCTGCGAATGAAGTCAAGTATGATGCATTGATCTCCATCCCTTCAAGTCTTTCCACAGCTGCATGGAGATGATTCAACGCTGAGATTTACTGTCAGCGCTGCCCTTCCTCTTGTCGTGGTCTTTCACCAAAATTGTCCTTCCTGTTTCTTGCTCTCCACTTGCATCTGTTTTTTGTCAGGTTGCTTTAAAGACTGTCAGACCACAGCTGTTTGATCCTCGTCAAATCTGCAACTCACAGAAAGGCTTTGTCGCAACGGGAGGAATCAATAAGTCTTGACAAATGTCCAATACCACTCGGTCCTTCTGCAAATCCTTGTAAAATGTAATGACGCCTTGTAAAGATGCAGTGATATGCCGATGACAAGATGCTATATCTTCCTATAAGTAACATGTCTGTTCAGGCAAAGCGGCAAATGGGCTTTAAAGGTTTCATTGGCAAACGGTTAAATCTGCTTCTCAGAAGGACTGAGCGTCAGTAAACAGAGGAGACTTCAGAAATATGCAGCCGTGAGTGAATACATTTATAAGATGTGAAATAGGTATAAACAAACAAGCATCTTTCACACTCCTGTATTCACACAAACAACAAAACCAGCATGTCCTCTTTCCTTGTGAGCTAGCTTGCTCAGAAACAGCTTTGCCCTCTCTCTGTCAAACATTTCCTCCCATAGAGGGCTAAAAAAGTGTTTCCCAATGCTGACAGGGAGAATGGATGGCCTCCATTACGCCGAGCTACAAACACATTCCGCCAGGATGAAGGGGCCGTAAATTATCCCGCGAGCAGAGCAGCCCAGGCCACAGCCGAGCCAACCCCCCCTCCCCCCCCCCCCCCCCAAGCTTCTAATGGGGTCGGCCCATCCACAATTTGCACCACAGTGAATCACCCACCCCATACCCAAACATACACTGTCACCTGACTGTGTGAGTGTGTGTGTGTGTGTGTGTGTGTGTGTGTGTGTGTGTGTGTGTGTGTGTGTGTGTGTGTGTGTGTGTGTGTGTGTGTGTGTGTGTGTGTGTGTGTGTGTGTGTGTGTGTGTATTTGTGTGTGTGTATATATATATATTGCATGTGTGGGTGCGTTCGTGTGTGTGTGTCACTTAGAAGCAAAAGGGTTTGTTGAATTAAGCACCTGGGAAGAAGTCCTTGAACCCATCATCTGACTCAGTTGAATTGAACAAAGACGTGCGCTGTGATAAACAGCAACATGGCTACTCTCTCGTGACTGAGCACAGCAGAGCTACGTTACATTGCTGCACAATAACGGCGCGACGGGCTGCACAATGACAGGTCTGATGATGTGAGGCTGGAGGGTGTAACTGTAGAAACATCAGCAGTATGTCGGGTCAAATTCAGTTCAGATGACACAACTGTTGTTGGCAGCTAGTAAACCATCAAATAAGCCGAGACGTTGCCCTGTGGCATGGTTAAATGCTAAGTGCGTGCGCGTAAATCATTACATGTAAATAGCTCAATGTCAAACAACACAGTGTTCCCACAAGGTAAAGCTTGTTCTTCCTGTGTGACAGTCCCCTGCAGTTGCACCCTGCGGCACCGATTGGAATCTGGGTCCTGCCGGTTCACAACAAAACCCCCAAAGGAGAAATCTTCCCACTGTAAATACCACTCAATCTTATTTCTTGTGACATTTCAAGCACATGTTCGTTTCTGCTGTTTCTTTTCTTATTGCCGGGTGTTTGCTCAAATTTTGCATCTGCTCTTTTTTTTTTTTTTTTTTTTAGACCAGACCTTTTCCCATCCATGCAATTTTTTCTACAGTATAACTGTACAGTTCTACACATGAGTAAATGATATGCTTTTATAGGAATCATTATTCACACTGACTTTGTTAAACTAACATAAGATGAGATGCAAATTGAGAACGTTTTGTTTTTACTTTCACTCTCATTTTTCTAACATAAATATCTGTACTTATATTTTACCGAGAGGATTAATATTTAACCCTTTTCCCTTCAGTGTTTTTGTACACATTTCATCTTGAATAAATGGGATCATAACACACAGAATGCATCTTCTTTGTAACTCCATGATTGCAGTTCTTTTTCTTATGTAAGAAGGCCAAACAGGAAGAAAAGAGCTGAAAAAATTACTTGAAAAAGTATTGACAAGTAAAAAAAATAAAACATACTCAGTGTATTGCAAAGACTGATTCAGTCCAAAGTCATATCTCAGTTTGGATCTCAGTGTCGTGTTGTGTCTAAAACTCCTAAGAAACTGGTCAGAATGTTTTTTTAAAATTTCAAATCAGTATTTTCTTTGATTTTTGGACCATTTGCTTGGTGGGTCAGATTGGAGTTTCTTGTGGGCCACTTTTGGTCAACGGGCCTCATGTTTGACACCCCTGACATGATTTCTCTTCTGGTCTGTGACGGGGAAGACGGCGCTGTTAACACTTGTACACAGCTCACTGGGGTGTGACATAGAGCAGAACCAGGAAGCCGCCTGGGCGGAATTTAACTCCGACGTTTAGCATTCATTACAAAAGGCGACTTTGTTATCAGTTCCTAAAACTTTAAGAAATCGCCACACGGCTGACGTGTTCAAATTTTTTCCTCTGCTCCACTCATCAGTGTAATGATGTATCTTTTTTATTTGACCTCACGTGCTCATGGCGTGCTCATAGCGTGCTCATGGCGTGCTCATGGCGTGCTCATGGCGTGCTCATAGCGTGCTCATGGCGTGCTCACTCTGGGGGCACCAAAAAAACATGAAAAAAACAAAGAACCAGCATATGGCCATCAGTGTTCAATGTCAATGTTTAATTTAGTAGTGTTTCTCGGCAGATACCGATGTTGTGTTGATATCGTTGTACCATGCATCCTGACTGACCCCCCCCCCCCCCCCCCCCCCCCCCCCCATGTCGGGGGCTGCAGGGTCCCGTCGGAGGTGGGAGGGGCCTTGGTGACAGGTCACATTATACCTGGGTGCTGACAGGGGGAACGGGGTCAGCCGTGCCGTCAGAGCTGAGAGGGAACAGAGGAGGTGACGGCAGTGGGAGGAGGAGGAGGAATGGAGCTCCTTTCATCGAGATTTCTGTTGAGTGACGGGCGGCACAGCTGTGACACTGCTGGAGCAAACCAGCACACACCGGCCGGAGTCCACCGACATACATGCAGGGAAGAGCACCGCAGGAATGTGCTGGAGGAGGAGTCCCCACGCCCAAGTTTGTGTTTACCCATCATTTCAATTGCAGAAAAGGTTTTACCACCTTGTCAAAATGACATGAATCTCAATGACATGAAATTCATGGTGTTGTATAATCAGGAGGTCTTTTCCAGGAAAAACCATGAAAATCAATCCTCATTTGAAATAAAATGTTTTATTCAGAAGTTAGAACTTGCATTAAAGATCTTATTCAGTTACAATGTCTGCTTTTTTTCTTTTTTTTTTTTTTTAAACCACATATACTTTTTTAGGTAGAGTCGTTTAATAAAATCCATGCAAAGAAGAACACAAGACACATTTGACACACAATTGTAAAAACCAGTTATGAATGGCAGTTTTTCACGGAAACTGTAACATGCATTACAAAAACTAGATCTAAACTAAAATAAGACTTTTTATAGGTAGATGTAGTGCAGGAATTAGTCCTAAAATGTTTACTGAGATTAAAGCAAGTTCATCTGTATAACACAGTTTTTACACAAGAGAATTCAAAGTGCTGTATAATTAGAGACAGGTTGACCTTTTTAAATCTCGCTGGTTTATCCTGATATCCGCCATCTCTGCTGTCATTTGTTGGTGAATTAAAGTGACAGTGTTGGCGTTGTGTTTGGAGAATGTAAAATTGGCATGAACATAACTGTAAATGAGTTGTAACTGTTGTTTTTCTACAACTTTTACAACTTTGATTGACTACAAGCTTTATTTATTTTTGTCTGGACACTAAAGTGAAAACCCCCCAAATATTATCGCATTTTGGTGGTTCATTTACATGACAAAGGTCCTGGGAGTCACTGAAAATACAACATTTGAAAAGGTTTCAACTCCATATTCATGGAAATGGGAGAGGATGCAACTTCTTAAAAACCCTTTTAAGGGGTGAACTTTTAGAAAATGTTGTGGATTTGGTGTGAAATGCAACTTTTCTGAAACTCTGCTGCTACCCATGCAACTGTCGTCAATTATTCTGCTGCACATGTTCAGCAGATGGACAATGACAACATTGGCTGCCTCCAGAGTGTCAAGACTCCATATTCTCTTGGGACTTGGTAGTTTTATAGTTGAACCATTCCATGGAAATGCTAAATATTTCTTGAAAAAAATCAAACCTCGAAAAGGATGTGCTTTCACTTGAAATCTTGTAAAAGGGGCCTGATTAACTCTGCTCACAACACAGTGATAACAGAGAGTATATTCTAAACAAAGCAGTTGTATTGCATCATGTGCGCTAACTTTCATTTCATTCATCATTTTTCATCGATACGATGAGACTGGTATATACAAAGGCTGTATGTTTGTTATCGGTTGGTGTGGACATGAAACAAGGGACAGACAGAGCTCCTGTCTGTCTCTATATTGTCTGAGGCAGGAAGCTAAAGTGATAGATCATTACTAGTCAATATTTCTTCTGGCGAACATCCTCTCATCTGTTTCCTATTGCTGGGCTCTCTTTGGAGGAGAGTTTGACTTCCAGACTTTTCAGCGGATGGGGTCGGGTCACCTTGGCTGTTGTTACACTTCGCTGGTCATGTAACCTTTGTGTTAAGACAAGCAATTAGTCGCAGTTTTTCCTGTAATTTCAGCGCTCACACACACCCAATGGTGTGTATATGTGTGTGTCTGTGTTTCAGGCTGTCTTTGTTTGGACTCCATGTCCTCATTTTTTTTTTTTTTTCTTTAAACTTGCCCCTGGCTGCGGCACACAGACTGGCCACCACAGTCATCCCTTTCCTGTCAGCACCGTCTCCCCGTTTAGCCTGAACCCATTCATCAGCCCCTAAATGAAGTAGCAGGTTTATTAGGCTGCGGTAAAATAATCCTCCCTCCCACTGTCCGAGGCCAGCGTGTGGAGCCCCCTGCCAGCTCCACTCTGCTGACACAGCGACTGCCGCCTGTGTGCTGACTGCGAGCAGTGGGCAGGCTGCGACGGCCAGTCGGTCATCGTCTAAAGCAAACAAGGGAAAAAAACAGCTTTGTCTGTTCTGTGTAGATCCTGATTTTCCTTTACGGTGACAAACAACATGCAATCTCTTTCGCTTATGGTCGTATCATATTGCAGCTTTGGTGTGGTTTCAGCATCTGTAGATATGATTAGTTGTGACAGAACATTCGTAGACACAACAATATAACTTGAACTCCATTAGTGCCTGTGATCATATTAAAGAGGCACGTCATGATGAAATAGTTCCTGAACCAGAAGCTTGATCACACTCAGGATTCCTGTGTTGTGTGCTGGGCCCGGCATCCATAGTTCACTCATCCTCATGAAGGAGGGGGGGACCACATTTCTTTGAGAACAGAGAGACCGCTTGGTCAGCCTGGTTAAAAATCCGCCATTGGTCACGTGACCCCCACTAGGTATCGAAGGCCTCCATCACCAGCTGGAGAAAACGCTCAGGAAACTCCAAAACCGGCCTCGTATTGGTCCAGGCCATTCCGAGCACAGAAGAGAGAACAGAACACGATGCACAGGTGTAAAAAAGTCCACGCCGCGAAAGAACAAACCCTCTCGAAGACAGAGTCGTGTTGAGCAAGACACAGAACTGCACATGGGGGACACATAGAGCCGCATGGTAACTCACGTAGACCGGGCCGGAACTTTCTAACCTCGCTGGACGAGCAGAAAAGCCGTGGAGTACTTTTTCTTTTTCTTCTCCTTTTTTCCTTTTCCTCACCAGGACCCACACAGCTGCAAGCCAACTTATTTCCCCTCCAGCCATGCAGCTCCCCGTGCCTGCCAACCTGAAGCTTACTTCAGCAGCTGATTAAGGACAAAGTCGGATTTGGGACGCCGAACAATGGACGTTAACAATCGACAAGTTACCGTGGTCACACAGCCTCGCGCACCCCACGGACGGTGCTGAAAACACAGAGAGTCAGAGTCTGGGCAGCAATATTAGATTAGCCTGAAGCTCATATGCAATGTGTTTAATGTGTCATTAAGTTTGCAGGAGCACCAAGCTGCAGCACCTGTTTGTGTATGCGCATGGACCTGACCCCAACCTATAACATCACCCTGAGTGGCCCCGAGAGACGGACGGGCCTTTTTGGCGTGGCAATTGCCATCCCAAAGGCCCTCCATAAGTCCCTCATCAGCTGGACTCCCTGTGAGCGATAGATTATTGTCAGCCAGCTTTCTCCACCAACATGGCAAGTTGGCAGTACTGGTTACTTATGCCCCCACCGATGTTGCTGATGAGGATGTGAAGGATGCCTTCTTTGAGCAACTCCATCAGGCTGTTGGCCAAGCCCCACCACACGACATAGCCATCATCCTCACCGATGCCAACGCCACTCTGTCCAGCTGTGATCGGTCCACAGGCTCATCCATCGGCACAACTTTTGCGAACAGGTCCACAAACGAATATGGTAACCGCCTTCTCTTTCTCTGCCACCAAGAACCTCTGTGTCACTGATGCCTGGTTTTCTCGGAAACTCATCCATCACTGGACGTGGTACAGCCCAGATGGCAGAGCCAGGAAAGCGCTGGACCACATCGTTATCTCTCGATGATGGAAGTCATTTGTCACCAACTGCCGTGTGTACCGAGGAACAGAGCTTGGCAACACAGACCACCTCCTGCTGGTGGCCCAGCTCAAACTAAAGCTGTGAGCCAACCAGCACACCAAGACTCAGCCTCGCCTGGACTCTCTATTCAGCGATCCCAACATCGCCACAGACTTCAGTTACGCCATCCGCCACACATCCGATGCCCTGGCTACTGATAAATAAATGACTGGCTGACCTTTAAGGTCAGTCAGCTCGCAATGTCATCGGACGCTCTCAACCTTTCCCGAAAAAGCCCTGGATATTGAGCGACAGCGTGAGGCCCGGCTCTGAGGCAAACTATCGGAGTGTCGGCAACTAAACTGCCAGCACAATGTAGCTATAGCTGAGGATAGTGAGAAGTTCTGGCAAACTGAAGCTAAACACCAAGAGTCCACGGCCAACAACAACAACATGAGCTGTGCATTCAGTTTGTTGCGCCAAGCCCGTAATGGCCCATGCATCAAGACAGCCCCGGTGAAAGATTCTGACGGCAACCTCATAACTGAAGCAAACTGCCTCGAATGCTGGATATCAGAAGCAGCTGCCATCCCCAGCAGTCTGGCTTCATGCTCAACCACTCCCCAACAGACCACATCTCTGCCGTTTGTCTGCTGATAGAGAAGACCCATGAATTCCGTAAAGACCTCCATCTCTACATCGGGTTCATAGATCTGAAGGCTGCCTTTGACACTGTCTGTTGTGCTTCACTGTGGAGTATTCTACAGACCCTTGGAGCACCATCTAAGATTGTTGCCCTGTTCAAGCTGCTTTACAGCAATGCACGGAGCTGTGTCCGTATTAACGGCAGAGACTCTGACTGGTTCCCCAACTCCAGTGGCATCCACCAGGGCTGTGTGGCTGCTCCCAAACTCTTCAATCACATCATTGACCATCTGATGTTCAGGGTCTGTGAGCGGTTCCTGGAGTGTCCTTCGGCAGCTACCACCTGACTGACCTGGAGTACACTGATGACGCCATTCTGCTCAGCACATCCTACAGTCAGCTGCAAGACACTCTGGGCATATACAGTGAAGAGGCCGAGAAGCTGGGCCTCCAAGTGAGCTGGACCAAAACCAAGTTCATGTCTGTCGGTGATGGACTGGATCCCCCTCCCCTATGGCTTGGTAACTACATTGTCAAGAACTTTGTGTATTTGGGGTCCATAGTGACAGACAATGGGGACCTAAATCCAGAGATTAGCCGCAGAAGAGCCCTGGCTGCATCAACTCTGCAGTCTCTCTAGAAATCACTTTGGCAGCACAAGACAAAGATCATGTTTTGTTTTTTTGTTTAGTTTTTTTGTTTGTTTGTTTGTTTGTTGTTTTTTGTTTTGTTTTGTTTTGCCTACTTGCTAATTTATACTCCTGCTTGAAAGATAGATAGATATATCTAGACAGAGCTGCTCAGGTTGGTTTAATCTCATAACAGTGAGAAAATATTTGGATCAGTGTGATTACTGTAAATAATATATGTCGCACAAACAAGGGTATTGTATGTTGTCTCCCACCCATCCCCCTTTGTTTCCAACGAAGTGCTTAGAGCCGCACGGACCAGCCCAGAGCATACTGCCTGGCCGCGCAACGTCGCCCCCTCTGGTTCAGCCACGTCGTCTGCCTTCCTCCTGACCATCCGACAAGAGCCATTCTCCAGTTTGACCCAAGGGTTGGAAACGACCACGAGGCAAACCCTGCACCCGATGGCTCTGCATCATTAAGGGCAGTGGAGAACGCAGAGCAGCTGGCACAAGACCGTCAGCTCTGGAAAGAAATGGTTCATCTGGTAGGCTCAACGCACCGGGACGGGACACCCCCCTTCCCTCCCGCAGGACCCCTAAGTAAGTAAGTAACCTCTGGATAAACCCTGAGTCACGGCTTCTGCAAGTCTCGGGCGTGTCCCAGTGATTCATGGTCTACCAAGTCGATGCTTGTGTTTCTACCTGCAGCAGCTGAGCCTTCATGAAATGTATTCACAGAAGCTACAAAGAACCAAAGATAAGAGACAGGGAGTTGCTGCATGAACTGCATCATGAATCCATCCATCCATCCATCCATCCATCCATCCATCCATCCATCCAGGAGTCATAAGGCCAGTCCATCACAAGTTAAGCACAGAGAAACTCACATCCACATCTGATACTAATTTAGACTCACCAACCATCCTCAAGTGCAAGTTTATGGTCTGAAGTAGGAAACTGAATCTAAGAAAACTCAAGCTCATAAAGGTAAAACATGTTAAATCATTGCAGAACAGTTGAATTAATTCAGGGACTTTTATTTTAAGAAGAAAGTGCTCATTGTGGACCAAACAAGAGATATACACTCTCCATTGGGTTCTCCTCCCAGACTGGCCTGGTAAAACTTTCATGTTGAGGCCAAGTTGTTCTGTTTTGGGGTTGTTGTTTTATTGTTTTTTTCAAATGAAACATTTTGTGTTGAAAATCAATTGTATTAGTCGTCTATCTTTGTTACAGATCTGGAATCAAATACATATCTTGAATTAAATATTCAAGATATGTATTGCCTTATGTGCAGATTAAACATAAATTTACACTGCACACTGTACGATGAACAGCTTGCTTTGAAGGTCCCCAAACCTAGAATTAACTGAAAGGTTAAAAAAGTAAGAGAAGGATCAGAGTAAAAATATGTACGGATAAATACACTAATAAATACGTTTAATAAAAAGGAAGGATAAGGCACATTTTAAAGGAAGACTACAGCAGCAGCAAGCGATAATGTGAGTCTCTCAGTCGAGCAAATAAAAAGCCTCCAAAAATGAAGGAAAATGTACCCCAGACAACAAATTTAGCAAACTTCTGCCTCTGAAATACTGAAAGATTGAGAATAAAACTAAAGCTCCGTCATGGCTGGTGTAAATTGGGGCAACAGAAATAGCAGTGTTGTTTATACGAACAATTCCCGAAGCACAAGGACAGTATCACAGTGCTTAACTGTTTATTTATCACAGGTTGTGTCGCGATGCAACACTCGACAGCGTCACTGTGCACCGTGTGTTCACTGTGTGTCGTGTAACGGCAATCTGAAGGGAGGAGGCCTCCATATGACCTGAGTGTGTGTGTGTGTGTGTGTGTGTGTGTGTCAGGCTGAGAGGTGTTGATGCTGATCCTGTGTGACTGGCCGGTCTCAGCTGGAGCCGCTCTGCTCTTCCTCCTCAGACCTCTCACGGTCAGACCCACCGGAGCCTCGCCTGCTGGAGAGATGCTCGCCGCACGCTTCTGATGTTGACAGAAAAATCATAACAGAGGTGCAGGTCTCTGCTGTCTTTTCACTCCCCGAATCAAGGTGAGAGGGGTCGTCCTCCGACCGTTCCCCCCCCTCTCCCCCCTCTCCCCCCTCTTCCTCCCATCCTTCCTTTAATGCCTTAATGTCGCTCTCACACTACGTGTTCGCCGTGACGACAGGCCGGTCAACATCCCCTCCTGCCCACATGACATTTGCACAGTCTCATCTTGCTGGTCTTGTTGTGCCTCCCCTAATGACCGCACACACACACACACACACACACACGGAAGGGGATTGAAATCGCTGAGCTATTTGGGGATGTCAGTCCGATGTGCACAGCAGTTTGTTGGCTCGCCAGGTAGGATTACATCAAACGCGCAGCCTTTTTCTACAGAGGTCTGGCCTCTCTCCACCCACTAATACACGCACACACACACACACACACACGCGCACGCGCACGCGCGCTCAGATGAACACACTTTGTCCTGCAGGTAATTAGAATCTGGAGGCGTTCCATCAAACATAAACTCACCATTTTGACTCAACAAATATTGATAAAGACTCAGTCCACTGTGATTCAAGAGCAGCCATGCAGAAAAAAAGAAAAAGTTTCTCCATCAAGGTGTTTGTTTCCTCGATTTAATTTCACACACACATACGCACACGCACTTAAAATGCTGACACAACCCCTACATTGTGCGTGCATGTTCACAGGCAGCAGGTAAGCTCCCGCAGGTACATTGTGTCTGCACACCAGGATGTTCATAAACACACAAACAGAAATTGAGTTCAAAACAAAGGCGGCCAACAAGAAGTATCTGGTGAAGCCAAGCGGGAGGCATGAGTGGCAGTCAGGACAGATCTCTGTGTGTGTGTGTGTGTGTGTGTGTGTGTGTGTGTGTGTGTGTGTGTGTGTGTGTGTGTGTGTGTGTGTGTGTGTGTGTGTGTGCACGTGCGTGTGTGTGTGTGAGTGAGAGAGAGAGAGAGAGAGCGCGGCTGGTTGTTTGCAGCTCAGCTTGGAGTCGACCCAGGCCATCACTCACACTTTACCCGAGGAGAGGGCGTCGGACAGGTTTTATTAAAACTCTGTCAAAGGGTGTGTGTGTGTGTGTGTGTGTGTGTGTGTGTGTGTGTGCGTGCGAGTGCAAGTGTACTATTATGTGTGTGCATGCATCTGCCTGAGGCTCAGAAGAGATATCATCTCTCCCTTGACATGTTCTTTCATCTTGCCTTTTTTCTTCTTGACAGACACCATTTTGGTTGCCAGTCATCTTGTCTTTTTTTTTTTTTTTTTTAACTCAGGCCTTTCCGCAAGGCTGACTTAATCCATTGTATTGTGTGCGGCAGTGCCTGAGTTATTCTCCGTGTAATGCCTTTTCAATCATATCATCAGCAAAACCCAATATTCAAAGGTAATGCTGGCGAATCAGAAAATTGGGATCTTGGAGGAACAGTTGGAAAGTGTCTTAGCTCATACAATACAAGTCCAATACTTCCATTCCACAAATACTGAATGTTTAGTGAGTCAATGGTGCTTTTCAGCCACTCCTGTATGTTACTTCAGGAAGAAACATCCTAAAATGTCTCTTCACCTTAGCATGTATGGGCCTCTAGTCTTTCATTTGAATTGTTTCATTTTTATAGCGACAAATAAAAACTCTAGGCATTTCACCATCCATCTTCTATATTGCTTTATCCAGTTCATGTAGTTGGAGCTGGTCCCGGTTAAAGACAGGTCACCTGCCTACCACCGAGCAGACATAGACAAACACACAACACACACTATAAATCTAGGCCGCGTTTGCACTACAAGTGAAAACACTACACTTTTGTTGTGTCTTGGGTGTCTGTTTACACAACAGTGCTCTGCACATGCTCAGTCGATGCACAATAACAATATTTCTCCCAGAGTGTCACGACCCCCAAACAATATTCTCCTGGACTTGGTAGTTTTATTTTGACAGTCACCTTAATAACAATCTAAGTTGGTCGTCTGTCCATACGACTGACTGTTCTCTCTTTGTTTATGCTTCTCGCGTGTTGTTCTCTACATGTATCATGTATGTGTGTGGTTCCATTACTAAGACAACCAACATCACCCTCCTATGACCCGACATGCTAACAACATTTCAGACATTGTTTTCAAAATGGGGATTGAGATTCAATAATTGAACCCCAAACTCGTGTTTTTCAGAAAAGCAGTTTACAAAACAATGTTCAAATTTTGCCCAGACATGACTCAAAGCAACATGTGACCCTTCTCCACTTCACATCATAATAAAATATCATGGAAAAAAACGTCCCTCAGTCGAGAGAATAACTTTCTTTTACCAGGAAGTAACCTTCCAGAAGCACACAAAATACAGCAAGGACTTTCAATTGTGAGAAAAAGTGAAGATATTTTACACTCTGGTGTAGGTGGATTTCAACTTATCTGCAGTTACACTGACTTGCAGCCGCAGTCACAAACTGCAGCTGCATTTCAGCTGATTCGCTGGAGAAATTCACGGTTTCAGTCTCCTCTTCACAACTGGACTCCCTTTTGAACTGGCAGGTTCACCAATCGGTACATCTTCTCATAACCACTTCAAACTACCTGTAGATGTAGAATGTGTGAGTTTGTCTCTCTGTCTTTTCCCCTGATGGACTGATAATCTGCCCAGGTTCCTTTTTGGCCTCATCCAGTGTCATGTTGCATATTTTTCAGCCTGTGCAACTCAATATAAAGTAAAGCTCTAAAAATAAATGGGATTCAACCTACATAAATGAATATATATCTGTACAGCGTTTAACGTCTTCACCCAGGCCAACAACATGCCTTATATATTATTGGATGAGTTTAAACTTTTATGGGGCAAGTTCCCTGATCCCTTCCAGATATTTATCTTTTCTTTAAAACTGACCTTTATAGTTTGATATGAATTCCAGAGCACATCAGTTTTCTGATGAACACACATTTTTTTGCAGGACACTGCGTACCATGCACTGATTGAGATGAGAAAACAGGGTTGTGAAAGCTTTTTGAAGACAGCCTGTGGGAATGAAACGCACAGCCATTTTGATCAGTTTCACACTTTCCATGACATTTTGATCACATAGAAATGAAATGTAGTTGTGTGTTTTTGACTCTGAGAAGTCACGACAATACAAAAAGTAAGTTTAGTAAACAATTTCCATTTTCAACTATTTCAATAAATGATGAAAGACTGAAGTTGCACATGGAGATAAATGTATTGCAATGTTAAGAGAAAAACAAAATCTTCCTGAAAAGATCAAAACAATTCACTGGATGGTAGAAATATGGTGCAGGATTTGCAAACAAACACATGGTTTCTCTTAAGATTAAAGATCACTGATGAGGAGAAATAAAAAACAGTGATAATGTGTTTTACAGGCTTCGCTTCTTCAAAAACATCATATCCAGCAGCTGTAAGGATGTCACACAAGTTCTCTCTCCACAAATGAATCACTTGTTATTGCTGCATGAAGAAGAGCAGCAGGCAGCAGTAATTAAAATGCTGAGACAAGGTTTTCCCTGTACGGAGGGCCCGCCGCCTCCGTCCCCACCCTCCCTCCTGGAGCTGCTCGCTCTCATCAACTTTTTAATCATGTTGAAATGATTTATTTAAACGTCAGACAATGTGTCACCTCGCTTCCTTTCATTTTTCAAAATGTTTGTGTTCTTTGCTGGATGATAAATTTATCTTCAGACAACCCCAATATGACTAATTAACTTTGAAATATCAGAACCAGATGTCGAGCTGAAGGAAGTCCTTAACAGGCAGCCAAGAAAGACTCACCTCCTCCTCCTCCTCCTCCCTCTTTACTTTCTTAACTCCTTCCTTCTCCAACCACACGCACACACACACACACACACGCACACACACACACACACACACACACACACACACACACACACACACACACATGGGTTGGAGCCACCCTGTTGCACCAACACGTTGCACCAGGTCATAAATCTGGCAGCGTGAATTTAACCTGCACATGCCCTGTGTTTACCTCCTCCTCCTTTCCCCCCTGCGTCACTCAGCACCTCCACCTAATTTATTCTCCTGCCTCCCTCCTCCTCCCCCCACCACCTCCATGACCCCCCCCCCCCCCCATTCCCTCAGCTCATGACCAACTGGCTCACTTTTCTCACTCGAGCTCCAAAGATTCAGGTTTTTACTAAAGTATTGAGCTCATGCCCAGAAAGTGTAACCAGACTCCAACTTGGTAAATTTATGCTCTCAGACCTAAAAAAGAAAAAAAAAAGTCCAGATACTGCTTTTAAACTTATTCCCCTCAGCTAATCTCAGACAAATGTACTTTTTCATGATTTATGTCACTCTTTATTTCCGCCTGGTGTCAAAACTGTTTGGATCAGGAGACTTAAGTGGGGATATGAATTCGGTTCCTTCGTATTCTGGCTCACACAGCGATAATGTTTTGAGTTGGAGCGGTGGTGAAAAATCTTCTGTCCCTGCAGAAACGCTGAGAAAAAGCAAAGGGCCCCTGCAGGAACATTGCAGCACTGACACTTTGACAGTTTGCCATGAGTGACGTGTGATCTGTACAAATTTCAGGACTAATAAATCTACCTGTCAGAGCTTGGGACTTGAAAGGGCCGCAGCCCTGCGGCACAGCTTTAACACAACTTGTGTTGATGAAATTCTGTAGGCTGGAGAATTATAGCTGTCAGAAAAACGCCCACATCAAACCTGAAGCCTTGGCGTTTCTTCTTTTTTTCCCCTGCACTCTCTCAACACTCATATATTGCTCATTCACCTCCTCCCTCCCCCACCTCCCTCCCAGACGTCTCTCTTTTCCTTCCTCCTGTTCTTTCTCACTGCTTGGAAAATGAAACATAGGCGTCCTTTCATGGCGTTGGCGACCATCATTACATCATTTTGACACCCAGCAGCACAACACACACACACTTCATCATAGCTCTCTTTTTTCTTTTTAATCAATTGCTCGAGCAATATGAAAAAGCCAAACTTTGCTTACAGACAATAAGTTGTCAGGGGTGACGGGTGGGACTGCTCGGCTATCGCGCTCTCAGCTCTCTCTTGGCTTGCGGCCACAGCGGAGGATGAGAAGGCGAAGTGATCTCATTGGCCGACCTTGAGTAAATATGTGGCGCCGTCACTGGAGCATCAAGTCACCAGCCAAAGGTTAAACGGGCTGAAAGGTGGGAAAGAAGCACATCATTTCACAAGAAGGGGTGTTTGTGGGTGATTTAAATACCAAAAAGCTCCATAAATCAACCACCTCTGCTGCCACCTCCTCCCATTTCCACATCCTTCCAGGCCCACTACCCCCCCCCCCCCAACCCCGCATGCTTTTTCTTTGGATTTATTCCTGTTTATCTTTGATCCCAGACTGGTTTGCTCCTCAACTCCTTTCAACCCGGGCCGATGTATCCTGTGGGTGATAAATCATCTGCCAGTGTTTAGATACTTCACTACCGCCGCTGATTTTTCCTGTAAACGTTTCAAGGGGGGGGGGGGGGGGGGGGGGATCGTATCTGCATTCTTCAAGTGCCGTCTCCAGTGTTAAAAGTTCACTGGAGTCCCGGGGACGAATGGCAGGCTGAGCTTATTGATTCAAATGTCAGAAGGGTGCTGCTTTTGCAGACCCACCTGCTGCACCGTGGTCGACCACTGACAGCTGAGTCAAAGGGTCCAAAACGGTGCGTCACTTCATCACCAAAATGTTTCAGCCAAAATCGATTGAAGTCACAGTTGGAGGCGCTGTCGTGTAGCGGGAACTTGCCGTTCAGTCATTTTGCGCACGTCATGCACGAGTTGCTCCTTTCACAATGTTCACAATGTCACTTTAAATGCTCAGACTGCAAATCAGCTTGCGATGCATGACTTTAGTTCACTTTGATCCCACCTAAGGTATTTTTCATCAGTCATATCACATAAAAGAGTGACAAAAGAAATATCTTTGTTCATTAGCCCCATGCTGAAACAGCAGCAGTCATTTACACTACACACACAGCCACTGCAGCAATCTGTCAATCTATGTGCTTGTCAATCACTCCGTGTCTCGGTGGGAAGCCGGCTCTGACTGACAGCCCGTGTGATCTCTCCCAAGGGCTGGCAGGAAGGCAACAAAAGGCCCGGCTACAATAATTGGCAAGATAAAGACATCCCGCCAATGCGGCACTGTCACTCATTTGGTTCCAGAGCCATGAATCAACATGGAGCACGCCACAGCAGTTAACCAAAGGGGAAAGCGCGCTTGTAGGCTAACTGGTAACCAATCACAGGGGCCAGCTCCAGGTCAGTTCCCCTGGCGACTAGCTGAGAGGTGACCTGTTTAAACTAACACATCCCAGCCCTGCTGCTCCTCCTCCTCCTCCTGTAGATTCACCTCCCTAACCTTCTCACCTCCTCCCGTGAACGCCCCAACCCTCCTCTGACCCGCTGGCCCTTTGCTTCAGGTCACCGCAGAACACAACCCCCCCCCCCCCCACCCCCTGTCTGCTCAGTCCTGCCCCCATCCTTCACACACCTGGTTCTCATTTCTCTGATTTCACTTTCTGTCCACGCAGGCCGTCCGTCCGTCTTTGTGGAGGCCGGAGCTGCAGGATGCTCAGCTTCTAACAATCTCAATTGTAGATAACTTGTTTTGATCAAGGAGGACGGGAACATCCACTATATATATATATATATATATATGTAAATATGATTTAACTTTAGTTAAACTTTGTTGAAAATCTGTTACCAATGCAGATGATCTATGAATGGTGACCTTTATAGTAATTTTTGATTTTAGATGGACATCCCAGGTACAAAGTCTGAAATTGTGAAGCCACACTTGTTTCTTGTTGATGAAGACTCACAGAGGTCAGACAGAGTGTATCCTGAAGAGTTCCTGACAGTGTGTGTGTTGCTGAGCGTGTCTCCTGATGCCCTCTGTCTGACCTCCCTCTCTGTCCTCTCTCAATCACCCCTGTCTCTTCAGACACCTTTCTCCCCCACTCCTCTTCCTCCTCCTCTTCTTCTTCTGTTGCTCCAGGAGAGCAAACGGAGCAGGAGGAGGCCCCCCCCTCATTGAGAGCCTCCACGGAGGGACCCCCCGCACGGCATGTAAAAGCCCTTTCTCCATGCACACACACACATACATGCATACGGGGGGGGGGGGGGGTCCCGTGTCGGCCTCCTCCAGGACGGTCATTAGTCATCATGCAGATCAAAGGACAGCCACAGGAAGTGAAAGCACCCTGACAAGTAGGAGTCCATGTGGCTGGCAGGCCATCGCTCATCCGCAGCTGACAGGGAGGCACTCGCCAGCTGACTGCTGTTTCCACTGCGCACTCCTCTTCTCATCTTAAATAAAGACTTTCCTCTGAGGAGACATTTCTACAAATCACTCGCTCGTGAAAGATGATTCAAGTAAAACACACGAGACATAAAGTTCCCATTAAGGAAAATGCCTGATTATTCTGGGTTATATTACGTAATGAGGATGTACGGTGCTGCAGTGGTTCGCAGCCCCCGTTGGCTTGGGGCTCTTTCTGTACGGAGTTTGCATGCATGTTCTCAGTTATGTAGGTTTTTCCACATACTCTAATTTCCCCCAGGCCAAACAGGTTGTGTGGCTCTCGAGCGTCAAACTATTTAAGTTCAGGGGCCACATACAGCCCAATTTCTTCCTGAGTGGAACGAACAGGTAAAATAGTCCCACGATAACCTTTAATTTTAAACCTTAAAGCTTTCCTTTGTCGTGGTGCAGTTTATATGTGATGAAAAGTTTGATATTTTGGCCAAACCAAATAATTATGACCTAAAGTGCTAGGTCCACAAGAAATTTATTTATTTATTTTTTAATCTGTTTTCTTTGAAAGTTTTACAATTTGCTTGGTTTGGCAGGTTGATTTGGAGCCTCTTGTTTGACACCCCTGATCTGGACTGACTGTTCAGGATGTACCTGGACTTCATCCATACTCCGACAGGATTGGATCCAGCATCCCATAATTCAAATAAGAATGAAGCAGTATAGAAGATAGTTATAAAACACTGATGTAACTATGTCGAGAAGAACAATAACATAAGAATAATAAGTATGTTTTCAACAAAAAGTCCCTTAAGCTGGAATTTTGATGAAACAAGCAGAGTACAAGCAGAAATACTGTTTCAACTTCTTTATTCAAGCAAATAAAAAAACTTTGCTGAAGGGTACAAAATACTAACCATGTTCACACAAAAGACAAATAGCATTCCTACCAAGTTTTAAACGGTCTTTTCAAATATACAGTTTATTCTGCGATTCTTCCGTTTATCAGGATGAGATCAGTTTTGGTTACAAAGAGAGGAAAACAGATTTCTGTTGAATGAAACTCTGTCCCCGTTTACATGACAGCGTTTTTATTTTGGGTGAACATTTTCCCGACAACGGTGCTCGGAGCCACTGAAACAACCTTTTTTAAAAGGCTACAACTCTGTCTCCATGGAAACGGGGGGAACTGCAACTTTTCTGAAACGCTGCTACTGCACATGTGCACCACACACGTAGTTCAGCACATGCATGATTTGTTTATAACCCACCGACTGACCAAGCAACGTCCATGAACGTCCAAGACATGTTCGTCCGTCCATCCAGGCTGTAATCTGGACGTCTTTTTGACACATTAACTAGTTGACAAATGCTTTGCTTTTAGTTAACATGGCTGTGATTGGTTTTTATTCCGTCTGTACTATTTTATTATTTTATTGTGACCATACTATTTTACTGTGTCCGCACTATTTTATTATGTCTGTGCTATTTTATTATTTTTATGCCTCTGTGAAGCACCTTGTGATTTTTATCTGTGAAAGGCGCTATATAAATAAAGCTTCTTCTTCTTCTTCTTCTTGACAAATGACAAATGACAAATGACAGATGACAAATGACAAATGACAGCCAGAATCAGTTGAAAGGTCTGTTTAGTCCAACTGCCTGTATGATTGTTGATTCATCTTTCATCTTGTGAATACAACTACGTACATGAGTAAATGTTTTACCAGCACTGTTAATTATTATTGTCAAATGTCTCATTGGCGATTAGAGCTCTCTCTTTACAGACAGAAGGTTGTTGGTTCAAATCCAGCTGCAGGTGTTTGCAGAGTTGTGCATGAGTTCCCTCTGGGTTCTCTGGTTTCCTTCCACATTATAAAAAAAATGCATGTAAATGGTAATGCTAAATTGACTGTCTGTGTGTGTCCTTTTTTTTTTAAACGTATTTTCATTGGTGTCCAGAAGACATCCAGACAACGTCCAAGAAAGACGTATAAAACAACTTTCATTCTGTCCCCTCTGAGGACGTCTTCTGGATGTATAGAGACGGCGTCTTCTCGATAAGAAACTGATAGGAATTCTTCAAAAGTTGTCCACTGAGCAAAAAGTGGTCCAAAACACGTTTCTTATTATATAAAATAGTTGCTGTTGTTTCGGCTTGCCTTCGACCACCAACAGCAATCTGAGGATCAGTAACTGTCAGGGAACGGAGGTGGGGTGTGGATGGATTCAAGCTCAGACTCAAAACCAGGTTATTTGCAGCCCAGGGGACACGAGGAAATGCAATTGACCAGCGGTGCCCAAAATCGGAGTCCTGCAGGGTTTAGCTCCTCCCAGTTGCAATGATAGGAGCTCACAGAGGGAGAAGGCCATTGGTTGATTGGAAACACAACCTAACCAACCGGGGGCAGACACAGACCTGAGAGGAACTGCAACATTACAGTGAAACTGAAGTGGCTGGCTGAAACACTTGATTCTTCCTACACAGAGCTTTGTATGTTTTACTCATGAACATAACAGTGTTGTGTTTACTTACTTACTTCATTTTTTTATTTGAACACATTCAAAGTTTTTCAATAAATGCGAATCAAGGCCAAAGTGTCAACTGACGTACTTCACAAGACTCACGCTTGCAAGTGAAGAAACATCCGATTAATGTTGTGTTGTTGACCTCAAGTGCTAAAATAACAGGATCAACTCTATGTTGATTTTTGTTAGTAAATGAAGATCAAGTCCAGCTTCATCCATCACCTTGTAACTCCCAAGATCCGATCTGAAGCATGTCAGGCATGAATCACTGCAGAGGCTGTTTCCAAAAACAACTGAAACCTGGTTTTTTTTTGTTTTTTTTTAATCTCCCTGTCAATTCTTTCAAAAGACACATTAAAGGCCCTTTTTTCCTTGTTTCACAACCTTTCCATAAACGTGTCTCGCCTTGATGTGGATGTTAGCACATATTTGACAAACTAAAGCGGAGCAGCTGTTGATGGCAGTCAGATAATGAAAGCAGGCGGTGGTAATGAAAGTGATTATGTGTTGCTTTGCATGCGACATGAAAAGTTAATCATAGAAGTGGGTCTGGGAGCTCCAGCGCCATCCCTCAGCCCTTTCTCCCCGCCCGCCGCCACCCGGTCCGGCCTGTCTGCAGGGTGACCCTTCCCTTTCGCTGCGTGACTGAGCGCCTCTCCTGCCGCACAGGAGGCATCAATTACAGGCCCCAGCCGTCCCAGTGTCACTGCTCTGTAATTAATGGGCTCTCTCGGCGCTGCGCCATGGGGCCTGGCCTCACCGTGAACTCTGCTGGAATTCAGAGACAAACACACACTCAAACTAGTTGTGCACACACACACGTACACGCGCGCGCGCACACAACAAAGCAGGCATATGCACGTTCTCAAAACTAGTGTGCGGCTCTGCTGACACCTGTTTATGTGATTTTCAGCTGCACTTTTAGCAAAAAAAAAAAAGCTGCTCATGCAGGTACGCGCACACTTATATTCAGGCATACCTGTGCATGCTCATGTGCAGGCACGTGAGGAACACACACACACACCCATGTGAGGAACACACACACACACCACACACACACACACTGAGAGGCCTACAACCCCCGTCCTGCAGTCTGCACCCTTCATTTGTCAATCAGCCAGACAAACAGAAGCACAAGGTCCCCCAGGTCACGGGGTCATGGGATCCCAGGATTCGCCTGCTCTCCTATATGTCACCACACACACACACACACACACACACACACACACACACACACACACACACACACACACACACACACACACACACACACACACACACACACACACACACACACACACACACACACACACACACACTCAACATCAAACCCGCCAAATTCTGTCAACTCCTTTTCTTCAACATCCTAAATCCTGTTGACTTTGAGCCAATTTCTACATTTTTGTTGTTGATGTGGAAATCCTTCCTGTAAAACACCTCCCTGAGCCTTTCCTCTCCCTTAGTTCCTGCCCCCCCAACACACACACATACGCACACGCACACACACACACACACCTCTTTCCTCCCGCTCGCCCACCCTCTCTTTCTTTCTTTCTTGCTTACTTTCTTTGCCCTCTCTCGCTCTCTCTCTCCTTCAAACGTCACGCCTGGAGCTGACACTGAGCGTGACCCTGCCTTTTATTGTTGCAGTGGGGCAGAGGCGCAAACACGGGGCAGGGACTGTCACCCCAGTGATTAAAGAGCGCATGTTTTCAGTCAAACGCCTCAGAGGGGAGCAATCCCAGAGAAGGAGGGGGGGGGGGGGGTCGGGGGGGAGTGAGTGGGAGAGGTGAAGCTGGTAGCATTTTCAGAAGAAGAATAAAAAGAACAAAAAACGTTTCTTCAAAAGGCACAAAAAGTGACACTCGCGAGAAGGATTGATAAAGTGCGCCAATAGCAGCTTCTTCTTCTTTTTTTTTTTTTTCATTAAAACTAAAACACTTTCCAGGCAGTGGCTCCTCAGGATTACATGGCAGAGGATCAGGTTCAGCTGCTTCCAGAGGTGACGGCCTGAAAAACACACTGTGAACTTTGTGTCACTATGCCTTAAGCAGCTGCTAACCCACTGAAAAGATTCAATTAGCTTGGACTCTTGCCTTCATATGATGGTTCGAGAGCCGTTTTTAGAGACTATTTCTTTAATGCTTGCTCTAAACTTGTCACATTTTAGGATGTTAATAGGCAAAACTGTCATCTAAGCTCCATTAACTCTAATTCAGACCACCGTCTGAGTGCAGGCCGGGCCCGCAGAATGTGGCTATAGGGAGTTTTGTCCTTGATGGCTCAGAACGGAGCAAATAAAAGAGTGGCCTGTTGAGTTATGGCCGCGAGTGGGGAAAAGAGGGAGTCATAGATGTGACATTTTGACCATTAGACCTTGCTCCACAAAATATTATTTTTATTAATGTGAACAGGAATCGGTTTCTCCTACAACACTCGTGAGGATTAAAACAAATAGGGCCATGAAAGCGCCAGGCGAGGAAATAAATAAATAAATATCACGACGGCCTCCATATTTCATACAACAGTCACCTCCGAGAGCTTGTGGGCCTCTCTGTTAGGCGTCCAAGCTAAACACTTGGAAGTTTGCTCAGTCATAAATTAACGGCTTGACAGTCAAAAGTGTTCAAACTAATTTGTCAAATCTCGCCTGCTTTTTTCTTTTTTTTTTTTTCCTTTCCACCGTTTAAATTCATTACAGCGGTTTTTCTTTCTTTCCACGAGGCTTCCAGAAATGTGTTTCCAAGTATCTCGCGGTGGTACGAAAAGATCATTCTGGAAACTCAAAGTCTTCAACTGTACATCACATGTACCGAAGCTCAGATCCATCAATTCATTCCACTGCACAGAAATAAGCTTGAATTAATTCCCACCCAAGTACAATTTATCTCCGCGGGTTGCTGTCAGGGGATTGGGCTCCAAAAAAACCCTCCAGGCATCAAATCAACATTCATCGCTCATCAGCTCAACAACTTGTATTTTTGTTAATTCAGCAGTCGTGTTCTGCTAAAGTGGGATAATTACCATTGACAAGTTATTGCCAAACATGCCAGCACAGAGTAAACACAGATGATGCCTTTGGCTCTGAGCTTCAGACAAACACACGTCATGCAAGACAGGCAGAGAGAAACAATGCTGCTGCATGAGGCAGAATACCCAGAATGCACCGCGGGTTACCCTGCAACGGATTTCTTTTGACAGGACGAGCACTATAAACAATGACTCTCTCACTCTATTCATACACAAATGCCACAACACATGTCCTGATGCAGTGGCTTCCAAATAGAACAAACGACTGATTTTAACTGTGGAGCAATGAGACGACAGTAATGATGCATGTTGATTTAGAGGGGAAGGTTAAAGATGAAGCTATCTTCCATTAATATTCATTTTTTCAGGTTGTTTTTGGAGAAACCTCTGTCCATAAGAGCAACACACGTTTTACGTTTTCACTTTGAAAATGTTGCCGTGTGAACGGGGCCTTTTCGCGCCCAACCCTCTTCAAATACGTGCAACCACACACACAAAACAACACTTCACCTTCACTTGAACAATTTCCTACATTGTACTTCATTTTCACATGTTTATATTGCTTAAATTGACACAATTCAGTGTAAATGCAGATGTGCATCGACAGCTGCACTGATGTTTAAACTGTGTGACAGGAGCTCTGCTCAGACTTGTTCTGGTGATCCGGTCACAAGAGGACGACTCAGACTACATCAGGTTACACGAACTGAGTCTTCAGCTGCGTCTCAAGCAACCACGAGTGATTGTTTTGTATTTTTACTGCTGGACAAATGAAGATATCATCATCCAAAGTCAAGAATGTTGTCAGTGTCATACCAAGTTATACATGTACATTAAAGCAACAAAGAAGTGGAGGAAACTGAGAATTAGTTTTATATATAGTATATATATATAGTAAACCATCATTCACTTGTGTTTTTGTTCATCTTTGCCTCGTTTCCAGCTTCATTTTTATCGACGTGTAGGAAGCTGTGTGCTGTTTCTTTACCGATACCCATGGGGAATTCTATTCTCTGCTTTCTTCTCTAAATACTTAGAGCAGAACCGTCCCGTCTGAGCAGCCGACGAGTCAGCGATCAGGGATGAGGGGTTTTATTCAAGGGCCCACAGTGGTGGTGGATTGGGGTTTGGACATGAGAAGTTTTTATACCCACCCTGTTTGCACAACAACCACTGACAGCAAAAAGGCAGAACTTTTGTTGCATTTTCCCGGTATGTTTACGTGACAACGCCTATGATAACAACCTTTTGAAAATGCTCTGACTCCAATTTTTCCAGAAAGTTAGGTTTTCAGCTCCAGCTCTGTCTCGCTGTCGATGGCGGAAATGCTGCGACTGGTCATGCGCGCCACAGCTGGAGAAACTACTCCTTCTGCACATGCTCAGTAGAGGGACAAAGTGTCAAGACTTCCAGTCCACATTCTCTTGGGACTTGGTAGATTTCTACTTGACAGTCACCGTAATAACAATCTAACTCAGTCCACCCACTAGAATGTACAACAGTTGAATTTTTCCACATCTTGGCCGCAGGACTTCCAAATTGCGGATGATCTCAGGCTGTATTCCCGTGTGGGGCTGTTGGGAACCACTTGGTTGAGCAGGTTGCCTTCTAATCCCACGTTTTCCTTTGGACCCCCCTTCACCCTGCTCATGTTACCAAATGCTCCTTGGGAAAGACATTCAACTCAGAATTTCTACGAAAATGTGACTGATAAAGTTTGTTGGGACTGCCAAAGTTGTAAAATGTGCTATTTTAGTAAGAACTCATTGAAAAAAATCTAACTTTCATCACACAACACTGAAGCTGTAATATTCCATTACAATTTTCCAACGTTTGGACATCATTTGTCTGAAAAAGCCAAAAATAACTGTGTAGCCACCTACGACGAGGCACTTAAAGCAATTCACTTTATGGCTGGATGTACCACAAATTTACTGTCATTTTTATTATCAACAATTGCAACATACATCGCAAAGGCTGAAGTGACATAAAAGGTTTAATCTTTCCACAAACAGTGTGTTGATGCTTTGCATTTCAACACGTCTGACCAATTAGATGGTACCTTACTGGTCAATTTGACATTATTATTTAATGTTAAATTGAGTTTCCACCTAAAACTGGTGCAAACTGCCAACACACATTTGATTAAACAAACAAACAAACAAAAAAACAAAACGCTTAAAACAGGGTAAACACTGATATCCACCTCATATGTCCAAGTATATTTATCACAAAACTCAACAACATTATTGCGTGTGTAATGTTTAACTAATATCATGTGCAATAATTATAGTATTATGCAATGATTTGACATGATCAGACTTATTAAACATTTTCATTCATCTCCTCGCCATCTGTGACAATCGCTCATGCAGTTAAAATTAGTTATTCTCAATCAATATCCCTCCATTTCTAATCAGACAACTATTAAAAAAGTGATTTAATTCCTGCCCATAAACTTCTGAAATAACTGTTCTGCAGTGATAAAATGAATCAGGTCATTGTCTCAAAAAGTCTTTTATCAACCCAGGGAGAGTGTGTGAAGTGTGGGTCTGTGCAAAGAAACTAACAAGATTGAAAATAGATTTCCAAAAGTCATTTAAGCAAATGTTAAAACCTTGAACGCTGCCTTTCCCAGCGGGACAAATACAAATTCTCTCAACAGTTCACTCTGCAGTCGGGAGTGAATTTGGACATTTTGCCCGTTTCCTCATGGACAAGCGCAGAATCTGTAACTTTTTGGGAAGCTGGTTCTTGCACTCTGTTTTCATTGACTATCTTTCAAAGAGTAACTGATATCTTCTCATTCAACAGCTTTGTACTAAACAAACAGGGATCCAACATATCAAACTATCTTGTTAAACGTTAAAATCAATTTTCCTGAATGTATATCAAGACTGTTGCCTGAATGTTCTGAGTCACGCTAAAGTGAAGTGATGCCTATCATAACAGTCTGCAGGCGGCGTCCTCCTCATCCAGCACTTGACACACGCCAGCCTCCATCTCTCATCATCACTTCTGCAGCCACCCCCCCCCCCCCAGAGTGTGTGTGGTCTGAATGGATGTGTGTGTTCAGGAGTGTGTGTGCGTTGTACCCAAAGAGACAGGCAGGCACACGAGCATGAAATCCACCAAACCTCCTCTAATTCCCCCTGTAATTTATGGCTCTCAGATACATGTCATGCTTAGGCTAAACAAACGGTCCTTTGTCGCTGACAGCAGCCTTTGATCAGGATGAATCGGATTCACTGTCGAGCTGCCGCACCAAATCTGCCCTGCACTGCTGTTTCTGTGAGGATTCGCACACTCGCGCGCACACACACCCACACACACACACACACACACACACACATGGCCTGACGTTGCTGAAGGTTTTCCGCTCACACCTCAACCTGCACACGTTCCTCTGAAAGTCAAAACACGACTCCCGTCGTCAGCTCGCTCTGAACTTGTGACCCTTGCTAACGACACCCCGTCCTCTCCCTCTTCCTCGCCCTCCTCTTCCTCCCCCTCCTGCACCTCCAGTCTCTCCGCAGGACGTCTTTACGGCAGGCCCCACTGGGTGATTGACAGCCGCGGGGGAGTTATCGAGCCGCAGGAGGAAAGGCGGGGAGGCGAGGCTCTGGGGTCACACCGCAGCAAGCGGCAGAAAAGAGAGTTCAACATCTGTAAAGTTGCACAAGCAGACGTGACCCTGCCCACCTTTACTTCTGTACAAGCTGCCCAAATGATCATGGTCACTGTCACCTGTTGGCGGCCATATTGGAAATGGCTCCATCTAATTGGAAATACGAGGTCTGGGTTTGGATGCTTTGAGACGTGTGGTGTGGATGTATTCTATTTACAGTGTCAGCCAGGGGACGTGTGTGTGTGCGTGCATGCATACGTGTGTGTGTCTGTGTGTGTGTGTGTGTGTGCGCACAGCGGTGTAGAGTGATTAAGTACGCCGCTGCCGGCCGGTGGGATTGACAGTAACGCTGGCTGACTTGGGCACACAAGGGGGAGAAAGACTGGGGGCACTTGTGTAACGGAGACACACAGGCAGGTACTGTTCCCCTGCCGAGCTCAAAACAAACCGCTGTTGACATCCCTGTCACCAACACTCATTTCGAGCGCTCAACGAGATTAGACTCAACTGGCGGCGGTAGAGACAGAGGCATCAAATTAAGCGAAAGCGGCTGACAGCGAGCATGTTCGGCGCGCCGGCTTTCTGCAGGCTGTTTTCTTCCGCTTTGCCTCGCGTGAAATGTTATCTTTCAGCCCGCATTCCGAGGGGTTCGGGGAGCTCGTTTGAAGAGCGCACACGTCCAAAGGACACGCCGTGGAGTTCAAAACACCTGGATATGGAGGTGAGGAGATACATTCACGACGTGCCTGGGAGACAGGTTTCATCATTTAGCTGCAACTGCTGCACATTTTGTCCCGACGACACGGGCAATAATTCTCTCTGCCGTGCACACGCAGGTGTCACGTTTCCACCCAGTCGCTCACCAGCCCACGTCCACGCTAAGACATCTTATTCCTTGTGCGCACAAACGAGCCCACTATCCCCACCCGCCTACCTCGCCATGCACTCACACACACACACACACACACACAGGCTTTTTGACAGAGTGAAGTTGTCAGGGAAATTGAGAGTAAATGACACAGGGCATATTTTCACAAATCTCCCCTGTTGGCATACTCCGCTCTGGCACAGGGCCTGTCAGCAGCCTGTCTCCTCAGTTTAGCCATCAGACACAGCCAGAGTGCAAAACACACTGGGACATGCTTGTCCTCAGACAGGAGGGAAGACAGAGGGAAATGTCAACAGAGAGACGAGGAGGCGTGCGTGTGGAGAGGTTTCAGAAAGAGACGTGGAAGAGGAGACAGGTGCTGAGCCGGAGAAGGGAAGATGAATTGAGAAGAAGGCAAAAAGAAAAAAATTCCCATCCAGAATAAAAAAAAAAAAAAGGTAAATCCGACCCTGCCCCTGCTGCTCCTGCCCCTCCTCTCCCTAACAGAAATGTCAAATGCCAGGCCATTATCCCTTTTACCAGTACTGTAACATAAACCGGGGGGCTTGGTGCGCCGTGCGTCACCGCAACTTTAGGGAACTGACTTTGACGAGGTGGCGGGCAGCCAAGGCAGGCGGCCCTGCACATCTACCTGCTTTACTGGAGGCACTGCATTGGTCCCGATGGCGGTTTCCCACAACCCCCTGCTCTGCTGCTGCTGCCGCCAGAGACACAGACACGCACACATGATCCCCAGCTGCGTACGCCACAGCGCGGCTGCAACAGACACTCTGTTGTTCTGCGACACAGCCCAGGGCTAACTCAGCCTCTTGTCACGACGCCCAACTAATCATCTTGGCGTAAAGAAGAAAAAAAACACCTGCAGGAGCTGTTGCACATAGTTTAAAGAAATACTGAAGCCTTGGATCCTGGATGACAGACAAAGCAAAGGCCACCGTTGCTCCACACACACTAAAGCAGGCTTCACAAACTACTGCTCCAACTTCAACATGGAATTGAGGAGGATTTCTCCTCAGTTTTCTGTGATTCATTAAAACATTTAGCCCTGATTAAAATTTTTTACCTTCATGGTTTTGGGCAGAAATGGGTGTTTTGGGTGTTCATCCAAAAATTATAGGTGTCCAAAATGTATTTGGCCGCCAGGGGGGGATTTTTGCTTCTTAACAGTGAGATATATTCTTTTCTCATTTCACTTTGGAAATGACAAATCAGATCGATCATAGGTCCATATAATTAGTCCCACCTGTGTGGATTCTGCAGATAGAATTCCTCAGCATCTTGGAAAAGAAATTCCTCCTCTCTGCTAACATTTGAACGCACCAGGCTGAATCAGAGGATAACGAACCAATCAGACGCCGCCTTTCAAGAGGTATAGACCCCATGGTATCATTTGACCAATCACGTTACTCGTTACTGAGCGTAATACAAGCCAGAAGTCAGTTGTGCGTTGGGTACATGAGCCGATAATTCACTATAGTTTGCAACTAAATATGAATTCAGGCAAAATTAGCGATGGACATCATACACATATTTTAGAGGCTAAGAGAAACACGTCCACTATTTTATTCGGCCGTCTTTTCTGCCTAAAACCAGGCTCCTGATTTATGAGGCTGTGGTTGATTATCCAGTTTTTTACAGCTCTTGAAGTGACCTCTTGACGTCGGCGCGTTAAACTGGAATGGGCACTCAGTAGAGCACGTGCCTTCGCCAACTCCACATTTGCCACCATTGACACCAGGAGATTAAAAGGTCATTTGATCCATCATACCACTCCTTTGATTATTTGTCATGATCATTTGAATTGCTTCATGTTGTTGGGATGTTAAGATTAAATTATGTTTTATTGGTTCCCATTCTTTTGTGTTACTTGATGCACCGAAGAATGATAGTGTTGCAATCATCCTATTGTTCTGCTTTTAGTTTAAATGCATTGTTTCGTACTAGCATGCGCATTTCCATATAAAAGTTGCAATGCTGATTTTCATCCTCACGAAAAAACGAGTCCTGTCTTATATCCTGAGAGCTTGTGACACTTTCACTGACGTAAATCTCTGATTCACAGTCCTGATGATGATCTGTATTAACGGCGAAAGCAGCAAATGTGATTTTGTTTTTAGTCACAAGATATATGTTTCTCCAAATCTTTGTGATAAATATAGACAATGCTCGGGGGGGTTGTGGTATCCATTGCAATGCAGTCATGAAAGACTCATGATTTCTTAGAAATAACATTTATAGGAAACTGTGTATTTCCATAGTAAGTTGAAGAATTACCTTAAGTGTCCACCAATCCTGGTTTTCCTCATTTGTTCGCTTATATGTCTTATTTTCATTGTGATTCAAGCCTATTAGAAGATACAAAGATCTACCATAAACCTTCAGAGGAGTTATCTCAGTTTGATACCACTACACAAAGGCTGTGTATTTCATTGTTGCGCTGGAATGGAGTGGACCATTGGCTCCCGTGCCCCTTACTAAAGTTTAAAGAGGATGAAATGGTTTACATAATGGATTCAGTTTATATAGGAAAGGTTTTTCAGTACTTTGTCGTACATGGGATACTTCACTTTAACTTTAAGATTTTCTCCAAGTCTATATGTCGCTGGTTAAATACAACCACAAACACATTCATATTTCTGTGTTTTTATATAATATTGCATGAGATTGTTGTGTCCATTTGAAGTGAACATTTGTTGTAAATGGCAGAACAAGTTCAGTATCCCCGGTAACATTAACAGAAGTTTGTAATCTACCATTGTGTTGTCAGCTGGTGTGGTAAACACACGCGGGTTAATGGAAAGGTGTTGTTTAGTGCTTGCTAACTGAGTGAGCATTTTCAGATTCCTCCACTCTGGGAGGAGATTTACAAAACCAGCTGTTTTGCTGTGGCACAACGTTGGTTTGCTGTTGACAGAATGCAGATCTAATAAATAAAAAAAACTGCATGCAGATAAACCAGAGCCGTCTGTGTGAGGATGGGGCCTAAAATGACAGTTTCTAGCATTTCATGAAAGCCTTTTTCAGCCACATCAATGTTTACAAAAGGTAAGACGAAGTTGGAGTCAGTGATATTCACGCTGAAGGGTAAACAACTGCAGGAGAGGGGAGGTCAGCATGGAAACCTCGTGGGAAAGACCGGCGGCCAGAGCCACCTTTCACCACCACCCTGTCTCCAACAGGGACAGCGCCAGCAGAACAAACAAGGACACGTATGTCTGCTGCTGCCCCCCCCCCCCCCCCCCCCCCCCGTGAATGTGTGCGTGTGCGTGTTTGTTTACATCATTCTGCTGGTTTCTGCCATGGGACTTTTTGATTATCCTGTCCTGGGGGGACCATCTCCCAAGGGAGCGTGGGTGATTAGCCTGTGGATATAGCCTGTCACCAATTCCCCCCACATGACTGAACATACGCACACAACCTAAGCTACTTGACACACATGCGGCACACACTGGGAAGGGGAGATACGGTTAACATGTTCTCCCGAGGCAGCGTGAGGTCACCCGGTTCTCTATTTCAAAGGAGACAGGGTCGCCGTCGAGCCAGCCGAGGCCCTGTGGAAGCAACCAGTCATGTGTGATTTTCCAGTCCACTGCTCCGTGATGAGCAGGTCTGGCCGTGGCTCAGCCCCCAGAGGGCCCAGCCTGCAGAGAGACTGGCGGGCTTGGAGCTTGTCCACCTTCTGCTCCAGCCTTGTCGTATCATTGGGAATGAGAGCTCATCATCGCCTGCCAGCCAGCGCTGCAGTCATCATTCTGCTCCGCTCCCTCGGCCTCACTGGGGCCCCAGCCCTGGTAAATTATGCTTACCCACACCATTATTAGACTCATTATAGACCCATTTGAGTGGCTTTCAGCCTGTCACAGGCGCTCAACTATGTCTTCGGCTTGACTTGATTTCCTCTGACAGGCTTTTCTTAGAGTAAAAGGCTGGGGAGGAGAGTCACCGAGAGTGTGCAGAAAAATAGGGAAATGCATCTCGAAGGAGTCAAACAAGGCTGATGTAAAGCATTCATTTGCTTTTATGACAAGGCAGGTTTTGGCACCCTTTTCCACAGCAAAAGTAAAATAAAAATGGTTTAAAGGGCATGAAAACTGGCAGCTTGAGTCCATCTTGCTGGTTGTTGACACATTTTTAAACACAGTTGAAAAATGAGCCCCATTTTTGGAAACCTTAGGCCATTCAGTTTTACTGTGCTTGGCAAGCCGATGCAGCTCAGTTGGATTCCCAATTGCCTGTCAACTGCTGGGTCTGCCATCCATTCATTTCCCCAAGTCGTGTCCCTGGTAAGTCTTCCATTACATCTTTCATCCTGTCATCACTAACATGATAGGGAATTCCTTGGAAGGAGGTGAAACTTCATTGGCGGAGCTTTGGCGATGTGAGTACCAGCTCAGCCTTCATGCTCGCTGTGAGCACGGCCAAGATCTCTCAATCTGTGGCGACTCATTTCAAAATGTGGCCCTCAGCTCCCACTTTTTTTTGCCAAAAACAATAATTCATTTTTTTGTTTCGCAGCTTGGTTTTTTAATTTGGTGATTTTTCACTGTCAGCTTTGGTCTTTTAAAGTATTTTATTCAATTTCCTGCCGGACTAAGCTTTAAAGTCCATTTTACGTTCTGCCCCTGCTTCACTTTCATGTCTCCGACAGGCTTTTGCAACATTGTTAACCTCGAAAAGCCTTCTCAGCCTCGCTGAAGCCCCTTCTACTGCATCAATTGTGATCCCTCTACATATTCATCTGGATTCCCCATCATTTTTGATGATATTTCTTTGAATTTCACCTCTTGACTCTGTCAAGAGTAGCTGTGGGTGATATCATTGTCATGTCACTGCTCATTTCCATCACAAGGATTGACAGGAGAGCCCCGGCCAGCTTTGCTTCTGATAATGGCTGATCTAATCCATACCACTGTGTACTTTCTCCCACTCAGCTCCTCTGTTCTTGGCATCGGTGCCTTTAAACCCAGAAAGCTTCTCTCTCTCTCTCTCGCTCTCTCCCCCTCTCTCTCTCTCCCTACATGTGTTTGCAATTCCCCTCCAGGGGGTTATGATTCAACAGCGGCATCATCTCAATTCGTCTCAAAGCATGAAGCATCGCAGGAGAAACTAGAGTGGGAGACAAGACGGCCCTCTCTGCCCCCCTTTTAGAGGCAGGAGGCTGAGTGTGTTTGGCGGAGTTGGACGTGAGGCTCGCTCTTTGGGATGTGGGAGTTTAAGAAGAGAGTACCACGCTGGCCTAATCACATTACGGGTGCCATATTATGTGTCAAGCTGTCACTTTCAATTTGAGCCAGCGCGCCGCTGCGGCTCGCCCTGGCTTTTCTTCATATTTCTGTTTTGATTGGGGCTTGATAGTGACTATGCTGGAACTGGGTGCTCACAGCAAGCAGGGGAGACACCATCACAACGCTGTGAAGAGCGCCGATCATATGTTCACAATTAGCATTGGTCGGAGTGTGGATTATGGCTGTGTGTGTGTCTCTATGGGGGCTGGGGCAAACGTTCCCACTGACCTCTTCACACTGAATCACATGTCTAATCTTATTCTTGTCTCCCGTTTGAACTGATGTCATGTGTCTCATCATCCAATCTGTCACAGCGGTTGACAGGGAGGCCGTGTCGAAATGCCAGTGGAGCGAGGAGGGAGAGGGCCGACGGTTTGACCAGGAAAAGTCTGCGTAGTCACTCCACTCTAGGAGCGGGGTAAATTGAGGGGATACAGACTGACAGGAGGGGAGGAGGAGGGGAGCAAGGGAGGAGGGGTTACGGGATGCAGAAAGGGGGAGCAAGGCGCGAGCTCAGTCAAAGCCAATTGTCCTCCAATTGAGCGGAATGACTCAGAGGAATTGGTAGAAGTTGGGTCTTTTGTGTGCAAACGGGTGAAACATTTGAACGATCCAGTCAAAATCCGCCCTGTTTTTCTACTTCGGAGAGTCGGTTTTTAAAGCCATTCAGATTCAACTTCCCCCTGAGCATTCGCTGTCCTCCCTTTCATTCTTCCTTTCATAACCTCCCTCCATTTATCTACCTCTTGCACCATCTCTCCATCTGTCTTTGCCCAATAGATCATTGGCTTGGTGGTGAAGCCTGGACGGCTGTCAGACTTTGAGCTGTGATTTCAATAAAGGGAAACAAGAATATATGGAGATGAATAGATGGGTGGAGGATGAGGAGGGGAAGTGAAGGAGAAAGTTGGACGTTGGTGGCCGTGCTGACATCCTCAGACATCCAGCTGTCCACATGTCATTGCTCAGAGTTATTCATCTTAATTTTCACTGTAACATTTCCCAACAATCGCAGAGCGGTTGTGGAGTGATCTCATCCTTATCTTTGATGAGAAAAGGCTGAAAAATGGAAAGAATAATAAATGACATGCATTGAAGCTAGATAAGAAAGGCCATCAATGTTAGTGGGTAATTTAATTGACCCAGTCGAGTAATGAGTCAAGCAAGTGCAAGTGTGCTGACATAATTGCCCTCAGCATCAGCGATTATAATTTCTTACAGACTATTTGATTTAAATTAGCAGAGAAGCCCTCAAAACTTCATAAAACCAGGACTGCACAGGCTCATTGGCTCTCCCAAATAATAATGTCTTCAACACCACAGGTTGGATGTGTTTGTTTGTGAATGTGAATGCATCCATCTAAATCGTCATACACACTAAATAAACTTTTCAAAGGTTGTCAAGTTGCTTCCATATCAACTCTGATGCAATTTGATGAAAATCTAATGGAATAAAGTCGAGATGTGACAAGCATCAAAAGCGGTATAACTTCTTCAGTTTTGTTCACGCACTATAAAAGCAATCTGGACATTTGATCAAAATCAAAATAAGTAACACAGAAGTCCACTCAGTGCACTTCCTGTGACAGGGTTGCCACTTTTGCCTGCCACACCAGTTCACACACAATGACTTGGTATGTGCCTGTGCCAGGCTCTTCATTAGGTCAGTGTCTCCCTCAAAGAGACACGTCTGTGGCTTTTCCACTGGTATCTGCTCTATCCAACTTGATTCGCATTATTTTTCACGCTTTTCCATTACGTGTTAGCATCCAATACCAGGTACTTTTCTAGGACCTCTTCGACTGAGGTTCCAAGTGAAGTGAAGTCTCGTGGAAAATGTGACGTCAGCAGACGGCAGGCCACTGATTGTCCAGGACGTGACGTCACTAGATGAGTATGGCGAGCAGCTCGTTCACACGGAGAGACATCGAACTGGTGACGGACGTCCTCGAGCGTCCCTCATCACAACAGATGGTAAAAACCCGACTGAAATCCGTAGCTGTCCTGGCGAACGCCGTCTAACCACACTTCCTTTAAAGTTTCAATCATCGTATTGCTTGTTTGTCTTATTTTAACATCAGCTGCTACTAACAGCTGGTGGCAGAAGTCGGTCACTCGCTAACAGGGGAACCAGTTAAATCAACTCACTGGACTTAAGCTGATATCCAACACTAAGTTTGTTGATTTGTTGAATGCAGTTCATTTTTCTGCAAAGATCCAAACCAAGGAATTACTGGAACACAGGAACATAAATGCCACTGATTCTTATGACAAGTGGACGTGGAACTCATTTGTTACTAACTTGGTTATATTTGTATATTTCTAAGGAGTAACTTCTTATTCTTTTTTCTTTTGCATAACCCAGCTTCAGTACCGTCTAGCCAATCTTAGCTGCACTTGTGTCATCATCATCATCATCATAGAATAAAATGTGCCCGCATGACAGATTTTACAAATATGGTCTTCTCTCTAAATTACAGAGTTGTCAGTTTATCTGTAAAATTAGAAAAGTCATTTTCTAGGATGGTGTAATGTTAGAGGAAAATATTCAGATGCTCAAAACAGAGAGCAGCAGCCGCGAGTCCACAAGTCACATTAAGACCACCCAAACATTCAAAGCATTGGCTCAAACTTGAAAACAAAAAAACAGCTGGAACATTTGGATCAGGCTACAGACTTGATTACCCGCGAAGTACGGTTCGATGGTGAGATGAGGTATCGTGTCAAAAAGTTAAAAGCAAAGGGAAGCACTTATTCAGCATGGTGAGGACAGAGCAGGGAAGTCATATTTAAAGTTCAAGCTTCAAATGATGGCTATTGGGCTGCTGACAGTGGTCCTGCTGACACCATGATGGCTTCCAGCTGGAATGTGTGCTGCTCTCTTCTCCAATGAACTTGAAAAACATTGATTTGCCAGCGTTGTATTCTGTTGTTTCATAGTCATAAAGCCAAGGCTACATATTTTCCAATCTTTTCATGCTTCTTTAAGCTACTTTGAACCATTTATTTTTGTCAGTTTGTTGTCAGTGCAAGACTAATCCTCTGAAGGGCAATAATACATCCATCTGTCGTCAACATTATTCATGCTTATTTCCGGTATGATTCTGGCCAAATTACAAAGGACAAATGATGCAGCACAAGGGCCTGATTATCCAAATGCAGTTACCAAGGCATCCGTACAAACGTGAGCAACTTGTCATGCTCAGAGTGTTTCATCTGACGTGATTTATTATGGCTCATTTACATTCCAGCTTCTCATACAGCTAATGGTCCATAAATCCTGTGTAGATAATGTCCATAGATTAAAGTGAAATAACAGGCAGTATAAATCAATCTCAGAACAGAGTGATCTGTTGTTTCAATAATGTGCGCCATTAGTTTCAAAAGCAGACCTTTGACACACATGCATACACAACACTTCATTCTTCTTTTGCCGAGTCATTTTTTCCCCTCCCAAACTCTTTTCACACTTGATAGATGGCGCATTGCTCGTAAAGTTTTTGTGTAAGATCGGTCGTTTTACATATGGAGCCATCCCGTGTTCAGCCTCCTCGCATGTCATGTGACTGTTATGGAGAATTTTGATTTTTCAAATTTCATGATGAAGACCACACTGCAGGAGAAAAGTGGTTTGAAGTTGGTAATAGAAGCAAAGTGCACATGGGAAGTTTCCTCATCTCAATTCCCTATTATAATGTGAACGTTTTACTGTTGAGACTCATTTGTTCACTCAACTAGTCAAGAACTAATATTGACATGTAACAAAAGATTACAGGAAAAAAGGTGATTTAATTAGAAAATGTGCAGATGATTTATTGTTTCCTGCAAAGGATTTAGTGAAACAGTAATTGGGGTTGTGTTGCTGCTGAAGGCAAGTAGTTGCTTGTTTGCTTTGTATAAGATCTTGCAACTTGACACTGTGTTCACCATGTTGGCTAGATTTTTATCAGAAGTTCCAAAAAGGTGTCTGGGACACTGGAAGGTTTGCAACAAAGACTTCAAATTGATGTCCAATCAATGATCCATGTCCCTTCACTTCATTGTACACCCAAGGCCCAAGCTTTTTCTATGAACGGACAACTCGTCCACAAAACTGCAACCACGGACGACTCGTCCAGGACAATTTTTTTCAGCATTATCAATGTTGAGGATTGGATTTCAAAGTCTATTTGACACATTTGGAAGGATTATCAAGTATATTTGACTCAACTGGGGGGGTGGAGGGGTGGGCATCGTGCACTGGCTTAGATACGGGCTTCAGAAATACAGTTTTTACAAATGTATTTCTGAAAACAAATAGGCTGTGCAGTTGAAAAGTTAAAATGCCGATTCGTAGCCGACAGCTTTGAGTGATGCGTTCAGGTGCATCACCTAAGCCTGCCTTCCGACATGTTAATGAGCGGCGGGACTCACACAGTAGCAACGTTATTTGATAAACATGATTAAAACATGACTGATACAGTCATTAGCAAGCTGCAGCGTGCAGCACACGGCAGTGGGCGGGCGTCATGTGCACCAAGAAGACCATTCTTCACGAGAAACAAAGCCATATGACACTATACTAAATATATATGGACATATACTAGATATATGAAACATGTATAAAATATCAATTAGAAATAATATGTAAAACTACATTGTGCAGGATTTATTTTCTCAAGAAAATTATGAAATCTCATCCATAGGCGAGTTCTCGTACAATCACTTTTTCTTGTAGGATATTTCTTTAAAAACTAGCCAATAGAAGAGGAACATGCAGGACGAGATAGCATGAGATAAGCAGCATTTTTATTTGTTGTTTCATTACTTATAACAGTCATAGTTCCCTGAGTCAAAAAACTTTATTATGCAGCTCTGTAGTGGAAATACACATTTAATCTTTTATTTTACAATGCCTGCTATCTGTTTTCTAATGTCCAAGTTGGATACAACAAAGTCTCCATCTGAAAACTGATAGAAGGACATATAGTAAAGACATGGTCTGCACTGCACGGAGATACAGAAGCAGATATCCATTGAGGGTTGTTAACTTTTACAACAATGCAGCTGACCCGGCAGCTGTGAGGGGTAACGCTCGTGTTTATTGTCAAATGAGTTGAAATGCCAACAATACATTGGTGAAAGAAAATCTGAAAATAAAAACCTCCAGATTCCCCAGACAAGACACCAGCAGTGGTCCTGGGTGACACAATAGTAAGAGCAATTGAAACATACCAGTCTGCCTTGTTTTTGGCTTGGCCTTCACAGAGTTTTATAGATTGCATTTTTTGAAGGATTTGACCTCCGGTACTGTGACTCAGCTATTTTTCATCAGGACAGAGGCTGCAGGCTCAAGACGGGAGCAAGTTTCTCCTTACTTTGCCCTTTTCTCACATTTCCCCTTAAAACCTTTCTTTTCCTCCCAGGATCCAAGCTTTATTTACAATGTAGTGAATTTACAGCTTCATGATAATTTTTTCAGGATCATGCGATTGAGTTTTCTCCAGGTCACATGATTCACATAACAACTTGAGTGTCCATGACCCGACGTGCTGGAACAGTGGTCACACTCATATAATTACAAGTACAGACAGAAACACACATACCAGCCATTCACAAGCATATGTACAGGCGTATCTAACAAAACAACATGTTCCCTGCTTTATGAACCCACACAGCAGTTCCCGGCACAAGCAGGAGTTTAATATTTGACGAGGGAGTGAAAGTTATGGACTCCAATAAATATGCACACTTGTGCAGCAGTATTAGCACTGGCAGGCCACATCAATGTCATATTACTGCTGACCGCCTGTTGACAAGCACAGTTTGACCCTGTCAGGGTTTGCACGCGAGTGTAACGGCACATCTTGAAGAAATGCCCACAGACGCAGAACATAGGTCATCTCGCAGGGTTCAAACTGAATTTTAGAACATGGACCTTGATACACGTCAGCCACCAATGAGAATTAGTGTCGGCGCTGTGAGACGCGGGGGGCTTTTCCACCGGAGAGAACCAGGGGCTAGTTTGGAGTTAGCACCAGTTCTTTGTCTTTCCACCGCCTAAACCGATTCTTAACAGGGCTATACCCGTGCTACAATGGCTCCACTTCTTTCCCGGGCCAGAGAGGAACCAGGCTGGAGCCAGAGGCGTCATCAGGTGGGGGCGGAGTTACCGCTGGCGTGATCACTGCTTGCAAGGCGGAAGAGACGCAAACCGGTTTTCTGAAAACTACAATGAACACGGGGCCCCGAAGTGCTTATACATTAAAAACAATATAAAAATAACGCGTGGGAACGATATAATAAGTCGCTCCCTGAAGTTAATAATATGAAGAAACGAGATAATCTAATCCACGATAACGGCACAGCGGCTCTCGAGACCGCAGTGAGCTGTGGCGCTGCGCTGTCGGCTGCATGAGATTTTGAATTTAGAAGCAGTTTTCCATTGTTTTCACGCTTTTCATCGTAACATCATTGTAACTAACTTCCCTTTCATGTCTTGTTTGGCGTTATGACCACAGGCTGAGGCAATACAGCCGCACACTGCATTGCGCTAGGCCACGAGATGCTCCATTAATATTTTCTAACCCACAGAACTTCTTTATAATGAAGCAACACTTTGGGTTCATCAGCAACTAAAAAACAAATGACGTCCTGCTGTAAATGAAAGTTGGATTTTTTTTTAACCATAAAATGAGCCTTTTAATGCCTCATTTTAACTTTAATCAGCGTGTGTCTACGTAGGTTTCCAATATAAACGGCTGTAGAGCTGCGTTCTACCATTCTACACCTCCATTCCTCCTGATGTTGAAGCATTTGATTCAGACACGTCCAGAAATAAAGTGAAAGGAGCAGAAATTATTATAATAACACAAATGAGGTTTTTCAATGTTGATGCAGTGTTTCTTTGGTTGGAATCCGAGGTTCAGGACAGACTACATGGAGCGACCAAACAGACACAGTCCGTCTCCTCGTATGAGCGCTGTCAGTGCTAATTGGTGAAATCAGTGACGTGTCACGTTTTGGAGGGACGTAATGACGTGGCCCTCACTCGGCTCCCTTAACTGTGGAGAAAGAACTGGGTTTTTTTTGGCTGTGCTCATTTAAGAACTGGCCCTGAACTGGAACCTGGTTCTTGTTGGTGGAAAAGCCCAAACAGAGAAAACAAAAGCGAGGAAGAAATTTAGAGAGAGAGAAGAAGAGAGACATCAAAGGCCAAGTGTTTTCCATACAAGAGGGTGAGCGGGGCTCCAGATCAGACAAGCTCTTCTGTAAACAGGCTCCTCAGATCCTGCCAGCAGGAGGTTCCCCTTCAGCACGCTGCTTTGTCTATCAAAGTGCTCCCAGAGTACTGAGGGGGCACTGGAGCAGTGCTACTTGCTCCCCGCTCTCCTTCCTCATCTTAGAAAGTCGGGCCGCAGCCCACACAACCCCCCCCTCATCCCCGACACTGAATCACAAAATAAAGGTGATTATCTCCTCCAACCCCCACCAGAACTTCCACCTCTTCTTCCCTTTGCCTCCCTCCGGCTCCTCATTCTCTGCATCCTGCTTCATGTGTTTCAAAGGTTTATCTCCTAAAAACTTCCTTTCACCTCATCTCCTCCTGCTTCTCCTGCTTCTCCTCCTCCTCCTGCTTCTTCTCCTCCTCCTCTTCCTCCTCCACTGCCGCCCTTCAAACAGGTTTTTTTATGTTCTTGGAAAAACATGTTTTTTTTATGAAAGGCACACTAAAAATGGTCTCTTCTCACCTCGGTGTATTTTCCAGGCAAGTCGATGAGGAAAAACCTGCAAAACAAGTGTACCGGGAAGGTCAGAGGAGAATACAATCCTGCCCTACCTATTAATGAGAATACTGTTTCTGCCTTGAGCCTGAGTAGAAAGTAATTGTAGGGCTGATTCTTCGCCGTCTCCTTCCTCTCTCAACTCTTTTCAATGGGCTTCAGGATCCAGCTTTACAAGCTCTTCCCTGCTCTCATCCTCCACTGATCAAAGCCCGCGCGCACAGATATATTTCCCCTCACAGACAATGCCTCTTCTCAAGGTGCTGTCAGGTTCCCTTCTTTGCTTTAATTTCATCTCTTAAACTTTTTTTTAATCCCCGTACCCCCTGCCTCCCTTCCCTCTCTTTCTTTTGTGAGGGCTGTCAGCCGTGACAGTTTGTTGCCGGGAGGGACTTGTGGGAAGAGAAGGTAGGTGCACTCTTACAAAGAGCCGCCGCCTGGCTGCACCTCACTCACGCTGTCACTCAAAACAGCCCGACTCTCGCCCGCGCACACGAATACACACACTCTCACACACACACACACACACACACACACACAGAGACTCGCACACAGGCAAGGTGACACGCCCGGCTTTCATGCACCAGCAGCAACGAGACGGCATTTACACTCAAATCCACACAGTGAAACATGACAGACACCTTGACCTTGTGTTTGTTGTGTCACATAAGGCATCAGCACTGAAGAGAGAGGGAGGGGGTGGATGGGGGGGGGGGAGTGGCGAGTTAGGATGTGAAGCCAGTTGCACTGTCTGGGTGTCTCAGATCATAAGCCAGAAGGAAACTCAGAGCGACAGAGCTGTGATGGAGCGCTGGCAGAGTCGACGCTGACAGGGCTTAGATGACAGACAGAGGCTGACAGATGCTGACATCTTCCTGTCGCCTCGGGGAGACATGCGGCCCTGAGTGAAACCTGAGGAGTCCTCCCTGCAGCCATGACTACCAGCCAGCCCTCGTAAGCCTAATCCCTTAAAGTTCGCACAAAGACGCGCCGGTGACAGAAGGGTTGGAAGCAAAAAGGAAGACAAGAGAAGTATCGTTTAATTTTCTGAGAGACAGAGATGATGAGGAGAGTTTGCCTTGAGGGAAAGGATTGAGTTTGTGAAACATTAATTACACCTTTCCCTCACACCTCCGCCCCCGCCCATCTCCTCCTGTCTTCATTTCGCTGGTGCTCGGGCAGCTCAAAGCAGGCGAACAGCTTCATTTGTTCCTGTCGAGGCAGAAACCTGAGGAATTATTTTGATGTTTTGTCAAAAGTCAGTTCTTCTCACCTCGGATCGGCTTGATATTAAGTGAGGCTGCTCAAAGCTAATATTTTGTAGAGACAATTAATGTTTCATCTGCAGTCGAGTATCTGAGGCAGCCTCTGAACCAGTTTTTACTACTAAAGATGGATTTGAACTCACTGCGTGTGATAATCAATCTCCTCTGTAATCGGGGAGGCCTTCAGTGAATGTTAAGCCTGCCGTCTGTGGATTAGCTTTCACCTTTGATTTTGACCTTTCCACTACCTGTCATGTTTGGTTGTGAACAGTTTTGTTCACGTGGCCTTCCCCCAAACACAATAATGAATCGTTTGAAGAACAAACAGTTGAACAATATGTTGGTGAAGACTGCAGCTCCTATTGCTTTGGGCTGGTGCTCATGTCATGTGCAGCGTTGGCTGGTTCGACCCTCTACATTGCCATGTCATATTTTGTCGAGTCCAGAATCCTCTTTCCTTCTTCAGACAATAACCAGTGTTAATCTGTCAATCACACGGTCATGGAATGGCTTCCCATTGCCATAGTTTTCTGTCAGACAATAAAAGGAGGTCATAACTATCACCTCCTAAATGTGACAAGTGGATGTTTGAACTGACACGTCAGTCAGCTTGAACCCGTCGGACAGCATGAACCCGTGACATCTGTCGCTCAACGCTACCGTTTCTCACAAGTCCACCGCAAATTGCTCAATCATCGGCTGGTTAATCAATATGTCTCAGATCTGAGATTTGCATGTGCGTGCAAGGTTTCCAATAGAAGCCCTTTGAACAGATGAAAGAAATACTGCCATGTGTCACTGGGTTGTTGTCAGACAGTCAAACACCACTTTTGCATTCATATATAGGAGGCCGGTGCATGTGAACGGTGGGAGTCCTCTCCACTGAACATCCCCGTACTTATAGGTCTCAGAAACCTCAGCACTGTGCACTGTGTATCAGATCAGTCTTACAAAAGCATTTAAAGCATTTTAGTTCAGCCACACACAGCAAACATTCATCCTGAGTGGGCTGAACCAGAGACGTCGTGCCATAATAACCTTTATGGTTAAACTTTTAATTTGAATCATTTCATTCATTGATAACTTCTAGTGCAATAAACAGTGAAATGTGTCATCCCCATAAAACATCTCCGATAGCCACCATTTAACCATACATGCATGTTTGAGACTGTGGGAGGGAAGCTGCACAGGGAGAATCTGCAAACTGTGCAGCGATGCTTCCAAACCTTCAGTCATGAGAGTTTCTCAGTACATCTACAACAGATTGTCTTCTAGTTAGGATCTTTTTTCAATGTTTTTTTTAAAACTGCGCAATACTAATAAGCCAATAGTGAAGCTGCTGTAAAAAAAAAAAAAAAAAAAATCCCAGAGAATGTATTTACATGATAAGAACCAGACTCTGCTGTCTGCACATTACCACCTCATCCTGAAAATTCTTTCATTTTTGTTCAATCCCCTGCATGAACTGTCTTGCCAGACATAAATAAAATAACTGTTAGCATTATCTTTGAGCACGCATGAAAGGCAGGTTTGATCTGCAACCAGGCACGCTATGACATAATCATTTGAATGGCGATAGTAACTAAATTCAAAGTTCTAACAAGAAGCATTTGTGCCTTAAGGATGAATGTGATGGGACGGCAGTTACAAGGCCTATTACAATGTGAAACAACAAATATTGCTAGCTGTGCCCTCAGGTTCAATCAGTGTCAGTCGAATCTTATGCAAAGATGTGGTTCAAACTTCAGTAGAAGCTGTCTCTTTTTTTAATTCTTGTGAGGATGAATACTTAAGAAGAGAGCTAATACTGGAAAGAGAGAGAGAAGAAAAAAAGCTCACCACTCTGGACAAGAAAATGTCTGGGTGTAAATGGAGTTTGCAAATTTATCCGCATTAGTATGGATACATTTCCATTTCCCCCCTCGCTTGGGGTGTGTAATACAAGTGTGTGTGTGTGTGTGTGTGTGTGTGTGTGTGTGTGTGTGTGTGGGAGGGGGGGGGGGTTGAATCCTCAACTCCGGGACCCCCTCTTGTCAATCGCGCTGAATAGGAAACCAGCTGGGTTCCATAAAACCACCCGAGTGCTGGGTAACCTTCAGCGCTGAGTGTCATGGCTTAAGAGGTGATTGTGGCATCTTTGATGAGTGAAGGTGCCTCATCTCGCACCTCCTCTTTACAACTTCAAGAGACGACGAATCGGCTGGCAGGAACGTGGATATTAGCTTGTCAGTGGGGTGACAGCTTTAGCACAATGGGGGCATTTGGCTGGAGAAGATATATTGGGCCTCTCAAAGGGTTGGTGAGAACCAGTCACATGCTATTAAGCTCATGCTGGTTAATTTTACACAAGGAAAACTTGTTTTTCCCTTTGTGTGTGTGTGTGTGTGTGTGTGTGTGTGTGTGTGTGTGTGTGTGTGTGTGTGTGTGTGTGTGTGTGTGTGTGTGTGTGTGTGTGTGTGTGTGTGTGTGTGTGTGTGTGTGTGTGTGTGTCTGTTCAATCCTATTAGTGTGCTTTCCTTTACTTTTTGCTTTACCATCTGAAACGAAACAATTTGTTAAGTGGACCAGCACAGTTTGCCCATACGTCCAATTGGTTTGTTTACAGTTCCAGTTGGTTTATTTCAAACACTTTGAGTTGCTTACACACAGCCAAACTTTTTTTGAGACACACACACACAAACAAAAGAAAACACATCCCTATAGAAAGTCGTAGCATATTTATTCCTACTTTTCCCCAAGGCGAGAAATGCAGGTTAAAGTTGAGCCGGATTTCTTTTTCAGATTACACTTGTGATGTTCCCATCGCGGGGAAAAGCCTGTGCAGCCGTGCATCTTATTTTGCCATCTTCAAAGTTACTGTTTGCGATCTCAGACGTGGATGTTGGGAAAGTAATGTATTCTCCGTGGTTGAAGCGCTCTCTTCTTCCCCCTTCCCCGTCTTTCTCCCAGTTCCTCCAGTGGCAAACAGCACATTAGTTTGACTGACAGCTCCAATCATTCCACTGTGTTTGCTTGGCAAGTTCCAAATATGACTGACACTCAGCTCATTGGATGGTGGGGGAGTCTGGAAGGGAGGGGACGGGGCAAGAAATTAAACAGAAAACAAATCCTCCCTGCGTGACACCCCCCACCCCCACCACCACCCCCTGCCGCCTCCACTCCTTCTCTTCTTCCTTCTCTATCCTTTTCTATCATCCTTCCATCCCTGTCACTCCCCTTTTTTTTCTCCCCCCACGAAATCCGTTATGATAGCAAATCACCACGGGCCTGCCAAATGACAGATAATCCTTCACAGTTTTATCACTAAACCCTCTTCTTCCTATTTTGTCTCGCAGCATGTACAGTACGTGCAGCTGCCGTGTTTGCTGATACGATCTGTCAGCCAACGCCAGCCGTGGCAGATCGCACAGGAGAATGGAGGACGCTTGCCTCCACAGCCTCAGATAAATCACAATAACAATAATAATAATCCTTATTTTTATTTGGAGCAGAAGAAACATTTACATGTCTTTAAGAGCTCACACTTTATTCCACCCCCACCTGATCCTCCTCAAGCCCGCTTTAAGAAAACACACCGATAAAGAGACTAATACGGGACTGAACAGTGAATGAATGGTTCATCACATTTTCAATTGTGATATCATAATGTCAAGATGATGCAATTATAACGTCTTTTCTTTGTCACAGGGTTTTGGCAACACTTCCTACTTAATATTTCTTTATAAAAATAACATCCATGCACTATGCAATATGTTTAGCTGATGTTGCAAATGTATGAAACCTATTCAAAGTGTGTATCCTTTGGCAACACACTGCATTATTTCCCAAATGGAGTGTGAGCAGCTGTCTCTATCAGTGTGTAGGAGAATATGGCTAACAGTTTAAAATAGTGTAAAGCTGTGAAAATGCTCTGTATGAGTCTTTTGGATATTTAGCATATGAATAGCATGTCAGCTTTGAAGTACACAACTCTGGAATTAAACTGTGAGATTTTAGTTTTTGTAGTGTTTTTGCACCAAGGTCTGATATGAATGATGAACAACATCTTACTTGAGCTGAACTGCCTAAGAATCTTTGAAAAGTTGTTCATCCAGGCCTGCATGTGCTCCAGGCAGACAGTGTGAGGGGTGTCTGTGGTGTGGGACCGTCGGTGCCAGTCCTGATGTATAATTGAATGTCATCGGCGTAGGAGGACACTCAATTGTTTGCATGTTATCACTTGCGGTGTTATTGTTTGATGATCACTCACACAAAGCACGTAAACTATTTTGTATGAGCGTGACAGAGCGTGACTCATACTGGAAGTAAATCAAACTCAAAGTGTGACAGAACCAGCCACACCCACAGTCAGACTGGCCTTGATGTTCTTTTGATCTCATGTCCTGAAGAGCAACTTGATCATTCTAATTTAATACAATAAAGACTTTCTTGATGAGGTAAGATGAGGATTAGGTGCTATGCCTCTCAGCAGCGATCTCTTGAGATGAGTTATAGTCACTTTGACACTGATTGACAGATAACTTACAGTCTCTGACGATTGTTTGACTGTTTCCCTCTGGCACTATATTGCCTGCAGTTGGCGCACAACAAAGGCTCTGATCGTCATTGTCACATATAATAGTAATGGTTTGTGAATCCATATTGTTCACTCAGAACTTCAGATGTCAGCATCATGAGTTGAGGAGTGACAGGAAACATGTTTGATGTGAAAAGCTCTGAAACCTGTGATTTTTATGTGGATAAAGCAAGTCTAGCAGATGAATGGATAAACAAATGAATGAATGAGTAGGAAACACAGTCCAAAATTTCAGGTCCCGTTTACACAACGTAAATAATGATAAAATTAAAGACACAGAAATGCTAAAACTTATGTAGTTTCTATGTTGGGCCGCTAGTGGGTGCTGATGTATATTTGGTAATGAAACTACACACGTGTGCAGAGAACAACATGGTATTACATGGACATTCATATTGGCAGACGACCAGTATGGGTTGCTACCACGGTGACTGTCAACGATAAAGCCAGAAAGTCCAGGAGAATGTGGTCATGACACTCTGGAGGCAAACATTATGGTTATTCTGGGTGCCTGCCTCTTTAAGAGCTGAGGCGAAAAGACTGTTAATTTTTCTTCTTCTTCTTTTGCATAAATAGTCCACTTACACAAAACACATTTTCGAATAGTGTGTTTTGACTTTTGTTAACAAATCAGTGAATCATTTCTGCAAAAGACTGAGGAAGATGGCTGTTGAATGGAAACACTGTGCGTATCAGCTCCAACAATCTATCAAATATCATGAAAAGTCATTGACATCCAGGAGAAAATATACGTTTTTCAACTTCACGAAGAAGTTGTACTTTTTATTAGCAGGGTTATTTTCTGCTTTTTTCAAGTTTTTGGTGCTTTTCATGACATGTGTCAATGGCTCTGCAGTCAACATCAATAGATTACCTGGAATGTCAAAGTATTTTTTTGGTTTGTTTTGTTTCTTCTGGACTTTTATAAATGGCAACTACGAAGTTAGCAGAAAAAAGTTAAAAAGACAACTGAAAGCTGTGACTTACCGGTAAACAAAAGGACAAAGATGATTGAAGAGCTGGAAAGAAGAGTGGATGACCTGGAGCAGATTATGAAAATGGAAGAAGTGGTGGATTTTGGCCTCGAGACGACCCACTATATCTTTGCTCAGATCACTGCAGGTGACAAGAAAGGAGAAAATGCACCAAGAGGTGAAAAACTCCTATTTGAGCAGCAAGTCATTAAGTTTTTCAATGATAAGGACAGTAAAAATATAGCTGCATACCACCTTCCTTCAAAAGCAAAACAGGAGGCCAAACATCAGAATCCGATTTGTAAATAGAAAACATAAAATGTAGGTGCTAAAGCTTGCAAAGAAACTAAAGGGCCCAGGAGTTTATGTCAACGAGCATCTCACAAGGACACATGAGGAAATTGTAAGGACAAGAGTCATGAAGAAGAAGATGCACATCCAAGACACCTGGACAAGAAACTGTAAAGTATTCATAAGACTTAACGGTTCCCCAGAAACACCTGAAGTGATGCTGTCAGACAAATCACTGATCTCCAGAAAGAGAAATGAGAAATGATGGATTAGAGCCACTATCTGTTTGGGTTTTTGTTATCAAGGTGAACTGTGTGGGAAATAATACTTAAAAAGAGAACGCGTGAACACGTTAAATTGAAATATTTAGATTTTAAAGAGCACAACTTTTATGAGATAATTAATGACATTGATCCAGATATCCACTTTTTTCAAAATGTAAATATGAACTGTGGATATTATTCTGAAGAATTAAATACTACAATGAAAGACTTGTCATTGATATACTTCAACAGTAGGAGTTTTGCCAGCAACTTTTCCAAAATGAAAGACTCTTTTAGACAGTTTCAAGAAAGGTTTAAGTGTAATAAAGAGCTGGAGGGTGGACTGGAAGGCCATGTGGCCATGTTTGTAATTTCAGGTCTCAAATATAAAGTTATTAAAGGTATGACAGCTGATGCTTAAGCAGTGCTTAACCATTGAAATTCAGGTGAAAATAAACAAAAACATACTAATGAGCAGCATTTACTGACACCAGGAGCCTGCATTGACCTATTAAATATGAAGATTCCAAAAATATTTGAAAAACATAAAGATAAGGTGACTTTTATTTGTTGTGACTTTAACATTGACTTATTGAAGTCAAATGAGCAAAAGATGACTGCTGAATTTACTGATTCTATGTTTAGATTTGGTTCTATCCACTGATTTTGGAGCCCATTAAGATAACTAAGGACAGTGCAACCTTGATTGATAATATTTTTGGAAATATAACTAATGGTGAAGGTAGAAAGTGGACTATTAGTGGCAGATGTCAGTGATCATTTGCCAGTTTTTGCAATGATTGAAATTAATGATCAGCTTATTCTTCAAGATAAAGTACAGGTTCATTATTCAAGAGTGAAAACACCAGAAGCAATTGCAGCTTTTAAAACAGAACTTGCAAATCAGTACTGGCAGAACGTTTTTGTGAAGGATACCGACGATACATATAATGCATTTCTGGCTACATTTTTGACATTTCATGCTAAATATTGTCCGGTAAAGATGTTTATGCAAAATTATAAAAAAAAAAAAAAAAGAGTGGGAAGACATGGGGGCTGGAAAAATGTTTGAGAAAGGAAAAATACACTTTACATAGAATTTACAATGCATAGAGCAAAGGAAAAGGAAGATAAGATTCTGTACAATCTGTTTCTGTACAAAAATACAGAAACAGATTAACATCTATTATGTGTTGCCACAAGATATTTTATGCACAGTTGCTCCAAAAATATCAAAGTAATCTCAAGGTTACCTGGAATTTGATTAATGAGGTGATTAAAAATAGATAAAATAGGTTTTTTTTTTAATTTCAGTTTTTAAAAGGGAAAGATCCGGGACTGAGAATATTGAAGATATGGTTCATGAGTTTAATGATTACTTTGTTAAAACACACCAAACCATGTGTCCAGTATCAGAACTACATGTATGACGTTTGCAGGAAAGAAAACCAGGAGAAAATCAGTTTAATAATCAGCGAGTTATGATCGATTAAAGCGATGCCACGTCATTGCTCCTGTCAAACAGATAAAACTGAGCGGAGCCGCGACTGGACCAAGCTGGCGGCGCCTCCATGCCCCATAAACACACGAACAACAAAATTGCATTAATCGCTCCTTGTGTTGTCCACAAAATGGGCAAAATATGACTCAGTGGCTTTCTATCTCGGCCCATTAAAGTTTACAAGTTGGATTTACCCGCTTCCGCTATCACATCTGAGTCACCTCCGGGTCAGCTCCGGACTTGTCTCCCTCTCGTTCCAGTAGGGATTGTGTTTGTAAATTTGTATCGCAGTTTGAAAAAGTGTTTCATGTTTTGTTAATTTGTTTTCTGAAATGTAAATATGTTTTGGGACTTGTAAACATGTTAAGGTAATGTACTTTTGTTTTATGATATATAAAAATGTTTTTGAAAATGTACATTTCTCTATTTTTCTAAAAGTGTTGTTTTGCCCCTGTCAGCCACCATACATTTCAAGGCTTGACATTAAGGCTTGTCCGAATGTCCAGGGCTCGTAAAAGCTTTGCTCGGGAAGTGAATCATCCACCCACCTTGCCCGAATGGGCTCGTGGTTTTTTGACAATATTTTGACGTTTTTTCCTGCGGAGATTTCAGATCCATGAAGCCCATCTGTGTTTTACTGTTGCTCGTATGACTCCACAGTGTTTCCCTGCCACTGCTCTGCTCGCTGGTTGCAAACTGTGGACTGGATTTCCTGACCGGAGGCGGGTCTCAATGAGACGTGGAGTAATGTGTCAGGAAATCCATTCCATAGTTTGCAGCCAGCCAGCAGGCTAATGTTGTACTCCTCAACTTTTCATGACAACATGTCGCTGTTTAGACATATTTTACACTCAAATCACCGCAAAGCATCGACATGGACGTTTCCAAAGCCTTTGTCCAGCAGGTGGCGCTCTGCCGCAAGACGTCAGCGTTTTAAAACTCCAGCTCTCCAGGAGAACAGCTCTGACATCAAAACACTGAACAGCAGCTCCTCCAGGCTGTCAGCAGGAGATTCACACCTCTGTGAAGCTGCGTCCTCCTCCACGCTAAACTCCCTGAAAATAGTCCTAATGGTTGGAGCTGCGTTAGAGCTGGAAACATTGTGTTGCTGCTGCGCTGATAAAGAATTTCTCCAGGGATTAATAGTGATTGTGAGCTTTTAAAAGTAGAACTAGTTTATTATGAGATGATGACGTCACTCAGACCCCCACATTGTCCACATGGAACTAAAATACTTTGTACTGCTTCTTTTTCTCACCTTCCATTAACCTCAAGTTGTCTTTTGAGAGAATACGTGTAAACATTCCTACATTTATTACTTTACTGTAGAGAGGAGTTTATTACTGCCGCACATAAAATCAACAATAATGATAATAACAATATTAAAGCAAACAGAACTCTGGTACCAGAATACTATCGGTATCGACAGATATTCAAATTTGGGTATCAGGATCAGATCAGAAGTGAAAAAATGTGGCTCGGTGCATACCTAATAGAGACAGTTGTTTTAAAGTATTCTAAGGTATTTGAAATGACTCTGTCAATGTATAAAGAAATTAACTATGTCCTATGTATGACCTCTGATAGGCTAAATGTTTCAGTACTATGTCAGAATCTGCCTGGACAGCCTCATGGAAAGAAGTGTAAATTGTAAACATAATTTGTGAAGGCCTATTATGTTTGTCTCGTCATTTTTAATTGGTGACAAATATACCTCACGTTTGACTTTATAATAATTTCTACTGGCCGAATAAAATGACATCCTGACCACTGATCATTTCACTGTGTTTTGTTATTTTAGCTATGAGAGATAAGACTGTGAATAGTAAAGGTTCATTCCCTCCCAACAGTTTGGTCGCCCACATATCATGTCTTGCTTGCACACAAACAACAACGAGAGAACACTAAAATGAACATTTTCATTGTATTGAGTTTATAAAAAAAAAAAAAACTATTACATAAACATATTACAATGTATTTATTTAATGTATTCATACATTACCCAAGCCGATAAATGTCCATTAAACTTTGGGAAAGTAAGAGTTTGCCGGGGCAAGTAAAAAGTTGCCTGAAGGCAAGTGCTCAAAATCCTTAATGTCAAGACCTGCATTGGAAAGTGATTGAGCAAACCATTTCTGCCAAAATGGTAAAGACGAGGGACAACGCATTTCCGAGCATAATATAAGTAAAACTCCTTAATATCCGTGCTCGTGCTGAAGGAAAATCCTTATTTGGTAACTGGCTGTCACAGAGATTGACTATTGCTGCTCAGGTTTTCATCAGTTCGCCTCTATTCCGGTTTGTATGATATTTAAAGTTACTTGGTTGCTTGGTGAACTTGTTTCATAACGTTCGCGGTCTCAAGACAAGACAGAGCTGAAAACAGCTCGTGTCGCGTCGGACACTGCCTCCACTCCGGTCGCGTTTTTTTTATTTTTTTTTTACCATCTGCTGCGCTCAATCTTTTTAAAACAAGTAATAGATAACTTTAGATACTAATATAAACTACAGTGAAAAATCATGTTGCTTTACATTATATGTTGATATATGTTGTCTTAGCTCAGACAGCTAAGCTATGTACTTAAGGCTAAGCAATGCTCGTAGCCACTGTTAGCAATACTTAGCTTTAAAATGACACGTAACCTAAACCACTGGTGTAACACGCTGTTATTATCATCATCAATATATGTTAGTTTACGGCAGGTATATAAACAGCAAACCCACACAAGAAACCATACATTCATAACTTTTTTGGGAAATTTAAAAGTAGCAACTTACCGCTAAGTAACTCGCGCCTGCACGTTCGGGTTAAATGTGTCATCATTTCCTGTCTGACAGTGGAGGAAGCCTCGCAGTGGAGGCTGCACCGGAAATGCCTGAGAGTGGAGGTCCTGCAGCCGTCTCACAACGAAAACACCACATAATCGTTTTTCCTCGATTATATGAATGTTCAGATCGTCTGGAGCCAAAATCATAATCACGATTAAATTTGATTAATTGAGCAGCCCTTGTTTAGATTCCCCTCAAATGGAGACTCATCAGTGGCACTTGCCAACACTCACGTCACAGTTGAATGAGTTCGTGCAGATTAATAATAGTAGTAATTGAGAGATAATTACTTAACTACACTGGTTTCTGAAAATTAAAATCAGTAATGTTCCTATTTTGAAAGGTAAACATTGAGTTGCTTATAAATGCACTATTTCAGTCATCAATGAACAGACATGTCATTGTCATTCAGAGCATTTACAAACAGCAGTTTCCTTCTCAAAGCAAGAATGTCTCCGCTTTAAGGCTCGAGGGGCTTTCTGTTCAGAGTTTGCATGTTCACCCCATGTCAAAGGGTTTTCTCCAGGGGATCCAGTGTCTTCCAAAAACATGACGGACGTGTTGTTGAAGTGCCTGCTTCCTCCATTAGGGTTGGCTTGAGGATTCTGTAGCCCTAAATAAATCATTATAGAAGATAGGTTGATGACATTTTTCTGTTTTGCTTTCAACTGTCATGAAATGTTGTCATGTATGTGAGGAAGTGCATCCTGGATTCTGTGTTTCAGAAACATCAGTTACACCGTCTCCAAAGAAGTAAGTTTCTGATGATGATCGACTCAGAGATCTACGGTCAAAGTTGGGTCCTTTACCAAAACAACTTTTGTTAACAAACTGTAGTGTTTGGGTTCATGTTATTACAGTTGATCATCGTTTCCTCCACCCAACCAATTATCCACTCAGCCTTTTCACTCATATTATCCCATTTATAATCTAAAGAGCCGGGCCTCCCGGGCCTATCCACGCTGTAATTAAAAGAGGTAGGACCAGTGTGTTTCTGTTGTGACACCTGCCAGCTACCCACCACACCAACACGCACTCAGCTTTCTTTATAGATGTCGTTCATGTTTCCTTTCAGAGGAAAACAACTTGTCTATATGTTAATGGATTTCATCATCATGTTATCTGCACCAATATTTGGAATAACACAAATCGAAATAAGTACAATAAGCCGCCAAGCTGGACAACAAACATTATACCTACAGCATTATATACAAGCTGTGTATGTTCTTTTTACTCACAATAGTAACAAAACCATGATCTCTTTATGATCCACATATATATGTATAGTTACAGCGAATAAACTGAATATACTTTGTAAAACGCAAGACATTTATTTATCCGGACAAAACATACAGATCATTGTAAAACCTTAAAATGTAACTCTTGATTGAGCACATTTTGGGAAAGTCCTTTTAGAGTTAAGGACATATTTTAAGACTCACAGATAGACACAGATAGATACAGAAACCTGAAAGAAAGTTTAAAACCTGCTGAAATCACACACATATGTCCCTCCATCCAGCTCAAAACTGTGACTGATTTCACACATGGCCCAATCCTATTACTTCTAGTACTATTTACAACAATATAGAATAAATTGGATTTACCAGATGGACTGGACGAATGTTTCAAAGATGACTTGCTGCCAGTCAACAGGAAGAAAGGCAAAAGTGACCAAATATGGTCACTCACACTGAACCTGCTGCAGCTCGTAACGTTATTGCATCATTTTCTTGGCACAAGGAGCACAAATACATGCATTAAATGCAAATAAACATAGATATTTTTTAAACCTGTTAAAGAGAAAAGTGAAGGAAGGATGCAGATACAATGTTCCTCCTGCTACATATCAAAGGCAGCTTGTTTACCTTCTGGTAAACAAAAAGCAATAACTAACGTGATCAGTAAATAACACTCTCAAAACACAATCAGCAATATTGTCTGAAATGTTCAGATTTTAAATATTTCCAATTTAGAAGATTTAAACTCCATTTGCCATGAATAAAGTCATGAATTGCTTCGTTTTTTGTGTTTTTTTAATTTCCAGGAAATATCAGAAATCAAAACACTATTTTCAATCACTTTGGTATGAAACAGTAATTCATTATGCTTTGTGCTTCAACAATATTTGTGAAACCCTTGCATCTTTCAGATTTCTTTACTTTTTGTTCAATTGAAAGCAACGACAACTATTTTACGTTACATCGTAAGTTGAGTCACATCAATGAGGAATGTACATCTTAACATGGTGGCACAGAGAAAGTACAAACAACAAAGTAAACTGTGACAAGAGGGGAAAAATTATATTTTAATTGATAAGTTCTCCTTTTTATGCTTAAAATGCTGGACAAATGGGCTCAGGGAGAAAAAAGAAAGCAAACAAAAAGACATTTAGATGACTGATGTTCCAGCTTTACTTCAATATCCTGACTTTGTTGAAAGTGTCTTTCAAACACTTGAGTCTTTTTCCGTCCCACTGGCACTTTGCTTTCATGTGAACAAAAGTAAGATTAATATCTGTCTAAATAAAAGATTTAGTGGCTTACTAAGAGATGGTGGTAAAGTGACTCACAACAAAGGCACAAAAGACGCTCCTGTGAAAACTGCCAAACAACCGCAAACAGGCATTGACAGCCGTGACAGCACGAGAACTGCCCCTATAATTTACCTGCTACAAGTCAATTATTTCTATTAAAAACGGGGGAAGATGCTTTGTAGCACATGCATAATAACCGATCATAAGCAGCAGTAATTCATTGTTGTCAGTCTCGCAGCAAACAGCGGGACAAGTCCGCCTGGCCGGCTCATCAAAGAGAGCAACGCCTGAAAGCGACGCTGATAACATTTACAGGCAGTGAGAAAGTAAGGCGAGGAATTAACCAGATGATTTACTCCGGAAAGCTCTGCTTCCAATAATGGGCTGGCCTGAGGGATGACTCTGATCCGGCAGTGAGAAAGAAAGACGGAGAATAAAGGCTGCAGAGAGCCTCGATCCCTTCTCATTGTTTAGAACGTTCGCCCTGCAAATGTTAAAATCCTCGTCTGATGAAGAGGTAAATCCTGTCACTGCTTTATTCAGCTCTCGATTTAAAGGAGGGCGAGCCGGAGAAATCATTCATACACCTGCACAGAGTGTAATGACTCTATCCTTTTGCCTTCGGGTCAAACAGCCACTAAATCTACTTGCAGAATCACTTCCTTTCAGTGGCCTTACAGCAGATCCACCTCTCCACTCCTCACACGCATCATGTCCTCGGAGACGGCAAAACAATAAGGAAAGAGGAGCGAGAAGGAGGCGTGCAGAGAATGGACGTGGAGCAGGGAAGAAGTGGAGGAGTCTGGAACCTGAATGAAGGATTTCAACATTGTGTAATGATGCATTCACAGCTTTTCTGCAGACAGGGGAGCCGAACGAGGGCGTTGGCTTGTGTTGGGTGCGTTTGTTCATAAGAGATCGAGAGATGGCAGTAATATAAAAGAGTGACTGAAGGAGCTTGATGGCGTCAACCATATGGCCCGTGATCACACATTGACCAACTGACCAAAATAAGTGACAACCAGTCATTTTCAACAAATTGCTGTTCAAATTGGTCTGCCGGAGGTCATTTTGTTAGATGAAAAGCAACAATACTGAGCCTGACTTTTTATTGTTGGTGAAATAGCATCAGCACCACAACAAAAGGTAGAATTCATATATGATAATTGAAGCAGAAATGTTGTTTTCTTAGGCCGTGTTTATACAACGATGGTTTCAAGTGGAAACTCAAAACTTTCGTTGGATTTTGGTTTATACACAACGATGCCACTGAAAACAGAACTTTTTGAAAACAAGTCCCAAAGTGGAAACTTAAAAAAAAAAAAAAATACTCATTGAAACGGGGATAACACAATTTTTCTGAAATGCTGCTACTGCACACGTGCACAACATCCGCAGTCATTAGGTCTCTAAACACGTGCAAGTAAATGAACAATAACAACAATGGCGGCCTCCAGAGTGTCATGAATGAATAATATTCAACGCGGGCGTCTGTCCATGTGCTCACCAGTGTTAATGTTTATAAGGTATTGTTCTCTACCAGTATGTGTGTTTGGTTTCATTACAAAAACAAACAACAACACCCACTAGTGGTCCAACAAGAAAACAACGTTGTTTTCAGTGTTTCTGACATCTCCATGGAAACAGAAAAAGATTGCATTTAAAAGTGAAGCTTTTCTGATACAACAAATAGAGCCTCTATAAAAGTGGCAAGTTTCGATCCAAGTTTGCATTAATAATAGAAAACTTTTGGTTTTTTTTCTCTAAAACTGGGGGGGAAATGTGAGTTGTTGTACTTATTTTGCTAATATTATCTAATTTTGTCGGTTTAGATCCAATTCAGAATGAGTTGTAAGAATCCCATTTATGTGATTACAGCTTTTGTGTATGTATGAGTAGGAGAAAATACTATAATGATAATGAACCCAACAGTACTGTTGCATAATGCAACCGTTTGAAGCTGTTTACACCTGTTTACAAGGACTTCATCCTTTAAGACCAGCAGGAGCTCCGACCTGACCATTTACAAGCAGTTTTACCTACAAATGACACATAGTGCACATGGTGCACCGCACACTTCTTTACTTCAAGTGATGTAAAAATTAGTGCATTGAAAGGATTTTGTGCAATCTTTTTTTCATTAAACATTCATTAAAACTACGGCTATTTGTGTTTTGTTTTTGTTTTTTGTAATTGAGTGAAATACATAATTTATTTTAAGTTCATTTTTGAGTGTTTAGCTGCCGTTTTGTTTTGCCATTTATTTCATGAACGTGTTCTGCAGATATCCTCCAAATGCAATGAGTAAATGCAAGTGAACGTTTTGTTGAATTTACAGTGAAATGTAATTTATGCTGTGGAACTTTGATCTTCCAAAAAGCTCAGGGACTTTTACACAACAATAATTCCTCCTTGGCTTAAATAAATGATTTGCCTGTGGCCAGGGTCCAGAATAGGTTTTAATAGACTGATTGGAGTTGGCCCAAGGAACAGAGGAGGGGAGAGAAAATGCAGTGGCTTCACTTCACAGGATCTAATACCTAAGATGGGATGCTGTGGGATCACGTTACTTTATGTCAAAACAAAAGCCTATAAATGGAGCTTGTAGATCATATAAGACTGTTTATGGGAAATATTGATGGGTTTTCTAAATAAATACACGTCAGTTTTGCTATTGCTGACCAGGATGAGTTGATACAGTTCCCGTGATGGATCGTAAATCACAGCTTTCTTTGCAGCAGCATCAAGAAGTGCTGAAGGTGGATGAAAGTGTCGGCGTTGAAAGGATGCAGAACATTAACACTGCCGGCGTATGTACTCACAAGTGTGATGTGTTTTGTCTGCAAAGATAACTAGCAAAGGTAATATATTTGCATGCTTTTAATTCATTTTCTTTGTGCCAAAGTGCCAAAAGCGATAAATAAATGAAATCATGACAGCAAATGGAAAAACAAAATCTACTTGTTGTGGCAGATACATTTAAATAATATGATAATTTATTTTTAAAAAACAAACATCCCGCTTGCCTTTTGCAATGCATTCATTGCATATGACTGGAGTTTAGACGATGCTAAAGACGCTATGCTAACCTCGTTGAAACAGATTGAAAAAAGAAAAACCCAAGCATGCAGAGGGAGAACCTGCAAATTCAAAACAGCAACCTGGACTCAAGCCGTGGACGTTTTCTCTATGAAGCCGCCGCGCTAACCGCTACAACGCTGCTGTTCAGTAGTAAAGCTGCTGTCTCTCTCTCTCACGGGTTCATCTAGCTGGAGCTTCAGCATAATTTGAAACTGTTTCCTGCCATGAAGAGAAGCTCTGCTACGATTTTACTAAACTCCTGTCTGCTGGAGTGAGAGACTTTATTCATCTGTAACTATCTTGTTCCTCCTGGTAGCGTGAGATGGCTAGCGTGATCCACAGTGGCGCCGGCAGCCAGAATGCTGTACGCACCATGAGTACAATTTTGTTGGTGTGGAAAAAAAAAAAAGTTAAAGCCTGGTCTGCTGCTTCTGTAAGATCAATACTTATCAATACTACTCTCTCCTGTGTGCATGCTGCTCCATCCTGAACACTTTACCTGAAATAAGATTTAGTTCTAATTTATTCTGCAGCAATACTTTTCAAATACTTATAGAAAATATAAATTGTATATTTTAAAAAACAAAAAAAAACTCCAGACATTAGAATTAATGACAGAAAATGGTTTTGCGACTATAATTTCAACAAAACATTTTGTTATTATAATAAAGTATTTTCTGTATTTTCTCTGAATTTGGTTCTACATTCAACTTAGTAATAAACCAATGGAAAAATTCATAAACAACATTTATAAGTCATTTAAATTCATCCAGATTTTGCACTTTGATGATGCATTAACCTTAAATATTAAAAAGTATCACGATCAGATTGGTGTGGGTGATACTGGCCTTGTATTTACTTGGTATCGGATCAATATCAAATCTTTCAGTATCATGCACCATTAACTAAAAACTTTTTGAAAACGTTCCGACTCCGTCTCTGTGGAAACAGGAGAAAATAGAACTTTTTAAAAATGCTGCTGTTGTGCGTGCACACCAAGGCCATAGTGAATCGTTCTGCACATGCTCAGTATACAGGATATATTGTTGTTATACAGAATAACAACAATGGTGGCCCCCAGAGGGTCATGACTCCCCGTCCATGTTCTCCTGGACTTGTGAGTTTTACAGTTGACCGTCGCTGTAATAACAATCTAACGTGGTCGTCTGTCCATACAGACGCTCAGGTACTCCCATTGTTCATGTTTATAGCGGATTGTTCTTTGCTGCATGTCTGAGTGGTTTCATTACAGAATACTTTCCTTTTACTTTTAATCTCTGCTTTAAGCTGCATCATCATCACATTTACAAATGTTATATGTATTATTTTTTTCCCCTCGTGGATCAGAACCCAACTTTTCTGGTTTAACGTCGGCTCCCGGTGATTTTCTGTTCCTGCAGTTTGCAGCCGGTCCGCGATTACAGACAGAGGTGGACAAAGGCAGCCTTGTGATTTCTTGCTGACGACTGTTGATTTCTGCCAGCTCAAATGGCAAACTGTTTTCTAGCATATTTTATTATCACTGGCCAGCTTAATATCAAGTCTCCCTCCCAAAGCCTTTTCAATATCAGCCGAAAGACTTTAAATTAAAGCTGAAGTGCTCCACGATAAGTCAGCATCTGCAGCAGCTGATGATTCATGTGGAAAACATGGAAATAAAGAGGTGCAGTGTTGTGTCTTTTTTGTGTTTTGGAGTAGATATAATTAGCCCTACAACGACAGATTATGAAACAATGAGCCCCCCGGGCACAGACATGTAGAAGGCCCCCGGTTCATCCTACACAGGATCACCACCACTGAGAGAAGCACAATAACACTTTGAATGCATGGAGATATGATTCGTGCTTCATCTTGCAGATGTTTTGCATCATTTTACATCACTTCATGGCGATTTTGCATCTCTTTTTGTCTATTTTGTGTCCCATTTTGGTTGTTTTACATCAATTTCTTTTCATTTTGTAGATATTTTTGTGTCTCTTTTTGTTGGTATTATCTCTGTGTCACTTTATGTTTCAATTCATGATGTTTATTTTATACATTGGCCCTTTTACATAAATGCATTTCAGTAGTTTCTGTTTTTCTGTTTGTGTCATATTTTTTTTTGTTCTATTTTGATCATTTAGCTTCTCTTTGTGGTTGTTATGCATCTCATTACAACTTATTTTAAAGGTATTTTATATTAATTTTGAAACCAAAGTTTATTGACTTTGTGTGTTTTCTCTTTATAATATTTTTTATTCAGTTTTAGTGATTTAGTTTCACTTTCTTGCCGTAAATGTCTCATTATAGGTCATTTTAAGTATATTTTTAATAATTATGACTCAAAGGTTGCTTATTTTATTCATCTTCTGTTTGTGTCATATTGATTTGTTCTATTTTGGTAATTTCCTTCTAATTATGGGGTTATTTTTGAATATCTTTGTAGTTACTTCCCGAATATTTTGGTGCCCGTGTGTTATATTTGTTTTGTATTGCATCTTTATTTTCAACATTCGCTCTCTAGTTTTGTTTTATTTGTGTTCCATGCTTTTTCTCATGTTTGATCTTTTTGGCCTCGCCTATGTTCAATTTTCTTTTTGCTCAAGGAAATACTAGCTTGAGCTAGGTGGTAATTGCACTCAATTACCACTTAAAGACACATTCTGGAGAAGAGAATAACTTTACCCACGAAGGTTTTATATAACTTTTCCCCTTGTTGTCAGAAGGTCAGAGGTTATGTGGAGCTGCAACTTCGGTCCCTGCAGCGCCTTTGCTCAGAGGCACTTCAGAGGAGCGTATGTTTACTGACGTTGGATCCTGCAGCTGAGGAGCAAATCCATCCTCCTCCCGTGTGTGTGTGTGTGTGTGCGTGCGTGCGTGCGTGCGTGCGTGCGTGCGTGTGTGTGTGTGTTACAGGAAGAGCTCACTGTCCACAATGAACTGAAAAAAGGTCAAAACTGCTGAACAAACTTAAAGCTACTTAAAATCAATACATTTATTGTTTTCTCTCATGACCAATTCACTTTTTTCAGTTCACTGTTCGACTGCAGTCTGGGGGTTTTTTCTCTGCCTTCAAATATGTTAATTGCGTTACAATTCCAGTTATGGGGGCTATTTAATTATGTTTTTTGTTTTTCAATACATTGTCAGCTACTGTTGTTAGTCTGGTGGTTTCACATTAAAACGTATAATAATTTTCACTTAATTTCCATGATACTTACAATTAATTATTTTAGCCCAGATGCATTTGTCAGGAGTTTTACTCTCCATTTATTGTTTTCTATACAAAGTTCTGGATATCAAAATTAAAAGCAAACAATTGAGAAGGAGCAGCTTTGTGACCTTTGAATTTGCCCTGCTGCTCTCACCCCCCTAATGTTCTCAGACTGTAAACCAATAAATGTAAAGAAGACAAAGTGATGAAATGATGAAAGTAATAATGATCAACCAGCAGTGTAACTCGTCTGGGCCTGATCTAACAATAGCGTTGCACATATGAATATTGGCACAAATCGCTGATTGGCTCGAGAGACACGCTGAGGAATAACACAACGTAACACACACTGCTCATTTAGCATGTTTCCCTGATTGAATATGGAAGAGAGATAGTGTGTTCCAGATTGTTCAAAATGTGAGATTATGCTCTGTCATGATACATATTTTGTTCTTGTGCTGTTTTGAGAGTCTAAATCCACATCCACACCAGGCAAATAGATCTTTTTTCTCCCCGCGGTTCTCAAAAATCCTCCGTCCACACGTCACTATGAACACGGCTCAACACGAGGCTTCAGGGCATGTAGTACACATGTAGTACACATGTAGTACACATGTAGTACACATGCCAGGCCTTTAGGGGCACTGTGATGCACCAAACACACCAAAAACGCAGAAGAAGACCTAAACATAAACCTCTATATAATTCTAGGTCTATAGCTCTATGGCCCTGCTCGTCCTGCTGCTAGCGTCAGTAGCTTCTGCAGCTCCACCGGAGCTTGTCGTCCCTGATTGTTGTGGTTATTTGATGACATCACGGACCACAGTGGGGGGGAGGGAGGTGATTACATCATCTTTTTTTTTTTTTCACACAGATGATCATCTTTGCCGTCCACACTCCGCGGTGTTGAACGGCACGAGTTGGGGTTTTAAAATGTCCCCACTCTGGGACCCATGTTCAAAAAAACCTGTTTTCACACAGAAACAGCTGGTTTAGGTGAACCGGCATTCTGGTGTGGACGGCCCCTAAGACAAGCTTCCACGGGAATGATTTGAAGCGAGAACGCAGATATTTTGTTGCATTTTTGATATCCGTAACAGTGCTCAGAGCCACTGAAAACACACGTTTTTAAAAACAGCTCCCGTGGCGGAACTTTTTGAAAATGGTGGACACACTCCTAATGGTCTTTCCGCCATGACCACAGTAAATAGTTCTTCTGCTCATACATGAGTAGATGGACAATAAGAACAGTGTTTCCTCCGTCCATATTCTCCTGCTAGTGTGTAGTTGACAGTCACTGTAATAACAATCCAACTTTGTCATCTGTCCAAATTAATGTCTATGTACACCCATTGTTAATGCTTATAAGGTTCATTTTCAAAATGTTGACTTCTTAACGTGAAACGTTTCTTACCCAAAATCAACGTGTTGTCACTTGAAACATTTTTGTGTAACATTTAGTGTGGCTCATGAGTGACCGACAGACCAGTGGGACGGGTGCTGGGTGGATATGATCCCAGGAACAGGATCAAGCTGGATGAATGAAAGAGGATCTGCCTGCACACTGCCTCCAAATAACAATCTACTTTTATAATAACCCCTAAACAACCTGCAGTTTTATGAATCACAAATACACTCCTATTTATAAAATAAAACAGTACTAATTGTGTTCACTTCCACAGAAGGTGCACATCACATGGGGCAGGAAGTGAGGGAATATCTACCTTCCGTCCATCATCAGCATCATTTTAACTTCCCATCAAGCTGCTCAGTTCTTCCTCCTCTTTCTTTCAATTTGTAGACTCTCGTGTAAAATTACAGTATATCATTTCCATGGAAGTGAGGCTGTAAATCAGCCCTAAGGACAGGGTGAAATATACACACACGTGCACACTTTAATTTTCTCCTGTCTGTCATTTTCTCCTTCTGCTGAGGGATCGGCGGTCTGTCAGAAGAGTTCCTCCCCGCAGGCCCGCTGAAATGAACGACCTTGGCTACGGCCGTGGATTCCGTTTTAATAGCGGTTCGCACAAACACAGTAAATTTACAGCTGTGAACCGTTCACTGAGAAGAAGTTGAAATTTGTCCCGTCTGCAGTCTGTCTCCACCCGCTTCTCTCCCCCTCCTCCGAGGAGATCAGCGCCTCTTTCTTCCTCCCGCCTCGCTGGTGAAAGCGTTGGACCTGCGTGTGGCCATCTGGACCAGACCGCTCAGTAAATTATTGGAGCTATTCACACAAGACGTTTGTGCTTAAGCAGGGTTAAACGTGGCGTTAAAAGGTGGCGTTCAGCAGCCCGGCTTGACGGACGGAGTCGTCAGCTGGTCTGTCGGTCAGCCGGACCGCTGCGGCAAATGTTTTGGGGTCTGTTCCTCGCTGTCGGGCGTAAAAAACCAGGCACGGACATTCCTGGACGAAATAAAACAGGCAACGGTTGCAGACACTGGATGCAGACACTGCTATCAAAGATCAAGACAGCCACATTGAAAAATACACAAAACAACCACAAAACTTCTCTTTGTATTTGTTTTATGGGCCCAGTTTGGTTATGTTAGGACTCTGGTAATTGTCGGTCACATTGAGGTCCCATTTTGGTCATTTTGTGACTCTTTGTGGCTGTTTTCAAGTTTCATAATGATCATTTTTTAACATCCTTTTCCATTCAGTTTTATTTAATTTGTGTGAAATTTGGTTGTTTTGACTCTTTTCTTAGCCGTCCAATGTCACAGAGTGTCTGTTTGTTTGCTTTGTGTCTCTTTGCCATTGTGTTTGGATTTGATCTCTGTCTGGAATATAAATGATATGTTTAGAGATAAAACCCATTTCCTATTTAGTTATTGCAAGCAGAAGGAGATTAAGTGGCTAAAAAGCCATTGTTTGGGAAATCATCTTGAATAATGACGTGTTTGTGTGTATTTTAACCTTATTAGATGTGTAAAATATTAGTACAATACTCATGAAGTCACACCAGTCTTGTTTTAGACAGTGAAAACAATGTATATAATAAATAACATTGCATCTAAACCTACTCCTTGTCAACAGAGCCCCGCGATGACTGCATCCTTTACTCCTTTCTGATATCCAACATTATGTTTTTATATCAGCCTTCTAAAGCTGTCAGATTTCACCAGCTGTTCCCATAACAGGAAAACATTTTGTATCTCTGCTAACTGGCTAACAGAAGGGAATAACCTGCTAAATAGATCTCAAATTCATGATCATTTAACAGTCTCTGCAAGAGTTTACAACTTTCCTTTCTGTCTTTTTTGAACATTATGACCACCCACTGTGGATAGAAAAGACCCAAATCTCCTGAAACACATATCATTTGTTATTGAGGGTTTTTGTTTTTTTTTTGGTAAAGATTTAAGGCTGAATTTTTCCATATAGAAAACTCACGTGTGAACCACAAAATCCTCCACTTTACCAAGCAGAAACAGTTCGGGCTCCGTGTGTTGAAAGTCGCTGGCAGCTGGAGGTACTCAGCACTCACCGGCTCTAACATGGAGCTTTGAAATAGCAATCAATGCCTTTATACTGCAGGGAGGGCTCGTAAAACTGTCGTTGAGAGGAATATATGATGTCGTATTTCACCCTCCCCTCCCTATTTTTAAATGCTGAGTTACGGCCGCAGAAATGTGTACCCATTAAAGGTGATATGATGTATTTTCTGCCTTGTTCAGAAAATCATTCATCACCGTGGACCAAAAAGAAAACTGCACTTACTCTTTCACCCCCCCTCTCCTTCCTCCCATTTTCCATCGCCCCTCACCTCTACCCCCTCAACACACACACACACACACACACACACACACACACACACACACACACACACACACACACACACACCCTGTACACTGTCCTGAGTAATTTACGACACACCGGCAGTGCAACCTTCTGGCAGGAACTGCAAGAGCAGCTTGGTCTCTATCCTGGCAACTGAATAACCTTTTATAAAAGACCAAACTCGGCCAAGTCATCTGCTGCTGAACATGAAGAGAAGACGGGGCTGGACAGAGGCTTGATCAACCTGAAGCACAAAGAAAAAGGACAAAGCGGTGGCCTCTGGAGGGGGAACGCTGGTACGGACCGCCATGGTGATCTGAAACAGGAAGGCAAAGACCCTCGAGGGTTTTTAGATGTAGAAGCTTATTTTATGTTTGGAGGTTTTCTGTTCAGGGTCACTTGTTCAGATTCGGCGCTCCCATCGAGCCAAACCCCCAAGGACATGGTAATAATTCAAAGAAAACATAGATTTTTTTTTTTCAAATACAAATTTGTTAAGAGCAGCAACACAACACTGAAACCTGAGAGGAGATATCAGTGATGCTGCCATGACAGCTAGCAAACTAGCATTAGCGTCAAAGCCGTGCTGTCAGTGTGAGTTTGTAAAAACACCCATAATGCAACAGCTATAGAAGTTTTGGTTACTACATTTCCCTGTAAGTTTTCAACATAAGGTTGTTTTTTTTTAAACTAGGCTTTTGTTGAGATTGTAGTAGTTTTCAGTAGGAAGTGTTTGGTTTTCAAGCGTCGCAGAGTGCCACTGACGAAGTGGTTGGCACTCTTGTCGCACAGTGACACCAACCCTGGATTGAGTCCAGTTTGGTTAAAGGTTCCATGTTGTCCTTCAGCGTGGGTTTTCGTCAGATGTCCTTTCAACAGGCCATATGAATTTGCGGTTGATTGGACTCGAAGGGCAGATTCAGATTTCCCTGTTTGATCTGGACCAGAGCTTCTTCAACGATTTTCTGGGAAAGGATTTTTTCGTTTGGGCGTCTGGAACATCCCCCCGAACTGTGATCTGGATCTGACAAGCGATCTCTGGTCACCTTGAAAATGTGGATCTCGGTTCTCATACATCTTTCCAGTGGGTGGGGGGGAGAGGACGCAATGCATTCTGGGTAGTTAACAAACAAAGCTAACCATGTGAATCAGAAGAAGCAGATGCAGAAAGAAAAAGTTGGAAAATATCTCGCGGGCCGACGCGGAGTCATGAGGAAGAAGTAGTAAAAAAGGCTCTTTGATATCTGGTCTGAAGACTAAATATTGCGGTTGTTTGTGGCTACCCATGAGCCACGAGCTAATTAGCCTAGCCACCATTGGCTAAAGCGGCGGGATTTCCTCTTTTGGTCCGGACCAATCAATGAGCCGTGTTTATTCTTTACTTTATTCATTGAATTAAATAACTATTTCAATCAACAGTTATGGATTAATTTTCCATCTCTGAGTCCAAGACTTTTTGGATTATAATCATGACAAGCTGAATTTGGAAAATTAAAAAAAAAAAAAAAAATGAAGGGAATTCAGTTACTAAAAATAGATGAACAGTGTCTGGATTTTTTTTTTTTTAAACACCCAGACCTATCTATAAATTTTGTGGTATTTAAAGGTCAGCATTACCTATTCAGTGGTGTTTAAATTATTAAATTATGTACAGATTCAGGCCTTTAGGGTCTGTCATACATAAGGCTTATTAAAAAAAATCTCATCTTCCCGATGAGTGTCTCTCCTGATGATTCTACCGTCGACATTGTGATTTTCACCAATGACTCTTTTAAAGTAACTCCTTGGTCAAAGTTGAGGAAATTCTCACATCTCTGCCATTTGACATTTTTTCATTAGACCAAAAGATGTAAACAGATGCTTGAAGGATGTTTTTTTTAGGATGAGTTTACCAAATCCTTCTGTCCTACAATATAATGTGATTTGTGCACAAAATAGCCTAAATATGACTTATAAAATGATCGAGACAAGAAGAAACACAAAAACTACCAGAACGCAAACAAACCAGTTCACCGAGCTTGACAAGCTTTTACATCCCATCCTCTTCTTTCAGACACTCTCTCTCTTCTTAACATTCTGTTCATCATACCATTATCTCCTCAGTGCTAAACAAATCTACACTATGTTTTTTAAGTTTGTCCTGCTTCTTTTCTGTATAATTGCAGATTTCCTGCCCACTTTTATCTCATCTGGGCCTCTTGTCTTGAAGTGATTTTTCCTCTCTCATCTTTAAACACGTCGCTGGTGCATTGTCTATTCTGAATCACACTGAAATTAAAAACATCCGGCAGCACTTCTGGAGTGAAAACTTTGCCTTATTTGTTGCTGCTGTATCCTTGTGCACTTTGCTCATTTGGTTGTGTGCGCACAGTATTTTCAATATATTTACACTCCATCGAATGCTCTTCCCACTTTCTTGGCAACTGGCGAAATGTGGCTGAAATAAATCAACTGAGGCTGTAATTATTACTACCGTGAACAGAGTTGTAGCCTCCGCTGTTACTGCTGCTGTGTTTTCTAGTCACTAAGGAGTGGCGTGCGTGCAAGTGTGTGTTTCTGTGCATGCTGCAGTGTGTTTCCAGTGTCTGCCGACAGAGGATTAATCTCCCCAGCTGAGGCAGTAGCTAAGGTCAGCAAGGGAAATATTTCATAAGTGTCAGCTTGGCCCGTAGCCCTCAAACGCAGAGTTCGAAATGAGAATGCGCGGCCGCATAACAAACGGCTGTGTGTGACTTTGCGCGGCTCACATGGAGCACTTTGGGAAAGAGGGAGGAGGGTAGGCGGTGATATATGGCAGTGCTTCACTTTCATATATTCATCCGAGCCGGTGAATTACTGCCAGGGACAAGCGCGGTGCTTTGTCACCACAAGGACCCAGCTGAGAAAAATATTTTGGCCACACTAGGCCTGAGTCTGGTATGCTTTTCCATGACTGCCTGTTCTCAAATTACAGTTTCTTTTAGGGGTTTTTTATCCCCCGAAAGGAAAATTTATAAAAGTAAATCCCAACATTTGCCTACATCATGTTTAGGTAGTTGTAATAAACCTACTGTGTGTGTGTGTGTGTGTGTGTGTGTGTGTGTGTGTGTGTGTGTGTGTGTGTGTGTGTGTGTGTGTGTGTGTGTGTGTGTGTGTGTGTGTGTGTGTGTGTGTGTGTGTGTGTGTGTGTGTGTGTGTGTGTGTGTGTGTTTTACATGGAGCCTAAAAATGGCCTTATGAAGTGCATATTCGTCGCATTTAATTCTCACTTTCTCAGGGCATCCTGCTCCCGCAGTGACCCGGGCTTGGCAAGCACATGTCGAGAGATTAATGGCCTGGGCGGGACGCTTCAATAACCATTTGTTTGATGTGCCAAGCCTAAAAGGCGCTGATTTACTTACACAACGATAAGCTTTTAATTGAGCGATGCCATCTCTTGTCACATCAAAGCCGCGGCGGCTGACATAACTCATGCCCGGCCGCAGGTCGGGATGATTGACGTGTCCGGCTGAGCCGTCAGCAGACTCGTCATCATCATGAGACGAAGTGATGAGTTGCAGGTGTTTTGAAGCTACTGGAAACGCTAATATCTGTCTTTTGTTCATCAGGTGATTATTGCCATTGAGTTGTCTTTTCCGGTGGCATTCAACCTTTGCCTAGTGAAAAACAAAAGAAACAAAAAGTCACCTTTCAGTCTGGTTTGCTCTGCGCTGATGTCGACATGTTTAAAATCTGACTTGCAAATGTAAACAAAAGAAATGCCAGACAGCTGTTGTGACGACAGGAGATTTTATTCACTCGTAAGCGGAAGGGACAATAAACAGAAAGGTTTCTGAAGAGAACTATTTGACAGGATCCATAAGATTGGGGAGTGTTCACCAATAGATCAACATGAAGGTTACTTTGGACTAGATTTTGCATTTTGGTATTTGTGCTTTCGAGATCAGTAACCAAACCTGTAACATCCTGTTTGTGTGATATTGCTGAGAGCATTACCTGTACTAGTACTAGTTATCATATTACAATAAGAGAACAAACAACAAGTTTCACTCCCATAGCAAAAGAGATTATTATTATTATTGTTGTTGTTGTTGTTGTTGTTGTTGTTATTACTATTGTTATTATTATTATTATTGTTATTATTAATATTATTATTATTTATATTCTCTGCATCAAGATCAGCCTCTGACCTGATGTCTTATTGCAGCTGCACAAATTGGAACGTCAATCCATTTGTGAGAAGGAAAACATTGGACCCCAGCATGGTGGCGGCAGGTTGGATCAGCAGAGTCACTGGAGCCCAATAACACACAGATGGAGACGCTTTTTCAGTGAAAGAGCAAAGTGTTAAGCCTCTTATGTACAAGGAAGTTTTCCAAAGCCAGTAAACTACATCTTCTGAGAACCATGAACACGATTACAGTCATACCTTCACAAACACTTTAGGGATTTACGAGCAGGTTGTAGTCCAATCCCAATGTTAGTGGCTGGAGTCCCTGTGCTAAAGAGTCTCCAAAAAGCCCAACCCACCCTGCGTGTTTTTAGTCCGTACGCTTTTTGGGGAGGCCACGGCCGCCATGTTTTTCTGAAAACCTGGGGAGGGAGTGGCAAGAGCAGGAAGGGAGGGAGAGGATTATAATCAGTGATTTATTTCTAACATTACAGTGTCCTTGGATGAATAGTAAAGAATTGTTACACAAAAAAGACACAGTTTAAAATCACAGTGGGTCGTATGAGCCGTGCAGCTTGTTAGCATGCAGATGATCGGCTTTCCTACAGTTTAAGGAGCACCTGAACACATCACTCACAGCTGTTATCTATGAAGCCTCATTTTTACATTGTTGCTTATTTGTTTTCAAAAACACACCTGCCAATGTTTACCATTCATCCAAGGTCACTGCAATGTTACCAATGATTCACTTATCGTAAGATTTTGGCTGAACATTTTTAGTCTGACATCAGGACCGCTTTTAAAAAAAATTCTTTATTTATTTATTTCCTCACCTGCCTGCGATTTTAAACTGTGTTTTTTTGTGTAACAATACATTGCTATTCATCCTAGGTCACTGAAATGTTACAAATATAAAAATAAAAAAAGTTTAAAAAAATGTTAAAAGACTCACGGAGCCAGTGCGCTGTGCACTCATTGGCTGTAGAAGGCAGGCGTGTCACTTGTACGAAGGTGAATCTGCAGCCCGAACGCAGCGAAAGTTTCTCATGCATGAAAAGTGCTACGGCGTGTCTACGCGCTCCAAATCCATATGGAGGCTGCACTCACCAGGCTGGATCCCCACAATTTTGCCCATGTTCTTGCACATATACAACACGCACTTGAAAGTACGGTGGGTTGGGACCGTCGCCAAACTTGTCATCTTGTCAAGCATCTGAAGCACTTCAAAGCTGCCGAATAACAAGACAACATGTGCTCTCAACAGTGTGGGACGTCTGCTTTCCAATAAGTAGTTTGAGATATGTACAGTGAACATATTAATGAAGGTTTCCTGTGTACATTTTGTCAGCACCATATGATTGTCCATCATTTAAACCTCCTTGCAATTAGTTTGTTACATAAACCGAGGTTAACTAACTGAGTCAACTACAATCAGCCCAAACCTGCTGTTAACACACCCTGGAATGAGCCGGAGGCTTAAAGGAGGCTTTGGAAACAAAACTGAAAAACTATACTTTACTCGCAAAATGTTTTCTTTTTCTTTTTTGTGTCCAAATAGGAGTGCTTTCAAAAGACGAAAACCCCACAGTGTGTTCTCTCTGGACAAAGGTTGGATGATGAAGACACAGTGACGGCGGCTCTGAGCTGGAGTAGAGGAAACAGAAGTGACTTTAACAAGCGTGAGGAATGTGCCGGGGAAATTTTCTTTGCCCGGCCTGTTGTTGTTCCTTTTACCAGACCAGTCACGGGTCCAGCTTGTGAATACCTTGATTGTGCTTCTATCAAAATGACACCCATCTGCCATCAGATCAACGGGAAGGGAAAAAAAAAAAAAAAAAAAACATCTTTTGATGTCATCTGAAATTTCACACAACAATGCAGCATGATCTGATTTGAGGCAGACACTGTCTGGCGGCGCGGGCCTGTTCACCCCTCCACCGCCGCCTCCTCCTCCTCTCCCCCTGCCCTTGATAACTTCTCGGCGTGGAGGACAATAGCGGCTTTTGTTTTCCAGAGTGCGTGGCGAGGACTGGAGGTTGCTCTGGTGTGGGCGTTGTGCAGCCGACGGGCATGTCTGCGAATGTGTTTCAGGTGTAGTGAGCGCGACAAGGTGGGAACCCAGCGGGGTTGTAAGGATTTAGAAATAAAAGTGCCAATCTGAGTATGCGGGTGGTGGTGTGGAGGGGGGTGGGGGTGCGGGGGGAGGGGGGGCTATTATCCTGGTGATTATAATGCAGACAGATAGACGACAGGTAAGCAGAGTGGATAAGAGCGTTAGCTCGTGAGACGTGATGAGCTGACAAGAGAGACAATCTCCCTCCGAAACTGGAAAGATAAGGTTGTCAGCCACAGCTCTGACTCTGACACACAGATTTACTGTGCAGACAGTCACGCAGATAGCTCTGCGTAAGAACTACAACAGCACACACTGCCGAGATGCTATCGTGTACAGTATGGCCTGTCTGTTTATGTTTGTGCACACGGGCTACGTATTCACATTTGAGTGTGTGCACATTCGACTGTGAAAGGATTAGTGTGTGTGTGTGTGTGTGTGTGTGTGTGTGTGTGTGTGTGTGTGTGTGTGTGTGTGTGTGTGTGTGTGTGTGTGTGTGTGTGTGTGTGTGTGTGTGTGTGTGTGTGTGTGTGTCAGAGAGAGGGAGAAGCAACCACAGAAAGACAAACGAGGAAGTGTGAATATATTAAGTACACCGTGCAGATATTGTTTGTGGATCTTTCAGCTCAAGGAAATCCTTGTTTCAACATTTTGTCCGGGCTGGAATGTTGCCTGTGAGGCTCTTTTTAAGTGTTTAGGTCTAAATGCCATGTCTGCTACACCCCATGAAACTGTCTTAATCCACTTTTTTTTTTTTTCTCCCTTGGTTTTATTACTGCTGGAGAAAACACAAGGGGTAGAGCAGAGCCCCAGCCTCGGGCCTCTATTCCCATTCCACACGCCCCATAAGTCAGTCACAGATAATTAAATAGGAGTTATTTACACTCGTTTTCCCTCCTCTGCTTCTCTGGCGCTTTTATCATTTCTCTCTCCTTCTCTTTGTACAGTACAACACGCAGCCAGACCCTGTCAAAGTCTGGCTGACACCAGTGACGGTGTGTGCATGTGTAATAACTTGAAAAGGAGAAAAAAAAAAGAAGTGAAACAAGACTCTTATGAGCTCACATCAATGTCAGCCCCTCATTAAACAATCACACGGAGCATCTACACAATGCTAATCCCCGTGTGTGCCGCAAAACGCCTCAGCACTTCCAAACACGGTGAAAAAGACAAACGAGCAGACGAGGATTTGCTTGAGCCAGGTTTGAAGAATTCCTGCGCTGCCTCATGTCAGCGTTATATATTTACTCTGGAGTCAGGCAAACGGCAGCTTTTCAACACGCGGATGAATTAGACCCTGCCACAGTGCTATGGCGTCCATTACAGGCCTCAGCGGCTCTATAAATCACAGGATCACAGGGGCATGTGGGGTCCGCTCCTCCTCGGCTCCTATCAGCCGCATCCTGGAGGTTTTGTTAGGCTGCTGTTGGAGCCAAACCCACTGCTTTGATACCACCATGGAAAGGCATGGAAATACCCCGAGGGCCAACGGGACCTGGGCATGCTGAGAAACCTCTTTCACTCAAAAGCTGTCCCCTTAAAATATCCACAACAGGAAACAGCCATCAGTCATCGACACGCCAAAACAGCTGTTACCAGCCTACATCAAGGGGACACATGAAAGGAGCTGCTCCCTGTTGTTTGAGCCCTCCCTTGTTTCTTTCTCTCGCTGCCTTTGTCTGGCTTTTCCCCAATGCCCTCCTCTTTGGTCTCCTTTTAAACTCCCCCTCTTTGCTTATGCAACCCCACCTACACTGCAGTGACTTACCCACTCGCCCTTTTAACAAGTGGATGACTGTGCGGTAAACACAAGAGCAACAATCGGAAGACTCACAACTTCCCCGTCAGTCTGTGTTGTAAAGAAAAAAAAGAGAAAAAATGCTTAAAATCCCCCTTAAGCTCTCAGCGTTACCTTTAAAGCTCACGGTGAGAAAGCAGTTGTTATGCGTCACCTGTTTATGTGTCTCGACCCAAAGTGGTGACAGACAGTTTTAAACAAACAGGCGGATTGAAAAGGAGGTTGTGCTGCACTTAGTTCGGCGGCAGGCACGTTTTCGTTCGCATATTCTGGGATCTCTGTGGGTCATTGAAGCGTGAGTGGCAGTGTGTGGGTGATGAGTGACGACTAAGCCTAATGATGACAGGTCAAACAGTGATGCTGTTGAGTGAGGCTGAAGTGACTTCATCCTCATCATGCCGCGTTTCCACTCAGCTGCAGATAAATGGCAGCAGCCATTATAATCAAGGAGCCGGCGGTACAGTTTGATAAGACCAGCCTGTGCCCTGAAATGTCAGTTTTACCTATTAAACCACAGAAGAAAAGGCTTTAGCCAGCAATCACTGATCCATGAAAGTACTTCAAACAGAGTGAATAAACTCTGCATTGTTATAACTTGGATTACGTATTAAGGTAAAGCTGGGTCATCTGATAAAAATTGAAATCCCCATAAAATGCAGCTTGTTTTTTTGTTTGGTGAAGTAAAAATGAAGGCATTTCAGAATACCGCAACCAATGAGGAACTCTATTGTAGGGTAGTTTATTGTCTTTTATTTGCATGTACAAGCAGGACAAGAGTTTTAACAGCAGGGATCCATCTGCAGTGCTTCTAAAACAGCTTGTAACACTGGAGTGTTTGTGGTGAGTGAGACTGTAAAAGTATGAACTAAATATGCTGTGCTCTGTCACGGCAAAACAGCCCCCCCCCCCCCCCCTAAAAAACAACCATTGGAATCACGTGAATTCACTTTTGGAATAAATGGATTAGGCTCAGTCATGATGGCTCTTCTGCTGCTGCAATGAAATAAAGTTATTAACATACCAGAAAGCTGTGGATAGTATGTGATTATTTTTGAACGAAATGCACTGAGAAACATGTGGGTGTTTTATAGAAAAACTAGGAATGCACCAATAGCATTATTTAGGGGTGACGAGAACAAGCAGGGGCAACTTGTTATTTGGGGCATGTGGGGCTGAGCCCCACCTGGTGTCATCAGAAAGGACTGCATGCAATGTACATGTAGTACACATGCCAGGCCTTTAGGGGCGCTGTGACTCGCCAAACACACCAAAAACTCAGAAGAAGACAAAGCACATAGAAATTTAGAAGTCGATTCCTCGTCATAAACCTGTATATAACTCCAGTTCTATAGGTCTATGGCCCTGCTCCTCCTGCTGCCAGCGTCATGAAGCTTCTGCAGCTCCGCCGGAACTTGTAGTCCCTGATTGTTGTGGTTCTTTGATGACATCACAGACCGCCGTGGGGAAGAGGGGTTATTATGTTATCTTTTTTCCACAGATGATCATTTTTGCTGACTTTGCCGTCCACACCTCGGAGGATTAGACAGCACGAGCCAGGGTTTTAAAATGCCCTCACTCAGGGACCCGTGTTCAAAATAACCTGTTTTCATGCTTCTAAAACTGCCTCATGTGGACGACAGGCCAGAAACAGCTGGTTTAGGTGAACTAGTTTCATGGTGTGGACGAGCCCTTATATATCACACAATTACTGTGTGAGGACAGTACTCCCTGGTTATTGGTCTCCTCTTGCTGTTTTAGGCTGTTTTCTCTTGATCCACACCGATGGTGCATTAAGCCCCGTTTCCACCGCACAAAAAGTGCAGGAATGAACTGGTATAGTCCTTTAAGGTTCGGGTTTCTGCCGCAAGAATTTTGGATTTTCCGGAAACCAGCACTCCACAGGTTGATGTTTTTCCGTCGCCCCTCCGTTGGGAGATTCAGGACCATAAAACAAATCTGATTTTGAGGAGACATCTGCTGATTGGTCAGTGATTTACGACACGCCCTCAACATTTTAATATGTTGACTGTATGAATCCTCAGCTGTTAGCGTATTCAGCTTTGCACTGGTTGTTGTTTTGTTTTTTTTTGCTGTGCAACTTTCATGTTGGTCCTGAAAGAGCAGACACGAGGCAGGGACGGAGACCAGGACTCGGGAGCAGACCGCTTGCCATGTCACGTTGTGGCACTAGAGCTAACGGGCTAGCCGCTGGAGCACGCTTAAATGTGGGGGGACAAAACAAAACAACTAGTGCAAAGTGGAGGATGTAAACAACAACAGAGGATTCATAAGATCTAGTCTCTGCGTCCAATGACCTTGAAGGCTCCAGGACACTACTGCAGCTACAGCATAGATGCAACGTATTGTCTGTCTACTCTCTGCACTGTAGACTGTAGACTGTAGACTGTAGACTGTAGACCGAGGGATCCAGTTTGCTGTTAATGAGTGTATCAGTCATACTTTAACCATGTGTCACATTGTTGGTGGGTGAGCCATGAAAGTCCTTAGCATCTAGCATGTAGCATGTAGCATATAGCACAGCTCTCAGTAAAGTCCTCCTGATCCATTGAGCAGTTAAACTACCGAGCGGCTAATTCTGCTGGTACCAATATGTCTCTGGTGAATACATTGGTGGTGTTGTATAATCTATGTTTCTCCTCCTCTTGATATTTTGTCTGAACATAATTTAAAGTCTGCCTTACTTTTGTCTTTGTCTCATTAATATTAAAGGTCTCCAAGCCATTGCTCATTCTCTCTTGCTTGTAGGCAACATTGCTGAGGGATGACATCACATAACACTTGCAGGCTTGTATCGGGACGCTTTCATGAGTACAAGTACCTGATACTGGTATCGATACTGGTGCATCAATAGTAAAAAAAAAGGTTAATTCTCCATGTTTGAAATGTTCCTGCCATATTGGTGTTTGTGTGATAATCCTACTTTTTCCTGCTGACATCGCTGTCAGATTAGAGGTGCAATATTTTCTGGCACTTCACATCCACTTTGCATGGCTCACCGAGGTCACTGACACAGATTCCCCATTATGGGACAGGCCTGGCAAGGGGGTGAGGCCGGGAGGCAGGCCGCGCCTCTTCCTCGGTCCCGCCCCCGCTCGTGAATGCGGGCACTTGTCATTGGACGGCGGCTCCCTCCCCTCACGGCTTTAGTCTGTGGAGAAGCGGGGCACTGAGATCCGAGGCTGCTGCTGCTGCAGTGGGAGAGAGACGCGCTCACCACGCCATCCTCTGCGGGGATATTTCTTCAAGTTTATTTTGATGAGCAGTGACTTCTTATGGTGTTTTCACTTTTTCTCCACTTTTTTCAACACTGGATAAAGGAATATTTAGGGATGATTAGCGAGTGACATTGGAGAGAAGGATAAAGGATGACATTTGGGCGGTTGGTTCCTCTCTGAGAGACAGCTTTGGTCCGCCGCGGACGTCGCGCACAGCGCGCACTGCCCCTTTGGATTACCGCACTTACTTTTGTTGAATAAATAGGATCATGACAATGTGCTGGTAAACGAAGTTCAACCCCGCGCGCACTCCTTACATGCACCCGTCCCTCTCCGCGCCCCGATCCAGATGAGAGATCTCTCCAGTGGACCTAAACCGCTTTTACGCAGCCAGTCACCGGAGCGCAGCGCCGCCGTCGCCAGCGGAGATCCACAGCGGACCGGAGCGGAGAAACCGTCCGCTTCCTCTTCCACGTCTTGTCCTTCTCCCTCGGATCCTTCTCGCCAAGCTAAAAGGCTTCCCATCAGGATTGTAAAGATGTTGACTGCGCACAGCGGCCACTTGCTGCACCCGGAGTACCTCCAGCCGCTCACGTCTGCGCCTGTCAGCATCGAGGTAAGTAAATACGAGGAAAAGAGAAATGGAACAATCTAACCTGGATGTCTTGGGTCGCTTTGTTTCTCTTGTAGCAGTCAGGTCATTTCATATACATACATGTATGTTGTCGTAAAGATTTTTCCGCGCAAAAATGGCAAACGCAAAAGCGCCATTTTACGCACAGCGATTTCTTTTTTTTTTTTTTTTTTTTCTTTTTTTGGGTCAAGTTTGCAGGAAGCTACGGTCCATAAATGTTTAGTTACTTCGAAAACTATTGTGTTTTAACAGTCGTATCATGCAAAAAATACATAAATACAAAATTATCAGTTTAGATTGACATTCCTATGTAATTAAATTATTCTTAATGTTTTTTTGTTTTTTTTGTTTTACATTTTTCAACTGAGCGTCAACTTTGCATTCTCAGACATCCAAGTCAGTTTACATTTCGGAGCTGCTGTGCTGAGCCTCCTGCTTCTCACATAATGCATTTTAAGGAGAAAACACATCTTTAGGATTCGGTAGTTGACAAATGAAGACAAAATTAAATCAGCTTTACATGAAATGAAATACATACGTAAAGCAGATTGTTCACTGTTTTTCTCTCTTTTTTTCTCCTTAGCTGGATGCCAAGAAGAGTCCTTTGGCTCTGCTGGCCCAGACCTGCTCTCAAATTGGCAAACCAGATCCTCCCTCCTCCTCGAAGTTGGCCTCCCTCTCCTCTGGTAGCCTAGGAGACAAGGAGTCCTCCAATCGGTCATCCAAGCCTGGAGAGCAGCACCAGTCCCAGGAGGACAAATCCAGCTTCAAGCCTTACTCCAAGTCATCGGGTGACTGTCGTAAGGAGGTTCTGGTCACAAAAGGGCCTTCAGATAAAGCAGCTTTCAGAGTGCCAAATGGAAGCTCCAGTGGGGGAAGTACTTCATGTCCATCCTTCCCTCCTCATTCCCGGTCTCCCAGCTCCAGCTCTCCTCCCCTGCACACTCAGAGCCAGCCCCAGAGACAAAGCCACTCTCCCTCCACGCAGCCTCCGCCACACTCCCAGGCCCCGCACATGGACAGCAAATCTGGGAGCGCAGAGCAGGCCAGCTCGGACAGCAACAGCGCTGGCAAAAAAGACTCCGATGCAACAAAGTCAGGAATGGATGGTGCTCAGTTAGCCAACTCCAGCCACATACGGGCCAGCGCTAACTCCAGCAATGCCAGTTCTGCCAGCAGCCCGCGGCCGGAGAGCAAGAGCGACCCGCAGACCTCTTCACAGTCTGGACTGAGCTCTGGACACATTGCACCAGTCTCTCCTTTCAAACCAGGACATTCCGTCTTCCCCTTGCCTCCTGCTACTATGGGCTACCATGGGTCCATAGTGGGGGCTTATGCTGGCTACCCCTCCCAGTTTGTTCCTGGGTTGGATCCCACTAAGTCCAGTTTGGGTTTAGGACTTCCAGGTAAGCACCCCAGCTCCAGCCCACTCACTGGAGCTTCACCTCCATCTCTGATGCAGGGCTTATGTCGGGACCCTTACTGTCTGAGTTACCCCAACACGCCCCACCTCGGCGGCAGCAACTGCTCCACTTGCGTTCACGACCCGTCAGCGCTCAAGTCCAGTTTCCCCCTGGTTTACCCCTCACACCACCTCCACTCCCTGCACTCCGGCGCCTTGTCCTCCAGCACCACCCCCACCCTGTCACACCCCCTCTATACGTACGGCTTCATGCTCCCCAACGAACCGCTGCCACACGCCTGTAACTGGGTGTCTGTCGGAGGTCCCTGTGACAAGCGTTTTTCCACGTCAGAGGAGCTGCTGGCTCACTTGCGCACCCACACAGCGCTTCCCGGGATGGTGGACAGTAAGCTGCTGTCAGCTTATCCTTCATCAGTTTCATCATCAGCCTCCTGTCACCTCCACCTGCCTCCCCCCAGCAGCCCGGGTGCCCTGCCCAGCTCCTTTTCCCTGCGGGGCTCTCCTGGATTGAGCCTGGCCCGTTACCATCCCTACAGCAAGTCCCACTTGTCCGGAGCTCCGGGACTTCCAATGCCATCCCTGCCCTCCTCCTCAGCCTACTACTCCCCCTACGCCCTCTACAGTCAGAGACTGGCCTCGGCCTCGGCACTTGGATACCAGTGATGTCCGAAATAGTGTTGATATCCACAGACTGCAGGCACCAGCTTTGACTGTCCAGAGCAGCCCACAAGATGGATTCTTGAGATGGGGGGTCATCGGCGGTACGGGGCATGGTGCCCGCTGGTCAGCCTGCCAGGAATACCACCTGTTAGCCTCAGGATTGCGACTGGAGCTCCGGAGGCAAACGGCTCTGATGGATCAGCGGCGGCAGCACACAACCAACAGACTTGATGATGATTAAAAAAAAAACAGCAGGAGTTTGAAAATAATGAATTTGTGGGATTATTACAGCAGACCTGATTTAGTATTTTTGTTTAGTTTCTCTCTATATCTGTCCCCCAAAACTCAAAGTCTGTATTTATTTTTCACGCAAGCGCTTCATATTCAGCTCTAAGGAGGGGAAACGTCTTTTTTTTTTCCCTTTGTTTTTTTTTTTTGCTGTCCAAAATAAATTGTTCTCCAGTACTCTGAAAAAGAATGATTTAAGTATAGTACCATTATGCCTATCATACACTAAAAATAAAAATGTTGCACCATGATGAAGATGGACTGAGGCTTTATTCTGAGGACGTCTTTTTATCTCTTTTGCTGTTGTTTCTTTTTATCTATCCTCTGGAGAATTGCATGTCCTCGAGAATTATCCTGAATAATGCCATTATTTTTATTTGTAAATATGCAAAGATGTAATATTTTTTCAAGCTTACAAGGGGTCGGCAATTTGGGGTCACGCGCAAACGGTGTAGAGAAAAGAAAATACGACATAAATAAGAACAATGATGGCTGTGCTATCCGACTAAGAGGAAAAGGTCTTATTTTGTATAATAAATGATTCATGATTGCATTTTACCTTGTTTTTTCCTCATTGACTACTATATATAGCAAACATGAGGTGGTTTTTTTTATCACAAGCATCAGAGGATACAGTAAATCTTGCCAAACTGCAGCACTGCACTTATCTGAGGCTATCTATCATTACGGCTCTTACAGCTGCACTATATGTGGCTCTGTGTAATATTTCATGGCTCATATCAGTTGACAGGGCAGTCCTGCAGAGGGCAGTCGGGGTCATATTAGCCCTGTTAGCTAGTCTCGGAGGGCTTTCATCCCTGCCCCCTGCGTCACCCACATTGCTTTTGTTGTTGAAAGAGCAGGTTTTAATTGCTGATTCTTGTTTGTGCGGCCTGGAAACAGCCTCCTCAGCAGAGTGGCTGCTGGGTCACTGGGACTTCAATAATGACCTGAGGGAGGTGTCGACCCAGGATCTCCTCACGCTCTGACAGATTGGCCTGCAACACAAAGGCCAGCGCTGACAATGGGAGGCAGTTAATAGAGAAATATTCATCAAAGCAGTGACACCTCCCCTGAGGAGAGTGGGCTCTGGTACAGGAACCACAAACATGGAGGCCCCCGTTCTGATGTGAAGGACTGTTTGTTGTTTTGTTTTGTTCTTTCGCTGCTTTCTGCTGCGCTGTGGTTTACTGGAGTCAGCGGTCTCAACTCGGAGCTGTTAGATACTAATTCAGAGTGAGGGAGTCGCTCTATCTCCGAGCCACAGCGCTGCCATTAGGCTGCTTCGAGTCTGATAATGCGTCTGTGTCTCCACTCTATTGGGCTGACAGGGCGTAGGTGGCGCAGGGAGTCGAGGCTCTCGTCTCCGAGGCGGCTATTGACCCCGACTCCCAGACTCCTCCACTCTCGCGGTTCATTAGCACTCCAGACAGGGGGAGAGGCAAGCACAGGTGTCACTTGACAGCACCATTAACAAAATGGATGACCCTCCCAAACCACATCCAGCCCCTGCCACACCGGCAAGGTCACGGCGCCCCGATCACTGCTCTGGGTGTCTCCTTGGGACCCTACACTTATTTTTCTCCTTTAGAAGCGGGAGTCAGCCTCTTGCCTAGAACTGGACAAATTCACTTTTTTGCCATTGCTTCTTCGATGGCATTTCTAAAGGAGCCCAGAGTAAATAGGTCAAGGATATTGGGGGTGTGGGGGGGTGGGGGTGCTGTATTGCATATACAGTATGGATTGAGTGCAACATATTTGTAACCTCCAGAGTGGCGCCACTGGAGATATTCTGGATTATGTTGCCCCCTAAAGTTGTTTTGGTGTAGTACAGATGGAGATTGGTGGAAGACAAACAGGTACTTCTCTGAATCACACATCAACAATGTTATCTCGCTATCTCGGTATGAATGAGGCTGCTGGGTTGCCGTTTTACATACCGTGTAGATAGAGGACTGGTTCAATTGGCTTGAAAATGAAGATGATTCACACTGGAGGTCATGCAGAGGGGAGAACTTTCAATCTTGTCGGGGAGGAGGAATTAATTCCTCCGTTGCCAGTTTACACTCGTTCATCAAATGCCTCACTATTCTCCCTATCCCAGCGCCCATCAATCTCCCCATCTATCTTCTTGTCCCCTACACACACCCTTGCAGCTGAGTCAACACCCACACACTCCATTTATGTCGCCTTAGTGTGTGTGTGTGTGTGTGTGTGTGTGTGTGTGTGTGTGTGTGTGTGTGTGTGTGTGTGTGTGTGTGTGTGTGTGTGTGTGTGTGTGTGTGTGTGTGTGAGTGTGAGTGTGTATTCTCCCACAATCCTTTGTCCACAGAAGGTGACACATATGTGGTTGAATTCTGCATATCCGTGGCAACGCAAACATTATTTTCACCCACAGGTGTTGGTGTCACGTGACAGCAAAATCTTAACTTAAATTAACACTTACATATTTACCGTGTCTATAGTATGAGTGTGTACAACGTACACCAATTTACTGCATGTGTGTCAATGAAAAACATTTTAACAATGGACTAACATGCTTTCATCACTTGTTTTTCACATTATTCCTGACATAACTGCAAAGTTTGCTGAAACTAAAATGCTAAAATGAAGAGAAAATGCAATTTTTATTATTACATTATTTTCTCGGAATTCAAGTTTATTCTTTATTCAAGATTTTTTCTCGCAAACACGACATAATTATGGAATAAATGTCTCTTTTTAGAAAAATTAATCCTCTGATTATGAACAATTGTTCATTAAAGACGGTGTTTAGACAGTGTTGACAACTCCAGTGACCTAAAAATACAACAGATTTAGAGTGATTTTGAACCATTTCATGATTTATTTACAAAGTCCTCTGCTGAGGAGGCTGTTAACAAAGTCAGAAAATCATATAAACTGATTTCTGACTTGCTTTTTAACTGAAAATTAAATGTTGTTACTGAGTGTCTAAAGTCCAACAACATCATAACAACAGCCCAATATATCATTTTATTTTAAGAAAATGTTTGATGTTTTCTTTATTACTCTAGTCTTACACAGAAATCAATGAGAACACTGCAACCTTTTAATTCTGCTTCCAGAAATAGGAATAACTGTGGTCACGTTGGAGTCATACAGTAATAGTGGGATGACAGAAGTAATCAGAGTATTACAAGTATCACAGGACGTTGCGGTGGGGACGGAGGGGACTGATACTTTCCCCTCTGTGCGTCAGAGCAGAGACGGAGCAGAGTGCCACTGTGGGGTCCTGAGCAGCTCCTGACAGGCTCGGTGATTAATGACGACAGGGTGTGGAGCTGCTCTTCAATTAGACGCCAGCTCGAGCCCAGTTCACCATGTCTGCTGACAGCTATGGAGAGAGAAAGAGAGAGAGTGAAGGAGAGAGGGAGGAGAGAGAGAGAGAGGAAGGGTGCTCAGTCTTTCTCTGTCGGCCTGTGTCTTCAGAACAAAACATTAACCTCAACTCCATGACTACCACCTCTGTGTTTAACATCAGGACACAATACAGAGCGTTCGGCATCCAACAGTGACCGCAGTGTTAAAGCAACCCAGATGGTGTGAACACATCCCTCATCAGGGCCTGTCACACAATCTCTGCTTTATTTCTCCACATAAGCCCTGTGACAGACTCCTCTTACATGCCTGTTCCGACTCCCCTCTCGTTCACATCTGCAGCGAGGCATGCTGAAATCACGCTCCCACTGAAAAAAAAGAGAAAATATCACTGCCGCATTAAAGACTTCCAGGTTGTCCTGCAGGTTGAGTGCCAGTCGGAGAAGACTTCCAAGTACAGTGGTGTTTGCTTGATCAGAGGAAATGAAATGTTTGACAATTAAACGAGTGAGATCAAAACCCAGAGCGGCTCAGGTGGAATTATTAACGACCAGGTCTGTGCGTCTGGTTTCCAGAAAGGGAAATGTGTAGATTTAAGCTCCGAGCTCTAATGCTGTGGTCACATTTTCTCCGAATTTTTGCAGCGACAGAAACAGTGAAAAAGATGTAGTTAGCATGCCAGGCCACGAGTCGGTGCTGTTGGCTGTGTGGGGAATAAAACCACGCACAGGTGCGCAGAGAACACTACGCAATAAACATTAACAATGACGAGTACACAGGCATTCTTTGGGACTTGGATGTCATTACAGGTGACTCTCAGTCCTAAAACTACCAATATGGACGAGAAAAGTAGAATACGGACTGGAAGACATGGCACTAATCTGCTTGTTCATGCGCAGTAGCAGAGTTTCCACCTCCAACAAGAAGATGGCGTTGTGGTTTCCAGAAAGCTTTATTGTCTCCAGTTTCTATGACGACGGAGCCCAAGCGTTTTCTAAAGAGTTCCACCTTGACGACCGTTTCCAAATTTTCAGTGGCTCCGTGCGCTATTGTTACGTAAACAGTTAACGAAAACACAGTGAATGTTTTCGGTTTTCTCTCGTTGCCCTGTGAACGGCCCTCAGGACTCCGCGGTGCTATCAGACCAACGCTGTGTGAACGTCGTGGTTTTTAACAGTGGAGCCGCAGTCGTTTGACTACAACGTCTCACATTTCGAAAGAAATTAATTTAAGTCTTGATTATAAAGGTTTGGGTTCATTTTTTACTTTTTGCTGGTGATCCATGGGTGGAAGAAACATAATAGCTGCAATTAGTTCATAGTTTTAGGATTTTCAACTTTCCAAAGGTTTTTTTTTATGTGTAATCTTATTCATTGATCTCTGCCCTCGGAGAAAATGGCATCTTGCTTTCCAAAAATGTAATGAAATAACCTCTTTTGAAAGTTCATAAAACAGAATGAGCAGTCCAATTCTTTTTTGTTTTTGATTCATTGAATAATTTCAGAGATTGATGGGGCCGTCGGCTCAGCCCTAGAGTTTCAGATAACGAAATAGTGCTTTCGATTTCATCTTCATCCAGGCTTGACCTTGGCAACCCTCCCCGGGCCGCAGCGTGGAAAGCTGCCCGGAGCCGCTGCGCTCTCTCCAAAGTTCCAGTGTTGTTTGAGCGAGCTCTGTTAATAGACATACCCTCCCTAACCACCAGTGGAGAGACTGGCGTTTCAATTACAGCACGGTGCACTGCTAATAGCGCTTGGACCGTGCGTCCAGCCGGATTCCATTGGCCGCCATGCTGGGCAATCGCAGCGAGGAAGTCACGGGCGCTGGAAAGTGAACGTGCCTTGGCAGCAGCGCTGACGATCCCGAGTCATGCTCAGATTGACAACTTGCTTATTCCTTCCACTTCGGGGATGGCCTGTGGTCATAATGTACTCACTTTAAGCTTCACAGGCCTGATGTCTGTTTTATGTCCTTCCTGCAGGGGCATCCAGACTGAGAGGCTGCCACTGTTATGATTACACTCCTCTTGTCCACTGCACTACAGGCCAGATTACACTTTATATGCTCCTTTTATTAGCTGCTTAACTTTTCCCAGCGTCACTTTAATGACCTTCCTGAAAAGATCTGTATCGGAGGAAACGTCCCGATGAGGTGATGCGAAGTGGAACAAATTGCTCTCAAACGGTCCCTAACTGTATACCATGAGGGTGTTTGTGAAGTAAAGTTACATTTACGGCTGATTCTTTCGCAGGGCTCGACCCCACACGGGATGTTTGTTAGCCGACTGTCATCTGAGTGCGTCGTCAGCTGCCAGAACCAAACAGTGTGTCTGTGTGCATCACTCAGCTGTGTGGCATTAGGACAACTGCTAAGGGACATACATTACTCCTCACGTCAACACACCCTAGGAGCTACACACACTTGCTGTGTACCATGCGTGCATGTCAGAGTAGATTACACAGATGCTCTTTATATAATACATGTGAGCTGTGTTTTGTCCCCCTCTGGGTGTGATGTCTGTTTTAAGTCTTGTTGATGTGATCCAGAGCTGTGATTGATGACATATCCCTGATATAAACAATAGTTTTATAGACTCTGAGTGAGCGCGGACAGCTGCCGACCAATACGTTGGTCATTTTGTTTTCATCAATATAGAGTTGACTGTACAGACAGGGTACATCGATCATGGCACAGAGTGACATGTACTTTCGAAACAGGGAAAATATATGGCTTCAGGAAGAGTGGGGGGGTGTTTGGAGGTCAGGTTTTTTTTTTACCCAGTTTTTAAGGTCCCATTCTTCTTACGTTGCATCACCTGCAGACGATATGAAACAAGTTCCTGGGGGGTGTTGACGCCACAACGTTTTCAAGTGAAAACAAAACATTTTTGTTGCACTTTTGTTGAAAACACAACTTAAACAGCTCCCAAGCAGGAACTCTTTGAAAAAGCTCAGACACTCTCGCCTTGTAAAACACAACTTCTCTGAAACTCTACTACTGTGGATGTGCACCATAGCGGTAATAAATAGTTCTCCTGCACGTGCTCAGAAGGTAATCCATAAGAACAATGTTTTCCTCCAGAGTACCATGGAGTTTTATAGTTGATAGTCACCCAGAATAACAATCCAACTTTGTCATCTGTCCATGTGAATGTCCGTGAACTCGCCATTGTTATTGTTTATAGCATATAGTTCTCTGAAACAGCAGCACCCACTAGTGGCCTAGTACAAAACTACATTGTTTTTAAAGCGTGTCAGCCGTTTCTGTCGAAACCGACATTGTTTTCAAAATGTTGCCGTGTAAACTCAACATTTTTTGAAACAAACATGTGTTTTCACTTGGAACATTGTCATTTAAACGGGAACCTTGATCTCCTGATGGCAGCATGAAAGATGTTCCACTGTAACTCATACTATCAGGGGCCGTCCACACCATGAAACCTAAACTTGCTGTTTCTGGCCTTTCATCCACATGAGGCCGTGTTTTTGAAGTGTGAAAAAAGGTTTTTTTTTAACACGGGACCCAGAGTGGGGAAATTCTAAAACCCCGGCTTGTCGGTAAAAATTATCATCTGCGGAAAAAAGACGACATAATCACCCCCTTTACCCCCCACCGCGTTCTGTGATGTCATCAAATAACCACAACAATCAGGGATGACAAGCTCTGCTGGAGCTGCCGAAGCTACTGACGCTAGCAGCAGGAGGAGCAGGGATATAGACATATAGAACTAGAGTTATTTACAGGTGACATCTGTATATTTCTAGTTTTTATGGAACTGCTGACATGCACATTATTATCATCAGCCATGCACACACCTATGAACAATTTAGATTTAAAATAAAACTATGCAGCCAAATGGAGAACAGTTAGGCCACATTTACACATATCGGGTATTTACAAATTGGTGATATTTCGCTGCGTTTGGCCTTGCATTTATACATAAACAGCTACGAGTCACCTCAAACTGATTGTTGAAAACTCTGGCCACAGTGAAGATTTAGAAAAAACTCTGCGTCTCCATTTGCATCTGAAGGTGGTTGATGGAGATTTACTTCACAATTCATGACCTTGTGTTTTTTTCCAGGATTTTGATTGGCTATCATGGCTTCGTACATTTTGTTACACTGCCCCCTACAGGTTTGGCATGCTCTTCGTAGCTCTCAACCAGGTGTATATGCAGGGCGGTATTCCAGGGAGGAGGTTCAACAATCTTTGAGTTTCTCCCTGAATTCTGACTTGACTTAGTCTGAGATGGGAAATTCAGAGTTTCCGGTTCCAGAACAACTGATCTGAATTAGTTCAATCAACTCTGAGTATGTGGACCTTGAGTTAAGCACGTGCACAACCAGAATATCAAGCCATCATCAATGGAGCCCTGAGATCATGAGTCACTATGGCAACAGACTGAAAACCGAGTTATTCTGCCGTAAAAGTCCCGACGCTGCAGCAGCAGAGGAGACGACTGGGAGAAAGTTGCTGCATGAATCAACACATACGTTTGAAAGTATTACTCCATTGACTTAACATTTTACTTAAGATCGCTGCATACAGGTAGAAATAATAAATAAGGTCAAATCTGAATATCATTTAGGCGCAATCCAACAAGAGGAAGGCGACTTAGAAGCAGCTACAAATTAAATATAAAAAGATCAATCAGAATGAAAAGGCTTATACGTAGAAGTGCTCCAATTGTACCTCATTTTGATTTTAATTTGAGTATTTAAGTTGATGCAGGGTGTTAAATAAAAAAAATATTTATACAGTAGCCACTTCAAGTAGTAATTTAAACCAGTAACAAAATGTTGTTGAAACTCATCCTTTGTTAATATCCTACTGAGTAGATTCACACAGTGTTTAGACATTTTTTTTATCGTGGAGTCATTTAAAATGTGACAATGTGTACAGCAGCACTCAATAAATTAATACAATACCACACACACACACACACACACACACACACACACACACACACACACACACACACACACACACACACACACACACACACACACACACACACACACACTTCTTTATTTATATAACACACAACCCCCCCACCCCCAAACAAAACAAAAACACTTGTTTCAGCACGATGGAGATTCTCTAAACGCTCCACACACTGTTGCTTTACTAAACCTGCTTCAGGTGGGAGGAGACGATAGAAACTCAGGGTTTCTATCAGATTCTATTGTTGTTGTATTCTTTTAATATTTTGAGAAAAATATTTTGCGAAAAATTTCCAACACACAAGAATGCTGTATAGTTTTAAATCCTGACACGGACAATTGAGAATAACCTCACTCATCATTCACACAGTCGTTTTCGGCTCTGGAAATACCCGTGCGGTTTGGAACATACAGGTTTGTCTGTTGATTGCAGAAAGTCAGAGCTCGTGGTCGAATCACCCTCACATCAGGTATTTCCACATGACACAGATCCCTTTATATTCTTTTACATTTGCGACAGACCTTTTACACATCAAGACATTCATGGTCCATGTTAACACCATCCGTGACTTCTCTGAGTTTAATTTAGCAGAACTGTCACCCTATGAGTGTGTGTGTGTGTGTGTGTGTGTGTATGTGTGTGCGCGCGTGTGTGTTTGCATACACAAGTTTATATTAGCAGGGGCGGTGTGGTTTGTTGGGTGAGGGTGAAAAAAAAACTTTTTCCATAAGCACCATGATTATTTTTACTTTTTTTTTTCCCGTAGAACCCTTTTAGACATTGAGAGACCCCCCTTCCTTCTTTCACCCCCCCCCCCTGGACTCTCCTCCATGTTCTCTTCTGATAGTGTGGCAGCCATATGCTAAAAAAATCCAGAAAAAAATAAAAAAGGAAGAAAATGGGGAAGGGGATAGGAGAGGAGTGAGAGTTGGGGAGAGGGCGGGAAGGGAAACAGAGCTGATTATCCAAATACAGTCATTAAAGGGGAAATGTGTTTTTCAAGCTGTCAAGATGATTAATGGGCGAGAGCAAATCCTCACAAATGCTCTTGTTTAGTCTAACTGGCAGACACGATCCTGCCCATTGATTTATGGCAGGCCTGCTGTGTGAGACCATAGTGAGGTTAGAGGGTGCTTGTGTGTGTGTGTGTGTGTGTGTGTGTGGGTGTGTGTGTGTGTGCAAACTTTGTGCAAATGTGTCGGTGTGCACATGCGTGTTCGCAGACATGTGTGCTTGGCGTGGAGGAGGGAACGGAGAGCGGAGCAGTGAGTAAATTCACCTCATCAGCTTTCACCCCCTTTCGCTGACAAATCAACAACACAAACCAGAGAAGGTTGGCTCAGCCGTTTTTATTTCAATTATTTATTTATTTAACGGCCCCATGATTGAACATCAACAGCTGGATCGATTTTACATCCAGAATGAATCAAACAGCTGTCCACACACACTTCGGCTTTCATCTGTCACTTGCCAATATTCCACCTCACAGATGAGATTAGAACAGAATGAACAATATTTCTCTCATTGCTCAACTGTAACAGATGTTTATCTGATGTTTGTCTGGCCTGCATGTTGTACATCTCCTAACAACAGCTCTTTTCTGGGCAACAGCCCGCCACAAGTAAGTGTCAAAATTCATTCAAATGGTGAACGCAGCTGAAGAAGGCAGTCAATTCAGATTTTATCAGTCTGATGGCTTTACTGCTTTTTCCACAGATAAATTGGACTTACAAGATCAGACTCATGATGGCCTTAGAAATTCACAAAGAAACAATAGACAGGCGGACAAGAAGTATCAATAAGGGCCAAGGACAGTGGCCCAGAAGGGTCACCTTATTGAAGAAGCCACAACACAAACACAAAAAAATCACAACATGAGTATGAAGCTCAAACGCCTACAAACAAATACAAAAGCTGCAACATGAAAATAAAACAAGATGATGACAAAAACTACAAAAGTCACACAAAACAAAAGCAAAAGCCACGAAAATACAAAAGCTGTAACATGAAAACATAAAGCGCAGCATGCATGTATAAATGGACATCACTTTCAAAATGTTTCCAGGTAAATGCAAAATCGATGTGTTTTCCTCAGTTGCTCCACTTTCTGTCACAATTATTTCAAGTTAAATTGATGTTAGTGTTGTTCAATTTTGATTCCTCACAATGTCAAACCATAGCGACTATAGAAACCTATACTTGAACAAAACCCTAACAAGTAACCCTGAGCTCATGGAGTCGGACAAAGGAATTAAAATAGTGGGGTTTTTTTCATTTTTTTTCCTTATAATTATTAAGTAGACACCAAACATGAGTGTGTTGGTGGCCAGCCTCCACCTGATCACATTTCTTAGCATTGCTCATCACATATGGGGGAGGAGGTAGTAAGCTTATAGCAGCACCTTGAACCAAAAAGACACGTATATAAAGAGATTGACTATAAGTGTAAAAATGGACATTTTAACATAAAAATCAATCCAATGAAAGGATGTATGTGGTTTGCTATCAACCACTAGCAGATACAACTGGAATTACTTCATGGAAGATGAACCTGCCTGACTGAGAATCCCCACCAGCTTTAATGGACGTCAGTTCAGCCCATGAGGTTGTTTTTTTTCCTCCTTTTTTGAACTTGATGGTTTCCAGTGCTTGTCTTTGGTTTAGATCAGTCTGGTTCCGTTCTGGAGTTGGAGGGTCAACGTCTCACCGCTCCAGCACACCTGATTGTAAGGACCGGCTTGTTCAAGCCTTCTGCCGAGCTGGATGATGACACGTTCATTAGATTCAGGTGTGGTGGCGCAGGGCGATGACTAGAATGTCCGTGGAGGAGCAGCAGAGGACACCACTGGTCTCCATCAAGCTGAAACACTTTGACATGAAAATATCTAAATTGTGAGTTCCCCTTAGATCAGGTCAGAAACTGTTTTATGTTTGCTCCTCGAAGCTCTTATTTGAGGGTAAAACGTTTTATAGTAATCCTGAGAATGAATGAAGAGCATTAATGATGGGGACTGAAGTGTGCCAAAATAATTTCACACAGTTTTTCAGTGAAATGAGGAAAAATTTGCATCTTTTGATAAAAAAAAACCTTCAGTGTGAATAAATGTGTTGTTTGTTTGAGAAGAGCTTCATTCCAACTGTAGTAATAAAGCCCAAACATAACTATTATCATACATAATGTAGTGAACTGTGGGAAAGGGAAGAAATATGCATCCAATTAAACATTTCCATTCATAAAACCCACGTGTTTTATTTGTATATAGTTTTCTTCTTTCTGCATCATTTTACTATTCGCCGCTGCAATAAAATCACAAGTGACATTTGATCTTACAGCTTCTGACTGAACGACTCCTTGAAGGGATTTTAAAGGAAACTCCCAGCATTTATTGCAAATAGCTAGTGACCCGGCTCTGATGGAAAGTCCCGGCGCTCCGGTCCCCTGGAGCGGGATATGTCACTGCCTCGCGGCCCAGTCCGGGCCGGTCCAGATGGATGGCTAGCAGCTGTTGGCCCTACAACCTCTTCCCTCAGCACAACCATTAGGCCTATCTGTCTGCAATTTCCTCTCTCTCGCTCGGTTCCCCTCTGAAGTCCACTGTGATCGCTTTCCCACACCCCCACAGCTCAGCTCAGCGCCGCGCGGTACTGTACGTACACTGCAGCCATCGTTTGCCCCGAGCGGACCGAAGCACATTCACAGGGCCAATTACACTGTCCACCTACGCCGCCATGCATGCACACAATACCACACATGTCATGCAATAAATTTAACCGAGAAGTAAAAAAAAAAAAACCGGCAGACACCCATGAGGAAGAGGTTAAATGGAGATCTCTGCGTCCAGGGGAAGATTAATGTCGCCCCGCAGAGAGAGGCCTGGCGTGAAACGTTGTGCCGGAACCTCCCCCGGGATCCTGCAGCCCCACGAAGAGCAGGACATCCTAAACTTTTAAACACTAATGGTTACAGATGGCGCTGAGAAAAGAAGCCAGAGCGAGAAGAGAATGTGTCGAGCGACCGAATCGCGTCCAAAATGTAGATCTTGACTTGTCGGTCAAGACTTTCATCAGCAGCTCCAACGAGGAACCAAGCGGTTGCAGCAGACAGGATTCGATTCTCATGCTGTATTTAAGGCTGCCATAGTAAACAGTTGTACAATAACAATGGTGTGATATCAAAGGCTTTTCTTCTTCACACAAACCCACATAAAGACTCTGTAGCTCTGGGGATTTTTACAGCATCTTGAACTTTACTGTTTTGGCCTTTGTGGACTTAAAAGCTGCTGTTTTGCTTGTATTTACCACTTTCATTTGTCACAGCAGGTGGTAGCTTTTCCCAGAAAGAAGGATCTTTACTGCTGCCCACGCAGCATTAAACAGTAGACAAACACATCCAAGCAACTCACTTCCAAACAAAGCAGAGCAGACAGCAGACAGGGAGTGGACGGCGCTTTGCCAGAGGCAGCGACGAAAACCAGCTGACAGAAACACAACGAAATGGTTCGATCCACCATCGAGCCATAAGTGTTTGTAGGAGGGTTGGATATGTCAACAGCATGATGGATCATAGACTCTATGAAGTGAGTTGTATGTTGTTCTCAAGGATCAACACATGGATGGATGGATGGATGGATGGATGGATGGATGGATGGACGGGTGGACGGACTACTTTTTCCTCTACAATCAATTCCTCATATCTTTTTGTCATTCATTCATCTCTCATATGATAGATTTCTTCATCAGTAGACTCATTTAAGATTTTCTCCTTGTGAATAATGTAGAATTTCGTAGCGAGTCATCGGGGTGGTAATGAAGATATACATCGTGTGTGTATGTTTGTGTCTCTGCATCCCTTCACAGAACTTCACTCCAGGTTGAAGGCGGGATGTGGTGCTGAACCCAGCTGATGGTGAGCGCATGCTGGTCACACGGTGGACCGGTCGCCGGTCCACCACGGGGCAAACTCAGAGAGACAGACAGCACAACACACTCACATTCACACTGACTGACCATTTCAGGATCACCAATGGTCCTCAAAATGCATTTGAACTGTGTAAGGAAACAACCGGAAAAGTCCATATATGCACAGGGAGAACATGCAGAAAAAACAAACGCCAAAGCCAGGACAGGAAGTATCCCCCGAACGATACAACGATGGAAATTTGCCTAACTTATAGATTTCAAGATTTGCAGGGGTGCTGAGCTCACTGTATCTGTGTGTGACTGCCCTTGAGCAAGACACTAAACTGAAAAAAATGCTCCAAGTGGAGGTTGAGCGCCTTGAAAAAAGCATCACTTATCAATTACTGAGTGTAGTCACACAATAAATTAATATCTTCCTTGTACTTATTTGTTTCCTTAATAATAATAATCATAATAATACTACTACTACTACTACTACTACTACTACTACTACTACTACTACTAATAATAATAATAATAATAATAATAATAATAATAATGTGTATATACATCAGAGAGGGTTTGGAATGTCCAGACGTCATAATAAAGCAATTATGCAATTTTGCTCGAAACAGTTTTCACTGAAATCAGAACAAAGCTTTCAGAAGCTCAAACAAATCCAAGAATGTCTAATGATGTTGATGTTGAATCTCCAATAACTGTCATCAGCGTGTTGTTCACAAACGGGAGGGCGATTGAGTGTTTAATCCAACCTGAGCTGACCCCGGGTGTCATCCAGCTGAATCCCCTTCGTTTTTGCGCCACATATTTAGCTCTGGAATGAAGGAGGCGGCGTGTGGGAGTCCAACCGAATCAGAGACACGGCGCTCAGCCGTGAGCTCATTCTCTCTGCATTTACACACACGTACTGTATGTACTCACTTAAATGTGAGTGTCAATGCCAACAGTTGAGCTCGATGCAGCTGCAGGCTCAGCACCGGTGTCCCACAGGGCTCATAACTCTGGAAATACGTGTGTGTGTGTGTGTGTGTGTGTGTGTGTGTGTGTGTGTGTGTGTGTGTGTGTGTGTGTGTGTGTGTGTGTGTTCAAGTGTCAAAGAGCAGTGATTAATGACCCACAGCCCCGCTCGCTTCAACTTCCTTCCTTTCCAGCAGGCGTGTCACACACATCATCACGCGTCACCATAAGTGACACCGGCAGGCGGCTGCAGCAGCTCATGCTCCGTCTTGTGGACACAAACAAACCATTACATCCTTCACATGCTAATGCGCTCATGCATTTTATATTTGGAGCTGCACGTTGACGTTTTTTTTGCAGGAGCACATAGCATCAAAATGCAACATCTGTAAAATGCAGCTTTCGCTGAAAGGTTCATTCAGGAGAGGCCAGAGACTTCCAGGCTTGTTTGCTATTGTGCTACTTTAATATTGTCTCACTGTGTCTTCAGTGTCTTCAACTGAGGTGTCCTCATCACTCAGTTCCATACTGCTGCTCCCAACATAAGAGTTAAAGCAGCTTTCTTATACGTTTCTACCATAATTGTGTTTCAATCAAGTATTTCAAGTTAAACATACAGTCAATGTTAAGACTGTCATATCAAAGGCTGATGGTCAGTTTGATACTGAAATTCAATGTTTAGTCACTAGATTCATCAACCTTGTACCATATTCAACACGTTGAGTTGGTTTAAGTTCATGTGAATGTTGATATTGAGATACTTGTATACATATTGTGTGAGTTTTACGTGAAATTGTGACATTGCACTGACTGCTGTCGTGACCAGGCCTCGCTTGAAAAGTCGGTCTTCAACTCAGTGGGAAAATAAAATTCCAACCATCTGACAATCTTCCGAACTATTTAATCCAACTCAGGCAGCCAGATTATCACAGTTCCAATGCAGAGACACACTCAAATTCACAATAATGAGCAATACATTAATCTCAAACACATTTTTAACAAGTGAAGAAATTGTAGGACCTGGAGCAAATGCAGTGCACAAGAACATGCAAACTCAACATGGAGATCAACACACTGGGACTCGAACCACTCATCCGCAGTGGGGCAAGTTAAGACCGAGCTGCAGTTATTTAAATTATTTCTTTTTAGTCATGACTGTAACAAGTATCAATCAATATTGTCATAATGCCCAGTAATGTAATAATTTGAGCTATTTTTAATCTAATTAAGTCAATAATGGAATGGAATGGTAAAAACATTATTTTAAAGGGAGAGTGTTGCAGAGTTTGGAGTTATCCTATTAAATGTAATTATTTTTCAAACAAACAAACTTCACAAAACCTGAATAAAAATGATTTATTCCCAGAAATGCTGTATTTTGTAAGTCATTATGTTACGGGCTTTACTGCATTGAAAAATGCATGAATAATGACATTGTTGGCAGAAATCACTTTATCAGTTGTTATAAAGTAGTTTACAGTACCAGCCTTCATTTTCATAACGTCTTTATTTCACTGTGGTTTGCATATAGTTTCATTCACACACACCATTTCACTCACGTACACCACTTACCCATGCTCTTATATATAATGTTAATTCAATATAAAATGTTTCATTAAGTCATGTTTGAAGATTTAATGAGACATTGTCTAGAGTTTTGTTTAAACCAGGTCATTAAAACAACAAGTTGAACTCTTCCTGAGCTGTGCTAGAAAAACTAAGACGAAAACAACACAAACAGCTTCTCATCCCGCAAACATTCACATACTGTTCTGAAGTCGTCCTGTCAGACACACTTATGTTTTGGGACGGGGAAAAAAAAGAAAACCCTGCTTCAAAAGGCAAGTGTGAGAGCACATGTGTCCGGGGCTGTCTGCTGACATGCTGCAATGTGCTGGAAGTGTGTATGATGGAGTGAGTGAGCTGAAAGGGAGATACGGAGAAAGAGTGGGAGCACTCCTGACAAAGACGGAGGCGGAAAGGGAGAGGGGAGATAAAGAAGGGAGGGAAAAAAGAGAATGAGCAATGGAAAAAAAAAAAAGAGAAGGAGAGAAGAAAGAGAAAAGGGGAACAGCAGAGAGGCAGAAAGCAGGCAAGCAGGCAAGCCTTGCATGTGTGTTGGTTCCCAGCCCTGTCAGGGCCCTGTCAGCCGGTGATTTATGGCACCGAGACTGGGAGCAGTCTTCGCTGCCAGCTCAGTATTGTTACAACTGACAGCTAATGAGGCCGGACGGGCTTTCAAGCACAGCACTTAACAGAGGCCTCCATCTTCACGAGTCACGAGCTCTCCTCTTTCTTTTCTCCCCTCGCTTTCTCGCTGCCATTTATTTCTGCTTCCAGGGTGGCAGCAGTGTGGCGAGCCACCACAAGACTTCTGGGGGTGCGGGGGAGAAAATAAGGCCGGCCGACGGAGATATACGAGCGGCACTCCGTTACTGCTGCACTTCCACTCTCCTCCTGCATGCTATTAGGCCAGAGGCTCGGCTCAGATAAATTAGGGCGAGACGCACAAAGGGAGGAATCCAGCCTCTGCGCCGCACTGTCGCTCTCCTCTCACACCTAAAGCGCTCCTCGCAATCACCCTGTCATGTTCCCTGAGCCCGGAGTCACGTGTGTGTGTGTGTGTGTGTGTGTGTGTGTGTGTGTGTGTGTGTGTGTGTGTGTGTGTGTGTGTGTGTGTGTGTGTGTGTGTGTGTGTGTGTGTGTGTGTGTGTACAGTCTCCCTGCCATGATGTGACTGTGATCTGTGTGGAGGAGGCTGAACTGGTGTGTTTTACCTCCGACACCCCGGCCCGGCCCGGCTCGGCCCGGCCTGCCTGCACCCCTTCCTATAATCACTCCCAGAGTCTCTGGCAGAGCTACCCCCCCCCCCCCCCCCCCACCCAAACCACCTCCTCCCCTCGGCCCCTGGTTCCTTGTCAGTCGTGATTAATGGCACTAGGGCCCCGGCGCGGCTTACGCTGCCAGTTCCAGCGATGTTCCCTTGATACTTAATGAACTCTGACAAACTTCTTTTCCCTTGCTCTGTTGTTCCCTTCACCCTCCACCAACCCGCCCCTCCATGTTTAAAATGCACGACACAGAGCTGCCACTGCAGCACCTTGGGGTTAGCTCTGGCCCTTTGTAAATTTCTCAAGAGGCCAATGTCTAAAAATAAAGCACCACAGCCATTTAAGAGTCGAGACCTTCAGTTTTGTATCTGTCCTTTTGGCTTCTTTGGTCAGTGAAGTTGAAATGAACTTCTTTTTTAGATGTTCTTGATGAAACATTGAGCTTTATTGTGAATATTTAACCTTATCTACGACAGATAAATAACATCCCCACTGGCTGCCACATTGGAATGGCTTCTACAACGTTAAAACCAAACTGTGATTGCTGAGGGGGAAAAGAGTTTATTTTTTCTTTTGCTCCTGAAGTTGAAGCTCAGCAGCTCAGATGGTCTCTGTCTCCATCTGCTGTTCACTTGAAGAACTTTTAAGTGCTTTAATATAATTCCATTCCTCTCAACTTGGACAAAAGCAGATCACTCCCATTGTTTACTGAAATATAAACTTGGAACCTTGTGCGAAATAAAGGGGGATTATCAAATCATAGTTTAAATATATGTCCTTCGATAATTTTAACTTTCTATAAAAAATGACCATGCAGGAGCTATTTCTACTTATTGTTGGCAGGTTATTTAGTTTATTTGAATATTGATTGTTGTTGCTTGATTTGGACACTTGGTGGAGGACAAGAAGGCTGATTGGAAATTCTGCTTTTTGGGTTTGCGCTGTTTCACTCCTATTCCACCTGAAAATGATGGGACATCCTACCTTTTCCTCAAAACAAGTTCCCTCTTAGTGTGATTTACACACATTTTATTTCAGGGTTTTTCTATAGTTTGTTTTTGTCTCGTGCTGTCTTGACCTGCTGTAAATGTCATCCATTCATCGGAGCTTTATTTAACTCAGGGTCTCATGATTTTTAAAAAATCAAGAAATTAACAGATGCCAATAAGAAAATATATATAAAGTAAAGGTTAAAATTGCTTCAATGTAAACGCAGACCAGAGGCTTAAAATAATCATTGTATTAAAGAAAAATCCCAATTCTGATTCTAATGACACATGTAGAAACAAATATGATTTTTTTTCCCCATAAAATATGCAAACATTGCAAGCACGTAATTCTAATCAGGCAAAAATAATTAATACGAATTCTGAATCTTTTAATCAAAAGAAGACTAACCCTTTTATTTTATCTGATAATGTATTGTCTCTTGTGTCTCACAAAAACACTAAATACAAAATTAGATATTCCAAAATTATTTGACTTCAGAATTTGAAGCTGAACTTGCAGTGTCACAAAATGCAGTTTTGTCAAATGAGTCATTTGGTAAAACCTAGTTTTACATGAGAACAATGTAGATAATAATTTGCATTTGACACCATGAACTTTGTCCTGACGTTTGAATAAAGAAGGCTGCAACTTATCCGTTTGCTTTTTCGGTTGTAAAAACTGTTGGCTCACTTCCATCAGAAATTAGAGGAGGCATTGTGAAATAGCAGTGAAACAGATGTTTGGCATTAACTTGAGACTTTTAGTGAAGTTTTGGTGGCTTCAAGAAGGAAATGAGACAGATCATCTGGAAAAGCAAACGGACTATTGCAATAACAAGAAAAGCAGTTTCAAACAACATGTTGGGAATGTTTTTGGCACCAGAAGTGACAGGATTTGACCTTTTTCTGTTGGCAAGGGCTTCTTGTGTCCCTGCTGGATTTACATAATGAGCATGGGAAGCTTTTTTCATTGTACTCAGTTTTCAATCCAGCCACTTTAATGTGACGTACTTGTTGTTGTGGTGGAATGATGGGTGCTGGTCTTTATCACTGCACTTAACAATACATACACCAAGCCAGTTAATGTTTTTTTTATGATGATTGCAAAGCTCCTTAAAGCAGCTCAGCAAAAATTCATGTTTTGAGTTTGTCAAAGAGCAAAGCAATGACACACGATAAATACAATAAATACAATACAATAAAAGCTTTCATTGTCTTATTCACTGAACACCTGTCGCTGTTTGCTTTGTGGTGGAATGATGACCCATCCAAGGTGTAACCTGCTTTTACTTTACAGCTGGGAATATTCTAGTGTCCTCCGACACTGAACACGATGAAGCTGCATGTATTGAAGATGCATGGATGCAGGAGTGCATGGATTTTATTTTGATCCTTCGAAGTCGGCTCTTCCTATCATTGTGAAGCAGAATTTGCCAAGCGTTGGATTGTTCACCCACTAATAGGGAATGTGAGCTGGGTTTAGACCGTCGTGAGACAGGTTATTCTTACCCTACTGATGATATATATATATATATATATATATATATGTGTGTGTGTGTGTGTGTGTGTGTATATATATTTAAAAAAAAAAAAAATATATATATGCATGGATGAATGGATTTATAGATACATATATACATGGATGCAACATGCTGCTGTCAGAAAGAGCAACAGCCCAAACTATTGCTAGATTCCAGTTTGCCTCCAGATGCCAGTAAACGAGCCACATAATAAAACAAGTATAGTAGAATAGAATAGAATAGAATAGAATAGAATAGAATAGAATAGAATAGAATAGAATAGAATAGAATTGAATTGAATTGAATTTTACACGATATGAAATACACGTGCCGCAGTGCTGTTGGTATAAGTGACGTTAGGGGGCGCTCACTCACCCCTCGGCAGTCCTGCACTTGACTCCACAGCAGAAGAAGAAGTAGGATGGGAGGAGGAGGTGCATGAAGAAGAGAAGGTGATTGTTTCTCGTTCGGTTTCACCTCAGAGGGAAACTACAGGTAAGACCTGCCGATAAACATAAACATGCTCCATGAGCTGTTTCAACTCTGTTCCCGCGCCTCGAGTCTTTAATGTGGCAGTAAAATGTCAAATAAGGGGAAACCTACATGAGGCGTGTTGCTAACTTGCAACGTTTTCGAAAGGTAGGGCTACACTTGGCCGGTGTATTACGCGTCATTATTGATTGGAATAAAGTACAGGTCAGGTATTTATGACGGTAAAAACACACTTAAACAAAGCTACCACACGAGGAGACTCCTGACTGCCCGGTTGAAGCAATATAGCAAAGTAAATTATGCTAATATCTGTTAGCCCGGAAGTGCCTGAAACCAAAGCCCGTTCAAATATTCTGACATTTTAAGTTGTCGTTATGAAAACGCGCATATATTTGTCTGGTTTGATAACAATTTTCTTGAAAATTTAAACTCAATTGTGTTCCTTTTTATTCGGCATAGTTATTTCTCAAAAAAGAGCCATTATATCGTTAACTGGCCAGATGTAATCATTTCCGGGAATCGGTTATCTGTTTATCACTCCTCACAAATCTGTGACTTTTTTTTCCTTCTCAGTAAGATAAACAGGCATATGACATGTTAGTACTGCTGTGCAGGATGCCAGCTATGTCAGCTCGTATAGATCCTCCAGTAAATCGGTTTCTCGTAAATAGTCTTGGATCGTGTGTACATGTTGTGTCCTCAGGGAACGATAATGACGAACAGTGCTGAGCTTTATTTACAACGTCCTTGCAAAAACCGAACAAGCAACCAAAAAAAAAATCAATAGAAATTAATCAAAAATATAAGTTCAAGGTGGAAGAAGTCACTGATGCATTTCAATCGATGAAAAGTTGGTCTTTATTTTTTCCCATGGGGAAATAAAAATGTTCCGTTCAGCAAAACATGTAATATATAACATCACAAAACTCTTCTCAACTACCATACACTTACCAAAATAGACTGATATTATGATGCATGCATGAGAATTATCTGAAGGAAAGTGAGCGGGGATGAAACTCCAGCTAAAACGAGCTTAAATCCACCTCCAGCTTGTGTTCCTGCAGCAGCAGGTATGTTGACGGACCGTCTCAAGTCCATGAGAGTGGCCTGTGTCATGCACCTGGCAGCTCTGTGGTTGATTCCTGATCATTCATACTTAAAGTCAGTACAGCTCATCCCTTCAACTGAAAAGAGTGAGACCAGTTTTATACAATGTCCAGATCAAAACTGCAGTCTAATGTGCATTATAGATATGTGTTTAAGATCTTTCGGGATACTTGTGGAATAGAGGGAATTTTGTCTTTTATTATGAATATTGTTGTTCTTAATGCCACCTATGTGTGTGCATGTTATGCAATTTTGAGCCCCGTCAAAAGACACATTTCTGACACCCTTGGGTCAGACGATAAAATCTCTGTCTGTCTAGAAAGGTGTAACGTTGCCTTGTGTGCTGACTTGAATCCCACTGCTGACCAGTTACTGCTGCTCTTCATCACGGCTGTCAAATATTGGCTATTCAGGCCCCGTTTACGCGACAACGAAAACGAGTGTATCCAAAAAACACTTCTCTTTTTGGGGGGTCCATTTATGAGGCACCAGTGTTCTGATGCACTGTATCTGTGAAGTTTTTAATCCGGCTCCCAAGGTGGAAAGATTCTTTTACGGCCGCTATTCCCTCCTGCAGAGACTGATGGAGGCGACGTAGCCTGTTACTGCACATCTCTCCCCCTTCCTGCTGCCCATCAGTTGTAAAAAAAAAAATAGAAAATGTCGACCCGTAGTTTTATGACTGGCAGGTCTGTATTATAGTCCTATCGTCCATATCAGTAGTTTTATAGTTGAGACTCACGCCTGAGAACATCTGATGCGTCATCAGTCCATATGGATGTCAGGTTCTCTACATTTTCTTCACTTTATAGTGTATCGTTTTCTGCTCACGTCTGTTGTTTCATTACAAAATCAAGCAACAGCGCCTTCCTGTGGCCTGGCATACCAACTACATAGTTGTCTGTGTGTTCGCTGCTGCAATGTAAACACGCTCCTTTTTTTTAACGGGTTAGGTGTTGTCGCGTATTAAAAGGGCCTTGGGTTGCAAGCCAAATCAGACATGCAGGTCACATGGTCCTCTGAGGTGTCCCCAGATAGAAGCAGGTGAATCACACTCGTATATCAATGTGTAATATATTAATCTTTCTCTGAAGCATTCCGACTAAAGCAGCCTGGCCCAACTCCTTAAGCTCCTGCAAGCCAAACTAAATGAACATGTCATAAGTTGCATTTATTTTTGTTGACAATATTTTTAAACGTACTGTATGTTTAGAGAAGTTGCAACATTTCCCCACTTTAGCCTCAATCCTCTTTAAGTGTGACAAGGTCACAGAGTCTCAGCTGATGCCTGGCTAAGCCTGAGCTCAGAGGAGATAAAGCCAGTGAGTGAGAAGCCAGCGCTACCTGGTGCTACTGCACTACGCTGGTACTACTGCACTACGCTGGTACTACTGCACTACACTGGTCACAGTGTTCACCTGCCGGTCACTTGTAGCAGCAAGAGTCTCTCAGCATTTGATTGTAATCTACGTTGCTATTGTGAAAACGCCTCAAAAAGAGGGAAGCCGCCATCTGTTAATCTGCTCGTGCTGTCTTTCACTCTCTCGCCAGGATGGCACAGTGGGGTGCCATATTCTCCATAATTGCTGCTCTCGGAGGAGCTGCGCTGTTAGCCTCCGTGCACAAGATCGACGAGGGGCACACTGGAGTTTACTACAGGTGAGCCTGCCTTGTTTTTAATTTTGAGTTGACTGGTGTTTGTTGTAAAACTTAGACTATAAAAGACAACGTGTCTGCCACAAAGATGTTTGCAATAAATGTTAACAGTTAACCAGAGGGTGGCGTAATTATCAAGGTATCAGAATTTCCAAAAATACCAGCTGTGTATACTTCAGAGTCTCTTCACCTCATAAATCTGGGGTATTTTAATCTTTATTACCCGCTCAGGCATGTTGTAAAAAGTAAAGTTCACAGCAGGATGGATGAAATCAAACCTTTCCTGCTTCATTTGGCAGACGTTCACATAAACATCTCTGAAACAGACTGTGATTCACGGTGGTGTCAGTTCAACTTTCTCATAAAGTTTATCTGAGGAAATATTAACTCTGACCCAAAGAAAGTCAAGTGAAATGTGTGTGTGTGTGTGTGTGTGTGTGTGTCTGTTTCACAGAGGAGGCGCTCTTCTCACCACCACAAGCGGTCCCGGCTTCCATCTGATGCTTCCGTTCATCACCACGTACAAACCTGTTCAGGTGCATCATGTGATCTATTTTTGTCTCCGTCTCAATTATAGATTGTCACTCTGGTAGAAGTGACCAGTCATGTTTACATATGTTGAAACAACCCATATCAAAACACGATTATATATACGATCATTTCATTTATTATTTTCTTTGGCTTAACTATCAACAAAAGTCGATAGTTAAAAGTTCAAATTCTGTGCCAATAGTTCAAATTCTGTGAGAAACAGAATTTGTATTGTGCAATCAGCTAATGGTGCAACTTTGATTGTTCTGTACAGACTTAATTCTTTTGTTAGTGCGTAAAAAGCTGTACTGGGACAGAATATATCTATATCTATATAGATATATAGATAGATAGCTAAAATATCCTGTTTAAGTAAGAAACAGTCTGAACTCTGCCTCAGAAATATAGTTCTGTTTGTCATTATCTCAACATTTCGCTTACATTTTACCCATAGTACTTTAAAAGTTTGATCTTTCTTCAGTGGAGACATGATATAGGAGTAGTCAGTGTGCTTTTAAGAAACTTGCATTGTGATTGCTTGTTTCAGATTAGGTCACATTTATGACCAATTTTAGATATATTTTAAAGCGTGCACATACATTTTTCTAGCAGCTGTGCATCACTTTATCTTGAGCCACCTCACATTGAGTGCAGGGATCGCAAAATGCTAAATCTTTTACTGGACACTGGTCCAGTAATCATGCAGTTTTTACTGGACCAAAGTAAAGTTTGATAAAAAAAAATTTATATTAAAAAAAAAAAAAAAAAAGTCCCCTCTCGCCCTCCGCGGGCGGTCACCTGTTGTTCTATTCCAAGCTCAGGTCCTCTACCAGAGGCCTGGGAGCTTGAGGGTCCTGCGCAGTATCTTTGTACTGCACTTTTCTGGACTGAGATGTCCGAGGTTGTTCCAGGGATCTGCTGGAGCCACTCCTCCAGTTTGGGGGTTACTGCCCCGAGTGCTCCGATTACCACGGGCACTACTGTCACCTTCACCTTCCAAGCCCTCTCCAGCTCCTCTCTGAGCCCTTGGTGTTTCTCAAGTTTCTCATGTTCCTTCTCTCTGATGTTACCATCACTTGGTATTGCTACATCCACCACATCCACCAGATGTCCATCTTGTCTATCTGTATGTCCATATATGTCCATCTGTATGTATTGTCCATATATATATACATATATATATATATATAGTAGTTTCCACTGAGATGTGGCCTTAGCTTGACGCTCTATCTCTTCTCTCCTTCATCGTAAACACGTAAAAAAAAATCCACAGGCCCACTGGTAAGGTTTAACAGTTTACTTGTCAAAGAAACAAACAAAAGGGTGGTGCAGAAAAAATGTCCAAAGGTGTTCCATGTTATGTAAGTGGTCCGTTAAATCCGGTCAATATTAATCTTCCAAGACACAAGAAACAAAAGAAAAAGGGAGAGAGAGAGAGAGAGGTCAAAAAACCGTGCGGCTCCACTCTCACCTGCCTGACTTCCTGTCACAGGTAATCCCCCTAAACTCCACCCACCCGGGAGCATCAACAAACAATTAAAGGTGCACAGCCACCAGAAAACACCAAACGGTTATCCCTTCCCAAACATTGCAAATAATACAATAATTAAACTTTTATCCACTTTTAGCCACTTAAATCAACCACTTAAATCAACCACAACATTTTAAATGATTGACTCATGACATCATTGCCCATGTGAACTAAAATACTTGTAAATGCTCCTCCTAATTCCCACCAAATTAAACGTCTTACATTGCTGCTGTTTTACATCAACTTAAATTATTTATCTTTTTGACCAAGCTCAAAGAACTGCGTTTAGGCTCCTACATATATATATATATATATATATATATAATATATACACGAGGCAGTAATAAACTCCTTTCTACAGTAAAGTAATAAATGTAGGAATGTTTACATGTATTCTCTCAAAAGACAACTTGAGGTTAGTAGAAGGTCAGAAAAAGAAGCAGTACAAAGTATTTTAGTTCCACGTGGACAATGTGGGGGTCTGAGTGATGTCATCATCTCATAATAAACTAGTTCTATCTTTAAAACCTCACAATCACTATTAATTCCTGGAGAAATTATTTATCAACGCAGCAGCAACACAATGTTTCCAGCTCGAACGCAGCTCCAACCATTGGGACTATTTTCAGGGAGTTTAGCGTGGAGTAGGACGCAGCTTCACAGAGGTGTGAATCTCCTGCTGACAGCCTGGAGGAGCTGCTGTTCATTGTTTTGATGTCAGAGCTGTTCTCCTGGAGAGCTGGAGTTTTAAAACGCTGACGTCTGGCGGCAGAGCGCCACCTGCTGGACAAAGGCTTTGCAAACTTCCTCGTTGATCTATTGTGGTGTTTTGAGCATAAAATGCATCCAAACAGCGACATGCTGTCATGAAAAGTATGACAGCCGCAATACTAACTTCCCTAGCATCCTCGCTGGCTGCAAACTGTGGAATGGATTTCCTGACTCATGAGTCAGCATCTCACTAAGACTCGCCTCCGTTCAGGAAAACCAGTCCACATATTGCAGAGCAGCGGCAGGGAAACACTTGTAGAGACATTCCAGCAGACTGTGAAGCAGACGTGGCTTCATGGAACTCAAATCTCCGCAGGTTGGATCAGAAAAAAATGCCAAAATATCACAAAAAAACCACTCGCCGGGCAAAGTGGGTAGATGATTCACTTGATGGAGTAAAGCTTTTATGAGCCCTGGACGTTTACACAAGACGTAATGTCGAGCCCTGAGAGAGATGACAAAGTAGGACACCAGACCGGTTTTAAGACGATGTTAACCAGACCATGGGCATTTTTATGGGTAATGACCGACTGTCTGACTATTTTGTGATCACTGTGCGTGACGGCATTCATACAATAGATAACAGTTATAAATGACTGTCATTCACAAATTGGCTTGAACAGCACCACAGCTGTTATACCAGTTCATATCTGTGGTTTTAATGTTTGAAAAATACAATATATGAGATTTAGTCATATTTTAATCATCTCCAGAGCTGCTGCTGCTCCCATAAATAGTTTCCGTCTGTTGTTCAGTAGTCACGTCCTTCTTACGGGCTCTATCAAGACCTTCACAAGATAATCATACAACACTGTGTAGGAGTATCAGAGAGCAGCTGTTGATGTTCTGGCCAAACGTTAAACATTATTGGAGACCTGCTGCAGAGTGTCACGCACTATTGTCACGCACTATTGTCACGCACTACTGTCACGCACTACTGTCACGCACTATTGTCATGCACTATTGTCACGCACTACTGTCACGCACTACTGTCACGCACTACTGTCACGCACTACTGTCACGCACTACTGTCACGCACTACTGTCACGCACTACTGTCACGCACTACTGTCACGCACTACTGTCACGCACTACTGTCACGCACTATTGTCACGCACTATTGTCACGCACTATTGTCACGCACTATTGTCACGCACTATTGTCACGCACTACTGTCACGCACTACTGTCACGCACTACTGTCACGCACTATTGTCACGCACTATTGTCACGCACTATTGTCACGCACTATTGTCACGCACTACTGTCACGCACTACTGTCACGCACTACTGTCACGCACTACTGTCACGCACTACTGTCACGCACTACTGTCACGCACTATTGTCACGCACTATTGTCACGCACTACTGTCACGCACTACTGTCACGCACTACTGTCACGCACTATTGTCACGCACTATTGTCACGCACTACTGTCACGCACTACTGTCACGCACTACTGTCACGCACTATTGTCACGCACTACTGTCACGCACTATTGTCACGCACTACTGTCACGCACTACTGTCACGCACTACTGTCACGCACTACTGTCACGCACTACTGTCACGCACTACTGTCACGCACTACTGTCACGCACTACTGTCACGCACTACTGTCACGCACTATTGTCACGCACTACTGTCACGCACTACTGTCACGCACTACTGTCACGCACTACTGTCACGCACTACTGTCACGCACTATTGTCACGCACTATTGTCACGCACTACTGTCACGCACTACTGTCACGCACTACTGTCACGCACTATTGTCACGCACTACTGTCACGCACTATTGTCACGCACTACTGTCACGCACTACTGTCACGCACTACTGTCACGCACTACTGTCACGCACTACTGTCACGCACTATTGTCACGCACTACTGTCACGCACTATTGTCACGCACTATTGTCACGCACTATTGTCACGCACTACTGTCATGCACTATTGTCACGCACTACTGTCACGCACTACTGTCATGCATGCTTTTCTGTCTCTGTGCACGGTTGTATGGGAAACACCACTTTACAATCAAAAAACTGCGCCAAATTCCAACAGCAGCACCAATCTAATCCAGAGAAAGTACAAAAATAAACTAGCATCACCATCACTTGTAGATTAAATCCATCCTGCTGTGAAATGCATTTGATTGGTGTCGGTCTTCTACTTCTACTCACAATTTCCATTTCTTCTGCAAACAGGTGCCTTGAAAAAGGTCCTGAAGCAGGTCCTCTCAGTATCATCCATCTTACTGTTAAATTAGCCTCCATCACTCCAGAGTAGCAGATAATAACGGTCATCACCACCTGCCCATGGACCAATCAGTCAAGCTCATTTCAATGACGATGCAAAGACCAGCACTAGAAACTCTGCTGGCCCTGAGGCGGTCCGTCAATAACACATCAACATCTGATTGGCTGATGATCCTGTCACTCTACATTTTAACCCAATAGCAGGCCAGCTTCCATCAGAGGTTAGCAGTGAAGCTACTGCTGGTCCCAGCAGAGGAAAGGAGCTGTGGTGCGTTTAGAGGACAGAGGAGATTTGAGCTCCATAAAACATAACCAGTCGTTTTCTGGATAAAGTTGCTAAAGTCACTAATTGATTCCAGACACCGATTTCAGAATCACTTTTTAATTGTTTAAAAATAAAAATCATTTTTGGCTGCTGCCCCTCACTGCTGTCGAGGGAAAAGTCTCTAAAGGCTTTTATTCTGACCACCAGGCAGAAGATGAGATGGCTCTCATTTCCTGTTGGAGAAGGAAAATAAAGAGCGGTCAGGATGATTGGATGAAGTTAAGAATTCAATCCAGCAATCATGTGATGTAACTTTTACAGTGAGGCTTTTTTGTCATTGAAATGTTGTTTCAGGTCTTTACTGCGTTGGGTCACATTTCATGATGCAGAGCAGCGCTTCCTGCTGCTGTGTGTTTCCTTTACGTTTCACTAAAGTCCAGCTTTCCTCACTGGAGCATATGGACTCACCTGGTTTCACACGGCGCTGATGGACTTCCTCTCGGCCCCGCTGACCTGATCCTGGTGTTTTTGTAGTGACGGCAGGGAAACAAAAAGGATCCGCTGAGCCGCAGACTGTAATAATGGATAATCTGACCTTGGGAATGTGTCTTTGTGTGGCAGACGACGCTGCAGACGGACGAGGTGAAGAACGTACCATGTGGCACCGGGTGAGCTCTCTGGCTGCATCACATTGTGCTGCTGAGCTGTAGAGCACTCGACACTCATCGGGTCCCCTCACCTTCCATTTAGCCAAACGTCCAAAGGCCTGCCAGCACACACCTCAACCACCGCCGTCACCCTCTCATTTCACACTGGTGTGTCGCTCAAAGTGATTTGATGTCTTGTGTTTTCTCTCTTCCAGTGGAGGCGTGATGATTTACTTTGACCGCATAGAAGTGGTGAACTACCTGGTTCCTTCTGCAGGTAAACCTGCCAGCGTTCAACAGGATCACATCAAACAGCAGCTTCACCTCAAACTCAAGATAAACTTCTACGAGAATAGTTATAAACAAACTCGAGACAGAATGAACCCAATTGAACTTCATCAAGATAAACCTTTCAGCAATGACAGAATCAGAACAGGGACATTGATCAACCATAACATTCTGACTTCTATTACTGGTAGTTCGTCTTTCTGCAGCCCCTTTATCAACATACTCATCAGAACCAGCATCGATTCCTTCATTTTCAGCTCCAGTAGCTGAACCGCAGCTCAAAGTGTGTTTGTTAGTAGAGTCAGAGGCATTTGTCGCCTGCTGTCATCCTTCTTCTGCCACCACAGTGTGTCACTACACCTCACTGCGTCACAACTGCTGCAAGCAAGTAACGACTTGTGGGAATTCAACAGAAAAGCTCATCTGATGCATACGTTTTGATTCTTAATTAATGAGACGCAGAGCCAGTTTTCACCTCCGATTCAGTGAAGAATGACAAACGTACTGGATGGAATGTGACTGAATTCTCATTTATTCTCCTGTTTGACATCATTTTGGTTTGTGGCTCTCCTGTTTCCCTCCACAGTGTACGACATAGTGAGGAACTTCACCGCAGACTACGACAAAGCATTGATATTCAACAAAGTGCATCACGAGCTCAACCAGTTCTGCAGTGTTCACTCTCTGCAGGAGGTCTACATCGGCCTGTTCGGTGAGTCTCCCTCACTGAGGGACGCCAGTTGTCCAGCTGGGAGTCACCGTTTAGTTTTTTGTTCCCACAGTAAACTGTGTGGTTAAAGATTTCTACTTCTGGTCATTCAGGAAAAAGCTCCTGGTTTTAAGAACCCCTACCCCTGTGGAAATGTTCAATTAAGGTAGCGACTTGCATATACTAGAAAGATGAGATGTGAAAAAAAGAGGGATAGAAATTAATTGGAGAGATAAAGTTTATGTCCCAGAATGCCTTCTTGCTTTTATATATTCAGAAGAAAAGATGGTTCATGATGGCCAGTAACACAGTAAAGCCAACAGCGTAATACTTTGCAAGGAACATTAGTCATGAGTCAGATTTTTTATTTTTATTTTTTTTTAAACCATGATTGAAAGTGATGCAGACTGTTTCCTCAATGAATGAATATGACGACTATCCCACGGCGTAGTAAAGTTCCAAAGTAAAGTCCAATTGCATAACAAATGACTGGCAGTCCAAAGGTGTGAAATCTCAGCTCCTGCAGGCACAATTACCAAAACACTTTTCTATGCATCAGGCCAACTTCTTCACTGGAGGAAACTAAAAACATTTCATCTTTTTTTTTTTATTCCATAACATCAGCCCTTGGGTTTCTTGCTGTATTTGTTCATCACGTCTGCACAAAACCAGCCAAAAAAACCAAAAAAAAAAACGGTTTTATCCTCAAGAAATGCAGAACTTTTTATATACTGTATTTTTTGCACTATAAGGCACCTAAATACCTCAAATTTTCTCAAAAGCTGCCAGTGCGCCTTATATATGGAAGAATTGCTCTACTCAAGACTGCTATTTGACAGCTGAACAACCAGAAGCTTTTATTTTGACAACTCTAACTTCGCACCCAGATCTTCAGAGCGGACGACACTCCACACAACACCTTCATCACTCATGGTTGCACACCAACATTCTAACAAACCAAAATAAACTAGATGAAATAATTACTCCCTAAACTGGGGAACAAAAACACATAAACACAATCAACACAACACCAAGCCCAACAACAACCCACAATAACCTCCAACAACACAAAACATGAATTCCCATCATGCCTTGCATCCTGAGCTCCTCAGTGCAGCCGAGAGCTGCAATGAATTATGGGAGTTTCTGTTTGTGGTGTTTTAAATGCAATTATTGGGGGTTATGTTAGGTTTGTGGTGTCGGTAATAATTGTGTTGTGTTGTGTTTTTGTTGCTTAGTTCATGTAGTTTAGTTTATTAGTTGTAAGTTGTCAACCAGCAGTGAAGAAGGTTTTGTGTGTAGTGTCCTCCTGGCATAGGCTGCAGGTAGGACTATCAAAATAAAGTGCGTGCACCTCTCTGAGTGTTAGAATCAGTGGAAAATGTAACCTAATGGCTTTGAGCTATAAAGGTTGCTGACCACTGGTCTATTCCATGTGCCTTATAATGCAGTGCGCCTTATATACGAACAAAGTTGTAAATTATGTCAATCAATGTAGGTGAGCCTTATAATCCGGTGTGCCTTATAGTGCGGAAAATACGGTATTATAAAATTATTGGCTACAAATTAAGTCAATTTTATTTCTGTAGCACTTTTCACAGATTAAAAAAAGTCCACTTCAGTCATTTAAATTATTACACAAATGCCAAGTCATTACTTTATTGGCGTTATTACATTAAAAAAGGCGAAATGTATTCCATTATTGACAGGGATTATGTATTTGGCCATTGTTACATTATTGATCGTTGCATATGGTAAAAATAAAGTACAAGTTAGAGCAGATATTTATTTTAATTAAAAGGTACTGCTTTGGAAGTGAGAGTTTAAAGTAATCCAGTGTGTGGAAATGGGACACAGTAAAAGCTATAGGATCAGCTATGAGGTCAAACCAGGAGTGTGATAATTACACAGGCAATAAAGGTTTACTTTGAGTGCGTGTTCTGTCCACAGCCGTTTCACATCAATATGTTTCATTGTGAAACGGGAAGCTCGCCACCGAGCCACAAACCTCAGCTTACATGAGAAAAAGCCCGTGTGTCGTGACACTGAGGTCAGAGTTATGAGAGGCATGAGGGTTGGCAGCCCCCGGTATAAACCAACTACTAATTCCAACTCCATCCCCGGCATTTTTAACACGTCTGCGTAAACAGTGTGTCGTCGTCCTGCAGCTGCAGCTTCACAGCACCCCGGGTTTATAGCTGGTCTCATTAGACCACAGCTGCCCTGCATCTGGACGTTGGTAACGTGACGCAGGATGCCGTAATTAATGGCAGGATGTCGATACTCGTCCCTTAAATCATCAGTTACCGTGAAGTAAAACACGATGGGACGTTTCTGCCGGTGAGATGTTTTGGAATGAAGCTTGTTTTGATGAGCTGTGTTGTATCGGTTCCGTCTCCCAACGGGGCTCCGTCATTAAATGTTTCACACTAAAAATCCAAAAAAAAGATTTGATGTGCGTGAGCTGGTTGATTCACTTCTCCAGGATCCCAAACTAATACACTCCATAAGACAAACTTCTATCTTTTCAGTTTACGTTGTCTGGGTTGAGGTAATGTAAACATCATCCGGCTGCCGCAGCTCAGCTGTGACACGTCACAATAATGACACATTCATGCATCCAGCAAGTCTCAGTAAACACCAGTGAGACGGCAGCCCGCCTCACAAGCTCTGCTTGAACTTATAGCTGCATTTGAAACATCTGGTATTTATGGAATGGCGCAACTGTTTTTTCCTGCCGTGTTTCATTATAAAGTCAATGTGCATCTAATAAACCTGGTCCATCACATTCACACACACACACACACACACACACCAATGCACACAGCTGCCATGCGAGCTGCTCTGCACCACTGGAAGCAGCTTTGGATTCAGAGTTTTTACTGGTGAAAAAACTACACGGCTTTTTAGTTACATGATGAACAAACACAAATTGTTTGAAGAGAACATTGCAACATAGAGAATTGTTCAATGTCATTGCAGAAATGAGGACTTTGTAGTTTATTTGACTTCACTTTGTACACTCTATTATCTCATCGGTAAGATTAATAAGGTTTGACATGCATTTCAGCATGAAATGTCACCTATGATGTCCTTTAATGTCTGACAACCTGAAATAAGTAGAGGATAATAAATCAGAGCACTGTGGCAGCTTGTTGAACAACTTCTGATGACGTAAAGCTAATGAATATGGTCCTTATTTGCTTTGTTAATGCAAAAGATCACAGATAATGTTAAACCCTGGTCAAAGTTTTATGTCACTTTTATCATTTCCACTGCCGAATTGAGTTATCTGTTGTAATGTTTTTGCTTGAGCACATTACAACAGATCTCAGTGTAATAAACTACAAGGTTGTGTTAACAGTTGGTATCACGTCCACATTGAGTACAAGCAGCAAACTGTGTAGGAGTCAGTATGACCTTCTCGTCTTCACCCAAGAAACGCCCTCATGTCTCCTCCTCTCCTCGTACTTTTCACCCCAACAGATCAGATTGATGAAAACCTGAAGTTGACGCTGCAGGAGGATCTCACCTCCATGGCACCAGGACTTATCATCCAGGTAAAGATCGGAGCCACTGAGAATTCAATCCAGTGGCAGACGTAGCATTTTTCTCCAGCTGTTCTTTCTTTGTATATTTTCACTGGTGCAGCCATTAAAACTCCTTCCTGCCCCCCAACCATCCATCTTCTACCGCGTTTCACCAAGTCCAGGCTGGAAACTATTAAAGAAACTCATTACATTTCATTGTAACTGTTATTCCCCTCAGAAAAGTCTGTTTTTCTTCAGTTATGAAGTGTCTGTAAATACAATTACACATGTATGATAAATGCCCTGAATCAAAGTTTAGTTGTGTCATAGGAAAGTATGACTGACAAGGAATGTGTGTAATGGTATTTTGTAAAATCTAAATTATTTGGGTGAAGTGGTGGTCTGAAGGTGAAAGCTTGTGACTGGACACTCTTTGCTTTTTGGGACTGTGCATCTGCTGTTTCTGTGCAGATTGACTTTGAATTCAGCAAACAATGCTTTTCCCAGCATACGGTTACTTGTTCAGTCAATCACATATTCTAAAGTGATGTAATAATTATCTTAACGTTGCAGGCTGGTCATCCGAAGTTTGGTTTGAAACAGCTTTGAGATTTCATGCTGAAACACAGAGCCAGATTTCTCAGTGTTGCTATCACACATTAGTTCAAACTATCTTCTCCTCTCGTTTTGTTATTTTAGAAACTACACTCTTTCTCTTTGGGCCAAATTATAATTACATTGGGAGCTGCGGGGTTATTGCAACATTCCTTGAGAAAGAAACAAAAAGCAGAGTTCTTTAGTAAAACATATGGCCTTATTGTAAGGTCGTACAAAGGTCCAGTTATGTTATGTTAAGACAGATTAGTTTGTTGTGAAGTCATGCCCTCGATTCAGCAGCAGGGCCATCTTTATACCATTGTCCATATGACTGTTTTGGATGTTTTGTTTCTTCTTGACCTTTAAGGGTCACATACTGTTGAAGTGCAACCTTTTTGCAAGAACTTCATCTATTTACCTGTTTACCTTCTGAAATCATCTGTTTATAACAGGTTTTGGCTTTCTTGTGTTGAGTGAAAGTGACAGCTGGTGTTCAGAACTGAGGACAGTGGCTCTTCACCAAGTTTACAAACGGAGAGAAATTTTATTTATCATTCACTCTCTGATCCTGACTGCAACAGAGTGTTTAGTATCAGAGCCCAGATCAGTTTGAACCTGCTGGTCGTTTTGGCAGCTCACATTACTGGTACAGATCACTTGTCTAACAGAACGCCAGACGAGGAAACAAAGCTTCGTCTTACACTGGTTTTGTTCTTTGACACGGGTCCAAGTCTTGTGACACATCCTGTCTAGACAAATTTAGATGCAAACGAAACCCGGACTGCTGTCCTCGTTCCCTCTGGTACTCAAGTTGTCTCTTGTCTGTTGCCTCGATGCCGCCGAGAACCTTTCAAAGTGCTGCGTCGAGGCTGTGGGAGCCATGGTGTAGTTCACCACCATGCCACGAGGGGGCGTTGCATTTCTGACGCTTTGGTTGTGAAGTGGCTCCATGAACCAGAGCAAAACTTTGAATCTGATCAATATTGAACAACAAAGTTCAATAGTACATTGAGGAGTTGTGCTGGGAGAATTTTCTCGTCGATTGAAGCAGTGACAAGACATGGGAACTAATTATCTTGCAAACAGTCGTTGTTTGAGTCACACAGTCAGCTTTTGTTACGTAAAGATAGTTGCCCAACCACGATGCTTGTGCTAAATGCCAAAAGGTAAGACAAACGACTCCGAGACGCACAGACGCATGCACGTTGTCTTACAGTTTAGTCGTTGGGCCATTTGAAGACAGCAGTTGTAAGAACACACACCTTGCCTTGAAGACAGGGGCCGTAATATGTGCCAACAATGATGGGAAATGCACCATTGTAAAGTTAATCCATCCGTGCAATCACCACCATTATTGATATTATCTGACCATGAGCGTGAAATAAAAGGCTCCTTCAGGTTTGACTCTGTAGTCACAGTGGTTTCAGGTTGGATGCTGCTGTCGTTCACATCGATGAGTCAATGAGTGTAATAATCACAGGTGATTGCTTTACAAAGCTCTCATTTGAGCTACTTCGGTCATGATTTTTCACTGTAAACTATACAGGCTTCATGCTCGCCAGTTTAATCTGAGGACTAGATTTATTTAAGAAGTGGGGAACCAGGCTGTAACGTTTCGGCTGCATAGTTCCAGGTTTACCAGAGACACTTCCTGCTGCACGGCGCAACACGGTGGCAGTGAGTAGTATCTTTAGTCCTTAAAGCGTAGCTAATGACCAGTTTGAACGTTTCGACCGTAAGAACGTTTGGTAATCACGGTCACTGCGAGACCGTGGTCATCTCAGATGGGAGATAAAGGCCTCGAGAACAAGCCGTTAGCTCTTGGTTCACCGTTTGTTTCCTGAAGGCAGCGGTGGTGAACCGTGAGGAAGTACAGCGGTGTGTCTGTGCCTGCATGGACGTTTATACATTCATGAAAATGGCCCATTTTTTTCTATATTTCTTTTACAAGGACTATTAAGCATCTGTTTAAGCAAGTAGATGCTGCTCTAACAAACTTCAGAGCCACATTAGTTGTAATCTGCCCACAACATGTTAATAACAGTAATCTCACATGGACATGGATTTATTGTCTACATTGCACTAATACATTGGTATTTGTTTGAGTTGGATTGAAAGAAAGCAAATGTGTAGAATTCTTCAAAACAGTGGTGTCCAATCATTTGCTGGCCCTACTCTTCTTACCATTGTCCAGTTTTAGAGAAATATCGTCTTTTCAGTTTTGAAACTTCAGAATTTTCTTCACATGCTGGCCTCGTCTACAACTCCCTCCTTGGTTTGGCCCCTCCCCCTCTGGAGGGCTTTATGACACGAAAAGATCTTAGGAGATCAGCCATGACAGGAGACTGAGGTTCCATCCAGGTGAACCACCACTGGACAAAACACCATTTCAGTGAAAGGGTGAACAAGCTGGAATAAATTACAATTACTATTAGTGTCTTCAACCTTTACAGCTTTTTTAAAAAAAAGAGCTTAAACTCTGGTTAAAGGCTAATTAATTTTGTGATGACTTGTGATTAAATGTTATAGACTGCGGAATTTGTTTACATTACAGGGGTGGTTGTAAATAGTTTATATACTCCATGTCTGTTTGTTTGTTTTTAAATAGTTGTTGTTGTCTTAAGTGTGTGAGGACTACGGATGGAAAGGAGCCCATGGTTAAATCTGGTGCATTTACACAAAGTGACTGTACCGAGTGTTCATTAATGTGCACTGTCCTCTTGTCCCAAAAACAACTTGAACATTTTTGTTATATTTAGATTGTTGATAGATAGATAGATAGATAGATACTTTAATGATCTCCAAGAGAAATTCCAGCAGCAGCAATATGGAAACACAGGGGCATGCAGGGTAAAAAAAAAAAAGCAATAGGTAAAATAGAAGAAATATAACTTCAGTATAAACAATAATTAAGCAAATAATTAAGCAATAAACAATTATTCTATGCAGAAGAGGGATTCCTTTTTAATTTTGTCAGTTGGTACCATGGATGGTTAAAGAGATTATTTCAGACACGATAAAGGACGTTGAGTCTCTAAATTTGGGTTTTTGGTTATAGAGAGAACAGGTTATAGAGAGATAGGTTATAGGTTATTATATATAGGTTATAGAGAGAACAAAAACTACATGTTCTATTCATACAGAAGACCCATACTTGAAGTATTTAAGGCGTGGAGGTCAATACAAGTGTCCTTCTCTTGGGTGGAAATCAAAATATGGTGAAGTGTCATTGTAGATTTTCCCTCCATTTCAGTGTGAAGTTAAACTTAACTAGTCCGTGAGCACAATGTCACTCTGTAGAGGCATAGAATGAATTCTCTTTTCTTCTGAAAATGCATTGAGTACTACAATAATTATAAAGGAATTACATTTAATATCTGCTGGAATGTGGTTGAACTGATTGGTTGCTTCATGTAGAAACCATCACTGCAGGTTTCCCTTCCACTGGTTTTATCCCCGACACGCTTGAAAAGTAATGACTGCGGAATCGAAAAGTCTTTATTGAGCATTTTAGAGCGTATCGACTTTCCCTCGGTAAATCTGCTCTGTCGGAGCCGTTTAGTACAACAGAGGACGATGTTTGTTCAGCAACGTTAATGCTTGACCAACATTGTGAGCCTCAGTGTATTTTTTAATCCTCGGGTAGAATCAGCCCCTCACCTCATCCTCAGACACACACACACACACACACACACACACACACACACACACACACACACACACACACACACACACACACACACACACACACACACACACACACACACACACACACACACACACACACACACACACACACACACACACACACACACACACACACACACACACACACACGTTTCCTGTAAATCTCCAGGCCCAGTTGCAATAATAATTGCCGTCCTTTCTGAGAAACGGTGTTTGGAGTGTGGGGAGTCGTTTTTTTTTTTTTTTCCTTCTTCTTTTTTTTTCTTTATTAAGACCGTTTGGTTTCTGGGCTCGTCTCCAGCTTCCTTTTTTTTTTTCTTTGACGACTCCCCTGGTGGTAAAAGCTTCTTTTTATAGTCGTGCTCTTCCTTGCTTTCTTCTTGCATCTTCATCTGACCTGACTGTGTTTGTTTTCAGGCGGTTCGTGTCACAAAGCCAAACATCCCAGAGAGCATTCGCAGGAACTACGAACTCATGTGAGTTTTCATTTTTGTATTTACTTTATTAATTCATGCCAACGAGGAATGTTCCTTGACCCTCAGAGTCTGTATTGTGTATTTATTTTCCCTCCCAAATGAAAAGACCTGAAGCGTTTCCAAGTCGTCCTGCCCAGGCCAGTCACTGCTGCTTCACCTCCGTCTGTGAAACATCCTCATGAATCAACACCACTTGCTTCATCACAGCCCCTTCGATAAGCAGACATAATAAACTGAAAGCTTTAGGCACATTCAGGGATGCTGCAGCTTTGGAAAGTCAAACACACCAACTGTCACTTAATCACAGTTTCCATCTTTTTATCTGAAGCAAACATCCATTCATCAGCCGGCTCCTGTTACCAGCGGGTGGAGAGCAGAACTCGGCGGTCTGTCAGCTCCTTCATTCAACATTCACTGGCTTTATTCATCCCCATGGGCAACTCTGTTCTAATGAACAGACAATAAAAGGAAAGAACGTCTCGTCAGTGACAACGGGTCATTTCTGGGAAGCAAAGTGTCCAAGTAGCACACATGGACCATTCAAGATACTCAGGCTGGGTATAGTTAGATATCATGCATAAGAATTGAATGTCCCATATAAAACCTCTATTGTAGATTAATTTATGAATAGGCTGGTACTGGTATCAGAACATCCCTAATTCTGATGTTCCACTTTATTGGAAAGAAATACATTTTCCTCTACACATGTTGGTATGTTCATACATAGCTTAACATCAGAAAATATTTTTTAAAAAGTGCATTTAGTTTCCCAGTCATTTGTAGGAAGGTTCTGGCTTTCCTTCCAGGAAGGCCGGAGAGATGCAGTGTCCCGTACTGACATGGGAGGAAACCAGATCACATGATGTGCATCGTCCCGTCATGTCGGCGTCAATCAACAGTTAGTCGCTGTTGTTTCTGTCGCAGTGTGTAGTGAACCTGAGCATACGAAGTGCACTGCTTTACCTCGTCACATCATGCTTTAAGTACATTAAGTCATCCAAAGTCGCTCAATGTGACCATCTCTGGTGAAACTCTTTTTGTTCATCGCTGTGAATTCCAGCACTTTGTCTGCAACTCCGCCGGCTTTCGGTTTTCTCATTGTGACACACAGAAAACAAAAGACACGTTCACTTTCACTTTACTGGTTAGCGCCGTTTCTCTCACTCTCTCTGTGTGTGTGTGTGTGTGTGTGTTGTGTAACCAGGACCAGGAAGTGACCTCAGCCCGTCTTGTGGTTCTGCCAGTCAGTTAAAGTACCTCAGTAGTGGTGACAAACTAAACTCTCACTATGTGTTTTGCATTGTGAAGCTGATCACAGAACTTTCCAATTCAAAACCTTCTATCACTTAAAAAAAAACAAAAAACTGCACTTTCTCTTTCTGCCACTCTCCTTAACCCTCCTCTATGTTGCCCAAATCATGTTACTATATTGTTTTGTAGCCTGTATTCACTACTGTCAGAACTTTATTATTAGTACTAATTGAAACAGAAAGAAGGATCCGTGATGACTCGCAACTTCCCACTCGCCATGACTAAGGTTTAGTCGATTATCGTGATGCTTCATGAACCGTACACATCTGAAGGTGATGACAGCGGAGTCTGTTCACTGTTGTAATGACAACATTAGTATGATGATATGTTCGGACAGTTTAATCCAGGCGAGTCGGTGTGAGTATCTGAATGATCGTTTTAAATCTACAAAGCAGAAATTATGGAAAGAGCAATTAAACATGAAAAACTCCGTTTTCAAAATGTGGAAACGTCGAGTCAATTCCACCGATCATAAACATCCGTCAAGTATTTAATTGTGTTGCCGTCACTGAATTGTTTGACCAACTTTGTTACTTTCAAATATATGTGGACGTCCTCTCAGAGAAGCACCTGCATGCTGAAGTGGAAACACGACACGTCGGTGTAAAAGCAACAGGCACCCGTTTTAAGTGAATTGAGGCTTTTTCACGAAGGTCCCTATGGACATGTGTCTCTGCTTACTCAAGAAATCAAACCTTCCTTTTTTTCATTTCAAAGGGATTAGCAGCAGGATGAGCAGCTGTGTTTTGTTTAGTGATGAGATTGTTTTTATCTTTTCCTGGAGATCAAATCTAAGCTCTGGCTTGTGAACTGAACCCGAGTTCAGAGGTGGAAGCTTCTGGAACGGTCCGGACCGATTCACCGGTCCCTCACTTAAAGGCTCCGTCTGGCAGTCGGGAAGGTTTTTGCAGTGGCTTGTTACTGCCTACGCACTTTCTGTCAATCTGCAGCGTTAGAAGACAGTGAGCCACAGTTTCTGGTTACATAATGTTAGAAATGTGAGAGAGCAGCACTTTAAGGTCTTTCTTCTGTTCCTGCTGGGTTCATGTCAGGGCTGTTGGAATACATCCCAGCTGGCTATAAGGCCCATTTACAAGAAAACCTTGCGCTTTTGTTTTAGAAAGGTTCTGCATTTGCACTGCAGCGTTTTAAAAACAGTCGTTTTTTGTTTATTTTTTTTATTGCGAACAGTGGGGGCATTTAAACATTAAGGATGGGAGAACACAGACATTCTACTGGACAGACAATGAAGTTGGATTCTGTGTGACTGTTAACTAAAAAAAACCACCAAGTCCAGGAGAAGATGGACACGACAGAGACAAACATTGTCTGAGCATGTGCAGAAGAACTATTTACTGCAGCCGTGGTGCTCATGAGCAGTGGCAGTGTCTACACATTCTACAATGAGAATTTCAGAGCCACCGATCACCCTTGAATCCATGACTTTCAGCTGTGGGAGAAAACCTGAGTGTGTCAAAATAATCCACAGAATAACGCACCTGTTCAAACCCACTCTGGATTCACTGTGAGGCCCGAGCACGTCCTGACTCAATCCCATCCACGCCAGCGTTGCGTAACCTTCACAGGTTATTCTTTGGATTTGTCTCAAAGCCCCGGTTTATGAATCTTAGTGAATCTTGATTTGTTTGCCAACAGGTTTTAAATCAAAGGGCTTCTTTGTAAGCCTCTGCTAACTGTCCAAGTTGGAATTACTCTCAGTATTCACATGTGCAATCACAAATGACTGTCTAAACATGCAGGAGCTTCAATGAGAGACATTTGTGAAATCTATTATTAATATATTTATTATTTGAGCCGTGTCTGCATGGAAATGTAAAAGCAAATGGTGAAAATCCTGCAGTGTACAGATGTGTTGTGTTCATATTGGGGCTGTGCCGTCGAATGAGCCTCATCCACTGAACAAGACTGGCTTTTTGTCCCTCTGAGGCCCCCGGACCACCAAACGTATTCACTGACGACCTGGAAATCCTCATTGTAACGCAAATCACACACATTTCATTACTTCTTATATTAGTTTGTACTAATTTACAAGTGTTTTGCTACATCTGCCTCAAAACTTTGTACAGTTCTGTGAGATTTTGTATGAACATAAAACATGTGGTTTCAGGTTATTAAGCTAGGCAGTTATGTAAAACACAACAATGATGTGTGGATCTGTCAGCGGGAGAAGGTTTACCAAATGGTGCGTCTGTTTGCAGGGAGAGCGAGAAGACGAAGCTGCTCATCTCTCAGCAGACGCAGAAGGTGGTGGAGAAAGAAGCGGAGACGGAGAGGATCAAAGCTGTGATAGGTGAGCGACACTAACGGCTCGTCATATTCTCTTCCGGGTGGAAATGTAACCAAACCGATTTGTTTTCGCAGAGGCTGAAAAAGTGGCACAAGTCGCAGAGATCAAGTTCGGACAGAAAGTGATGGAGAAAGAAACGGAAAAGAAAATCTCAGAAATTGAAGGTTTGTAGCCTGAGGGGGAGAGAAAGTCTCCCGAAACATAAAGTGTTTATGACTAAACACCCCGCAAAACTGCTCTAATGTCGCATTACTCATGTTGCACTCGAGGGCCGTTCTGCCTCCAAAGAGGGTTCACATGTAAGAGAAATAGATCGATGTGTGCTTTATACTGATATATGCCACTTCTGTTTTCTGCTCATTCTATTTCTCTGACCTTTGAGTTTCATCTCCGAGCAACATAATCATGGAAACAGCCGCCCAGAACAGTTAGCGTTTTCACTTCTTCAGTCCTCATCCCCTTTATTTTTAAAGGGTGTTTGATGCACAATATGTCAATAAAGATGTGTTTAACTTCAAATAACAGACAAAACAATAGTCCTAACGTCATTGAAAAGGCCATTTTTTGATAAGCTGCTGGTTTCTCAACCAAAGTCGCCAAGTCTTCCATCATGCAGTACAAGTTTGTGCCACTAGATGGTGTATTGAGGCACTCAAAGGAGCAGGTGGAGGAAGAGCTGACTGACCAATAGCTTAACATACAGGCTATTACATCATGCTGTAGGGAAGAGCACAGCATCGTTTATCCAGTGGACCCAATTCAGAGCAAAGTAAAGTCCAAAAAGCAGAACAAACACAAGAACAACAAAGAGATGACTGGCAATTTATGTAATCCCCCTTTTAAAGATGGAAAAAAAACTATTTGTAAGTCTGTATTTTCCATGTGCATTTAATTTAACAACAAGTTGCATTCTTTAAAAAAGTAAATCAGTGTTTTAATTATATAAATGAAGCACTGAACAGACTTCATCTGGAGAAAAAAGAGTTTTTACTGTTTCTATATTTACCTGACTGAACCACGTCATGTCGAGCTTCGCTGCTCAAACGCAGGCTTTCCAGCAGTGTAGTATTTATTACCAAGAAACATTGTGACAATAAAGAAATCAGTTTGTTGATATTTCAGAATGAGTAAGAGTTGATACGTCCGCTATGAAGACCAGCCGAGCTTGACCGGACAAGTTCGAACGGACTATTTTTACAGTGAAACTAGAAATGTACAAGGAAAGTACTGACGGAGTGATTTGATTGTTTTTTGTTTTTCCCCTGACCGTATTCTTCCCACGTAGGTGGTAGAAGGTATTTGTTCACCTGCAGGCATCGGGTGTTGGGCATGTCTTTGCAGGCCGGAGTATTGTGTGAATACATGAGTAACGTCACTATGTGAGCACTCTGTTCTCAAACCTGCGTATTGACTCACTGGCATGATCTATAAAGACGAGTCATCAACGCTCGTCGTCCTCTTACATGCCATCTTGATGGTTTTAACAGGGCCGAGTCATGAGATGTTGCCTCACTGCTAATGTAAATTAAAAACGGTCTTTGTGAGTCACACGTATTTATTTGCGTCACATTGTTTGGGCTTGAGTTGTTGTATTAAGTCACAGTACTGTGGTTGTGGCTCCATTTTCCTCCCGTCTGATCTTACAACTTCTTCAGACGGAGCTTTCGTGGCCCGGCAGAAAGCCAAAGCAGACGCAGACTACTACACAGCGCTGAGGGTTGCTGAGGCCAACAAGGTGAAGCCACAACACACGGGTAAACGGTTGAATCCACACTCCTGAGTCAGAATGTGAGTCCCTCTGTTCTCCCCGCAGCTCAAACTGACCCCACAATACCTGCAGCTCATGAAGTACAAGGCCATCTCGGCCAACAGTAAGATCTACTTTGGGAACGACATCCCCCACATGTTCGTGGACTCGGCCGGGAGCTCCATCAAGGCCTCGGCGGCCATGGACGTGGCCAGCGAGCAGATCCTGGACCTGGACTAGTGATGCAGCGAGTCAGGCCTGCGGCACCAGCAGGAGGGGTGGGGGACTTTCTCCTGCACGGCCAGGAGAACCGACGAGGCGTGAGCCGCCTGATTGGCTGGCTGCTTCCTCCGAACAGGCGCCTGCTGATGCGGGTCTGTATTCCTCAAACATCTCAGAAAAAAGAAAAAAAGGAAAAAAAGAACTGTAAGACGTCTCCCTGGAGGTTTTACTGTGCTCAAATTCTCAGATGAGACGACTTGAGATTTTTAAGCTTCACTTTGTCCCAAGGAAGAGTCACGTCCCCTTCACCCCAGACTGTCAATGGAATAAAAACTAGCATCACGTGTGGGTGTCTGATGGCCTCCTTTAAGCTAAACTGCAGCTAAAACTTCACTTTAAATACTCGGCTGCTGCTCGTCGCAGACCAGGATCCTCACACTCAATGACAAATCAGTGTAGTTACTAATTATTCATCGTCGACTAAAACAAGGCAGAATTGTTCTCGTATTATTCACTGATTGTTCTCCGAAATCCATCTGTCCGCTTGAAGGCACAAACCTTTGACGGGTTGAGGATTATAATAATAATGATAATAACCCAGCTCCCTCCCCGTGTTGAATGTGTGTCGCCTCCCCTCCCACACCTGCCTGAAACTTCTGCACAATGCTGAACTTCAGTTTTCCATTCAAGCAATAGAAGTTGTTTAGTTTTTTTTCTGAATGGAAACTTGAAGCTTGTAGAGCAGCAGGTTGGACTGGGGTTGGAGGTTCTTCCCCAGGTCACATGCTGCTGACGCAAGTTCATCACCGTGATGAAATATTCACTTCCTCATGTCTTTAGAGACAAAAACAGTGATTTGACATGAAGGAAAGTGACCGGAAACTCATTTTCGTCTCATTTTCCCAGATATCGACATATTTCAAGTGTTTTTCAAGAAGACATCTCTCTTAAAGAAAATCCACGTTCTAACAGCGACACCACTATGAGGCACTAAATTCATAATGATCAAATTGGCCAGTTTGAAATGGTTGTAATCCCTTAAAAATAAGAAGCTGAATTCTTCCCCAGGGAAGCTGGGCTGATGTATACAGCTGATGTCTGCAGACAAATGTAGTTTGGAGAAGGTTTCTGGCCCTTCACTCTTCTTTCATAAATCTTTTGGTGCTCCACTTCAGGACAGACATGACGAGTAGAGGAGTTTAGCAAACGGTCACACCACAAGATGTTTCAGCCCCAGAGGGAACCCAGCTGATTACACCTTTCTACATCGCCACACAAACAACCTGAAGTGTAGAAGAAGCGGTTGCGCCTCTGAGGATGTGTTTTTTTCTGACTTGCTTGTTAAATATAGGCCCTGAGAACAACTGTAGAGGAACGCAGGGAGGATGAATGTACTGTAATGTCATCGTTTTGTAAAACCTGAGGGATCTACTGAATATTTAACTGTGTGAAGCTGCGTGAGGTTTTTCTGTACGTGTAGCACTTCTTTTTTTTCACTGTTGACTGAAATGATCAGAGATTTTTAAAAGCAGTGGAAATATGAAAAATCTGCTTTGGGTTTTTTTTAATGCAGATTTGAATCCAAACCACATGTTTCTATTGTGCCAGTTTCCACCTGTTTTTACTGAAACGGTTCCGTGCTTGTCCTCGGTGAACCATCGCATGATATGTGCGGTGGATTACCTAAAAGCCTTTGGAGGAGAAAGACGTCGCATCGGGCTTTTCAGCATAAAGCAGTGGACTCTGAGAGGTTTTATTCCGAGTGCACACATTTTCATCAGATCTCATCATGATCCAGGACCAAAAATCAAAGTGTTCAGTGTGTTGTTCTCCGTACGTCATGGTTTAGTGGAAAAATGTTTTCTCGTGCTCGGTTTCTGCACTGAACGCAGGTGTGTGAGATACGTGACCAAACTCTGTTCTCCAGACTTCCTTGAGCCTTAAGAAGTGACTGGTTTAAATATCTGTAGCTCCAGGGGAAGTTGATTTGGATCAGATCTGTTGTGGGACGTGTTCAGGCATCAATTCTGGAAACCTAATGTGTTTTGTTTTTCTCTTTTCTGTAAATCAAAGCTGAGAGCCACTGTGATTAAATAATTCTGGACTTTATTGACCTAATTCTGCTTCAACTAATTTCTGGTAGAAACATTCCGAGTTATCTCTGTCAAGGAGGATCATTCAGCTTCTTGAAGCGACGGCCTGCTGTTTCTCTCCTTCCGTCCGCCCAGATCCTGAGACTGAAACCCACTTTTCCAGACAAATAGTTGTTGCACTGATTCCAATTGTGAATGTACAATCAATATATTGTCTCTGGACAATACAGTACTGTGTTTTATCCTCTTGAGAAGTCGATGGCATTATAAAGATCTTTTTATTTAACGGTGCATCAATGTGTTGTCAACAATGTTTCTTGTGATTAACTGAAGGGTGTGAAAGTATTTTTAACTCAATAAAATTCAAAGTATCTGAACAAGTTGGGGAAACTTGAGCAACATCTATGCTATATAAACTTAATGTTTTGCTGCTGATCTTCATCGTTTCTAGACCAGAGGAATGTGTTTTCTCTTCAGGATGACCGCGTTCGATAAAGTGAGCTTTGATTTGGAACAAGTGTCGCAGGCCTGCCGATGCCACCTGGGCAGTTTAATTTGAAAGTGTCGCGGTGGCGACGACACATCAGACATAGATAAGCCATCGATTTAGCTCGACTATTTCTGCTCGTCTTACTCGTGACTTGACGTGACCCGATTCCATTTCTGTCCATTTTCGTGCGAGACGCTGCTGGAATTCTGGATTTCCTCAAAGGAACACGGCCACAAGGGAGGATAAAGTCTTGTCTTATCTGATCTCGTCTCGTAGAGTCAAGTGGGATTTTCCCCACACCTTTATGCTGCCGCCAGATATCGAGTGTAAATTGAGTATCAGATTACTTTCTATGTAGCTTTTCATGATCAGAAAACAATCGTGAGTGGTCTCAGAGGAATCTGCAGGAAGTTACTCATATCTGGAGGTGTGCAGAGGGTTTTCCAGCTGTGAGACACGTCACTGCTGAGTAATTCAGGAGCAGAGCGAGAGGACGAGTGAAGATGGAGGTTAGTTTACTAGGAACTGGGCCTCAACTACTCAAAACATATTAAAGGCTTCTACTGTGATTTTGACAGAATCGTACCTGCTACTCCAGCGTTTATAAACTGACGTTCTCTGGACATTTATGTGCTTGGAAATAAAAGAAGAAACAAAATCTTCTCAAAACATGAAGCAGGTCTATTGTCTTGGAAGACGTTTCATCTTTTATCCAAGTGGATTCTTTATTCAACCTGCTTCTTTGACCAGGAAATGATTGTAGTAATGAAAGTAATTACTTTATTTGTATAGCACTTTTCAAAACGGAAACACTGTAATGCCACACCCAGCCTGTCAATCTTGGTGAGAGGAAGAATCAATACCCTGGAGGGGTTTGACTCAGTGAGAGCAGTACAGTCATCCCTGTTAGATCAAGACACTGAGCAATACAAAATAAAGCTTGCTGGACATGATAAACTCTTAACAGGCTTATTGGACAGAACTGAGCTGATTCAGTTTTTGGTGAGGGAAGAGTTTTTAACTTTGAACAGTTTCTTTCAGCCTGGACAGGATGGAATCAAAGACAGAAGCACAGAAATGAAGACCAGCAGGACCCACACTGGCAGACGGGGTTGGGACGTGCAGGTCCAGGAGACTTGCTGAGGGAACCGTCATTTAAGGCCAAACGCAATGCTATTACCAGTCAGTTTCTCAGTCCCCTTCCTGCCATCCATCATTTTACTTGCTTGGTAATCTAAGTTTTCCATTGTGCATTCCCATCATTTTATCTGTCCCCGAGAGGCAATTCAAGGCACATCGAGGGTCATAAAGTAACTCGAATGTCAGGAGCCACATGGGGCTCTCTGAGGTTCTGGGCCCCAGTTCTCGTCTCTAACCTCAAGGTCACCACGGCTCACACTTTCAGCCACGACTGCATCTTCTACTGTCATAAAAAGTGACTGAACAGAATGGGGAGGTCTCAGGAAGGTCCATGGCAAATGTGGAGGTTTATTATACGTTTATCGTCATCAGTGACCAGCGTGGTTGTTTTAAAAGAGTTGCAATTGTTTGAGGACATTCCTGCATCACTAATAATAGACCGCTTGTGGGAGGAAATCAAAAACCGAAAGGAAAAACGAATTGGCTTATATGTGATGAAACTGGGCTCAAACCCTCTGGGAAATTCCCCGACAGAAGAAAGAATGCGATTCATGAAAGTGAACATTGCCCTTTCCACACCCAGCAGTCTGAGCGCGTAGTCACAAATTAACTTTGATTATTCCAATCAAAGCTGTGTAGCGACAGCGCCCTGAAGAAGTCCCGCGTGTCCAATCGGGAGCTTTGTGTCGCGCTCAGGTGCGTAAAACGCGGGATTAACCGGCACGTGGCGGCACCGAAGTGACAGCGGGGCCCCGCCCCCCTCCATTCAATATAAAAGCAGAGCTCCCCGGCTCCTCCAAGCAGTTGGGCAAAAGCGCAACAAGCACATCCAACCCCGGAAAGTCCGCAATAACAGTGGATCAAAACTCAGCAGTGAAGCGCGTGCGCGTGAGATGATGTGGAGAAGAGCGTGATGAACGTAACTGTGGCTGAGACTCTGAACCCCGAGGCGCCCGTGTTCCTGCAGGGGCTGTGGGACCGCGTGCGGCTGGAGCAGGAGCGCGTCCTGCTGTCCCTGTACCTGCCGGCGTGCTGCGCCTTCCTGACGCACGTCGCGCTGTGCGCGCCGTTCCTGCTGCTGGACGCGCTCGCGAGCGTCTGCCACCGCGTGCACTCGTGGAGGCTCGCGGCGGGCTCGGGCCCGCCCCCGTCGCTCCTGCGGTGGCTGGAGTGTTTCTGGAGGGTCCTGTTCAAGTACGCGACCACGGTGCTGCCCGCCACGGCGCTCTTCCAGCTGCTGCGCAGCCCCGAGCTCCCGGAGCGCGCGCCGTCCTGCTGGACGCTCTGCGTGGAAGTGAGCGCGTGCTTTCTGCTCTTTGACTTCTTCTTCTTCATATGGCATTACTACATCCACAGGTGAGGAGCGCGCGGCTTCATATGTTTATCATAACTCGATGACGTTGTTTATTTTGTGAGGCCGTGAGTTGAGTGGTGGAGCCCAGGTGCGTTTCTGTTCAAATGATGGATGTCGTCCTTGTGTGTTTAACATCGCAGCTAACTGTCCTAACTACAGATAGGGCAGGGCTACATCAGCTTCGGTTGAAAGACAAATCTGAAATGTAATTTGTATTTTCCACATGGATCAGTTGTGGAACGTAAAACCATTCAAATCAACTTCTAACCTGTTGAGTATTTTTTTTTAAATGAACTTTGAAGAAGGGAAAACTGTGTCAACCGGTCCTTGTTCTGTATTTATCAAATAATCAATCAACAATTGGAAAGGAGAAATCTACACCAATAATTAAACCTTCATTACATCGGTAGTACCTCAATAAGTATTGTTTTAAGAAAGTTAGCATGATGGATGTTAGAGTCTGATTCTCTGATGGCTGAGTGAGAAAAGCATCATCACACATGCAGATCATGATGCAGCTGAAAGGTGGTGGTCACCATTAGAAATATACAGCCTCCTGTGTACCACACACATTATGAATATTAAAGTACAACAGTATCTCTGTGTACATAAGTAGAGTTTAAACAACAGTCAGGCAGTGGTAAATGAGCAATCAGATGGTTAAACCCTCTCTGACACCAGTACGATGACAGGCATCACAAAGCCCCACTTGTCATCATGAGAAGTACAAAACAAATAAAGATGGAATAAAATGACTACCTGAGATTGCGCAACCTTTTCAGACTGGGTTGGATCCAGTGAGCAGAGCATGTCTCTTTCTCACTGTTAGCAATATAATGTCACAGGTTTAGTTCAAAGTCATTACATCATCATTTATACCAATGTCATATGTCTATTCACCCATGTGTGAAGGTGAAAAGGTGAAAAATAGGAGTTTAATAGGATAAGAATTGTAGCCTTATTTCTGATTACGATGAAGTGTTTTTGCTTTCCGCCCCAGATTCATATGGACAATATGAAGGCAGCCTCATATTAATTAATGGAAACTGCCGTAAGCAAGACTTAGTTTGTTCTCTGTACGGCTCACGTCAACAAGCTGGACAGGAACCAAACGGTTCCTTTTTCATGACTCCACATGTGCTTACAATATTCCCTGTCTGTTCATATTAGCCATGACATGATTATAATCGTTTAAAATTTTCTGTAACGTCCCGTTAATAATAATTACATCTTAGCTAACCTGTGAGGCGGTGCTCTGCAGCAACCTGCCGTTCGGCAGTAATTGCATACGTGGAATGTGGATTTTCCATCGCGGTCGCAAGATAAGTGCTCACGTCTGTGCGTGTCTCTCGCCAGGGTTCCCTGGTTGTACCGCAGGATCCACCGGATGCACCACCAGCACCACATCCCCTTCGCCCTGGCGGCGCAGGACGCCAGCTCTGGCGAGCTGCTGTCGCTGCTGCTGCTGGCGCTGCTGAGCGCCCGGCTGCTGCGCTGCCACCCGCTCAGCGAGGTGGTCTTCCACCTGCTCAACAGCTGGCTGGCCGTGGAGGACCACTGCGGCTACGACCTGCCCTTCGCCATGCACAAGCTGCTGCCCGGGATGGGCGGCGCCCCCCACCACCAGTCCCACCACAGGCGGCAGAATATCAACTACGCGCCCTACTTCACCCACTGGGACCGTCTGTTCGGGACGTACCGGGCGGCGGACTGACGGCCGGCCCCCTCAGGTGAAGAGGCATCGGTGATGAGAGACGTTTTCTCAGCGATCCTCCGCCGCGCCCAGTGTTTTTTGATCTCAGCCACATTTCCTGTGACGGGGAGGAATCCAGTCTCCTCCGTGGCGGCGGGCTGCTCCGTCACCAGCTCCAGGAGTTCATTCACACTCAGACTTGTATGATTGTATGATTTCAAGCAGACGTCCATAACAAATGAAAGCTGTGATCGCTTTTGCATCAAGTGAAGTCCGAGGAAGAGCCGGATTTCATGTTTGCTCTGTGAAGGAAGAGTTTGGAAGTGGAAGCAAAGTCGTCACACCTCAAGTGAAGCAGCGGGACCAGAGTTTCTGACGCTATAACAATGATCCCAGTTGGAACTGATGTGCACTTAAGATTTGGGTGTGGAGGGATTTGTATGCTTTTACACAGAATCAGGCAGCTTCTACTTTACTTAACAGATCTTTTTATTGGACTTTTGGCATTTTGTCATTTGCCTTTGTGCCAGTGAAACACTGACAGTATTGATATGTATGAGCACAGGCTGCTCATTGAAACCCAGAATGTTAACTATGCCTTTGATATTGTAAATATCCTTTCACATAACAGTTTTGTGTTTTTTTTTTATTGCGACATGTTGCTTAACTTATGTTTTATTTTTGTACATAGTGAATGTCACGTTAAACTGCAAAATAAATAATTTAAACAGAGTTTGTTGTTTGAATGTCGTGTCATGAGGAAACATGTAGAACGTGGACACGGACAATGTTTTCCTCAGGTTCAACTTGTGGTGACGGATTAGTTTTTTTCTTTTCATGCCCCGAGCTTCTCAGCGTGGCCTGCAAACTGGATCCACTGGAGTTTGACTGGATCATGATCTAAACCACATGTTGCTGCAGAGGAGAAACTTTTCATCTCTGTTTTCAGTTTTCTTTTTCCACATTTAATACAACGTTCTAATCAGCTCCAATACAATCCTGCTTCAAAGTGAACTTTAATTTCTGCAGTGCTCTGTGGGGAGCGCGACTTTAGGCTCCCAGGCTGCGCTTGTTTGGAAGAGGGGCTTGAAATTGCTTGAGCTTCCTGCATTTTACTGCAGCGTCAAGTCAAGAAAAGGTAATTTATATGGCCCAATATCACAAATCTCTAACATGCCTCAAGGGAACACACACACACACACACACACACACATGCAGAAATGTGCACCAGATGTTATGTGAGCAGAAACCAACTCAGCAGATTTACAATACGGACGATGAAAATGCCTGCAAACGCACATGAAGAGTGTGATTCAGGAAAAAAAAAACCCAGTCCAGCAGCTTCCAGATGTTGATGAGCAGACGGCATTGAAGCCTCACCATCACTTCACCAGTGCCGAGAAGCTTTCCGAGAACATAAACAAACAAACCAGACGAGGACAGAAGGAATAGAGAAGCGAAGGCGGTGAATGTCCTGGAGAAGAACAAGTGTTCAGATGTGAAACATCTGGAATGAGGCTCACGCAGTGAGCAGCATCAATAAAGAGGGGGAACAAGGAGAGAGGAACTCATGAGAGAAATGTCTTGTGCCTGTGCCTGGTACCAGAGAGAAAACAGTTGACCTAATGCTGGACTCTTCAGTGAGGCTGTTCTCACAGGGAACAATCCCCTGAAGAACCAGCTCTTTATTTATATCTTGAGGGTCTCGGGGGGGGGGGGGCCAAAGCCATTACTTTTAATGAAGAATGACAGGCGCATGCTTTCCTTGATCCAGACTTTCACTGAGCTCATTTTGCTGAGAAATCGTGGCGAGTGTACGATTACTTGGCTTGAACTACTGCATGTCTGCTTCTCATTACTAACTACATCACTGGGCTTTCTGACATTTCGCAACTCACAATGCAAATGCTTAACCCTTTAATAGGCCAGTGGATGTGTTTGGTAAATTCCACATTTATTTAATTTCTTCTGAACTGACGGTAAATTGTCCATCATGTGGTAAATGTTAATATAGACTGAGCAGATGGGGACTGTTTTTAGCAAAACGGTTTAGTATATGGACTGTGCACACAAAACTATTGAGAAATATAAACCCAATACACTGGTTCATCCATCTTCTGTAGAACTTTATCCAAGTCAGGGTCACAAGGTGCTGAAGTCGCTCCAAGTCACCAGTCCATCGCAGGACCAGAAAAACAGACGACAGACTTTAGAGACTACTTCAATTCGTGTTTTTGGACTGTGAGAGGAAACCAGAGGACCCAAGGAAAAGCAACATCCTGAGAAAAACATGGAAACACTGAACTCAGACTCGTGACCTTTCTGCTTCAGTTGCGAGTGCGAATAACAAATACAGCCACGGCGTGGCCCCGATGCAAGGACTAAATCATATTTAGGGTCAACTTGTTAAGTACTATTGAAAAGAGTGCATCCAGTCTTTAACAGAAACCAGACGAGGATCGTTCAAAGCAGAAACCTCAGACTCATTTAAGTTCAGAAGTTACATCATAGTTCATAGCTTCTTTACACGGTACATTGAAATTCTCCCAACACATACAGACCAATGTGATTTCAACTGGACTGACAAATTTGAACACAATAACCTATAAATACCAATAACTGCAAGGTTTTGTCCCAGTGTCAGTTTAATAAAAGAAAAAGAAAAAGCACATCTCCAGTAACAGTGTTGTTACAGCAGGACTGTGCATTATGTTACTGTATGAGAAATACAGGGAGTATTTTACATCAGTGGTTTCCAACAGGTTGTCTAATGTGTTAAAATCATCATCTTATATCATCGTCATTAATCTTTAAACTGTTCACGTCTTGCTTGAGGCACTGAAACAATTCTGCAATCACTAAAGTTAAAAACCTAAAAAAAACCCAATGTGAACCAGTAACAAGCAGACTTTTTTTTCACACTACTTCACAAAATGTGCGCTCACTTGAAAACTCATCAAGTGTCTCAACTCTCAGAGCAGAAACAGAAAAACAAACACAACACTGATTGTTGAAGGTTTTTTTTCTGTTTGTTTTTGGCAAAATGTTCCAGACCAGAGGAAGTGACAGCCGCTGTCCTCTCTCTTGTGTTTTCAGAAAAGGTTCTTCCAATGCAACGCTTCAAAATAATCTCCTGGTTCCTGCACTTGTGCAATATTCATGTAGCATAAAGTGATGTTTTCTGGGGGGAGATGAAATCTTGCCTGCAGAGGTTTTTCTCAAAACACAACTTATGCAGCTTTTTGCATTCATCTTTTAAAAATCACATTTTTGCTGCTGGTGCTATAAGATAAATTCCACACCGCTGTAACTGGACTGTGTTAAACACTGAGGCCATCTGCTGTTCAGGTCTGGGTGTCAGTGTTGCCCTATGACCTCTGGTTTCATAGAATTAGTGCGGCCTCCAGTGGACATGCTAGGAACAGCAGTCACTTTGATTGAACGACGCCAGTCACATTATGTCTGCAGGGAAAGTCCAGATGATCAGATTGAACACTTCGTGCAGGAAATACAGCGGATGCTGATTAGTTTTCCACAATAAACGGCCTCAGCAGTGGTTTAGTAGTTAATGGCTCAGAAGGTCCAGGTTTATGTGAGGTTGTTCAGTATTTTCTCCTCCTTCTCCTTCTCCACCAGCGTGTTACATTTAAAGAATCTCCCTCTGGATTGCATGAAGAGCAAGAAAAAGAAATACTTTTTTTCTGAAATATTGATGTTATCTACTAACTGGCAAGAGAGCAGAGGCGCTGTGGAATTAATTCTAAATGCTCCTTCGGTGTGTGTGATTGTGTGTATCTCAGTACTTACTCTGCTTTTCCTCTTAGTTATCTGGGATCGACTCCACGAACTTGAACCAGATGAAACTGTAGAGAAGACGAATGAAAAGCAAAACAGTAGAAATGAGTCTCACAAGAAATATATAGAAAGATGATCTGGAGATGTCTTTTCACTGAAGCGTTGACATGACTGCCAGAGATAACGGCGTTGTTCACCACACTCTATTTATTCCTCTTGATTATTTACTGTGGACGTCAGTGTGCTGAACTTCACATTGGCTTGTGTAAAATAGAAATCAGATGAGAGTGGTTTAACACAAGCTGTCTCCCGTTGTTATGGTTCATCTCAGTCATCTGAGCTCAGCTGATCCGGGAGCCACTTGCACTTTACTCCAATCTGTTGTTACATTATCTGTGTGGTATCTTTTTAAATGTGTCCGTAGTAATCTGCATGTGATCATTTTAACTGTTGTTTTTTGTCAAATATAAAAATGAGGATGCGACGTCTTGGCCAGGCCATCGTCGTAAACCAGATCTTGATCTCACTGGTTTGTTCCGGGTTGAATAAATAAAGGATTTGGACTAAAAGAGAAGAAATAGGAAGGTAAAGGTAAATCGTTGTTGTTCCCAAGCACATTCCTAAAACGTGTATAAGTGGCTGAACTAATGAAACCTTTTCATAGAGCCATATAATTCTCCTTTCTCTGGATTCATGTAATTCGTGTTATTATCCTGAAGAGCACCATGAAAATGCTGGTGGGTGGAGCGTGATTATGGAGGCTGGTCTGGGCCAAAAATACCAGGGCCAATTCTCTTTTCCCCCCAGTTCAACCTGTTTTGACTTTAAAGTGTGAGAATGTGCTCTAACAGTTTGCATATTGAGCAACACTTGAGCAAACTGTGTTCCCTGGGAAATGAGGAGACTTGAGAGCAGAGCGATAGCCGAGCGGTGGGTGGTGGAGGAGCTCAGAGATCAACCTGATAAACATTTGACCCAAAACGGAAACAATCAGGCGCTATTACAGACCCCACGTCAGAGTCCTGGGCGAGTCTTGCACTTCTGGATGACACACACCAAAACACACGTTCACATCGAGGCGTGTGTTGAGCCGTGATGTCAAGGCGGAGGAGGGCGACAGGATGGTGAAGCGCCCGGGACTTTCTGTACGCTGGGCTTGTTTACGCCTCGCACAGATCTCTCTGGCTTGGAGGACTGCAGGGCAACAACAAGCCGCCCTACAAGCCTCTGCTGGCAGATGTTGCCCAATAGCAACGGGAGAGAAAACACACAGAGCACTTTCCTGCTGTCTTATCGTCACGGAAAATACTAGAAACTTCCTATTTCACCAGAGTCCCTGAAATCTCTCCATTCAGTGACAAGGGCCAGATTCATATTTCCTCTATCGTTCTGTAAATACCCAATTAGTGAGCTTTTCCTCGCCGAGGCCGCCTGCTGCTCCACTCACTGAGGTTCTTGCTCTCTGGCCTGCAACCATTTTTAGACGACCTCTGCCCTCATCTCACACGAGAGTTCAGTCGTTGTCCCACTTGTTTGCTTTCTCAAACATCAATTGTCATTAGTGGGCTGCTGCCAAACTCCAGGTTTTTTTCCAGGAGGCTTTGCAGAAGTGTACGTAACATTGTTTTAGCTTCCATACGCAGGAGAGACATTGTGTAATCGGTGTTTTGTAACACTCTGGAGATCACTATGATTGCATAACATCCATTGACACCATGATTTCAGTGACTAATGACAACTGTTTTCACACATTGGAAGAGTTGGAAAAGGCTGAATAAAGCTCAGAAAGAAGAATTCTAGCATCTTCATACCGTTAAATATGAGAAGGGATCCTATTTACAGCATGCTGAGTTTACAAACAGCAAACTTGAAACTCTCCTGCCTCTGTGCAGGCTGTAATGTTCATGCATGTCTGTAGAGTTTCATGTCTGCAGACGTGCTTTTTCATCTTTGAATCATCTTATTCTGTTGCTGCAGTGCAACAAAGACTTCTAAAGTTGAAATTCTGCATGCACATGTTTTTAACATATCTAAACAAAGATATTTACGTTGTTAGAAGTACTCACATTTAAGATCCCTGTGTGAGACTTTGGTGAAACCAGTACAGGTTCTGATTGTCATCAAGCACAAGGGTTGAACAACTAAAAATAATTCTCCATGACTGATTGATACACACTTTCTTTGTTGAGGCAGCTCAGACCTGTTTCACACGCATTTACAACACAGAGTATTAAGATGATCATTTTCATTGAGGAAATTCCAGTTTATTTCACAATTTATTTTCTTTTTAATTAAAAAACAGATTTCACTGGCCTTTAAAAGAAGAGTAGTTAATTTATCTCTCTTTAACTTGATCACCTTCTGCAATGTCAAACGGCCAAACTTCCCGTCAGCTGCTTTTATTCTTTCGCTGTAACTTGGAATCGTCTTCACTGACGTTAAAACAAAGAAACTATAGTTACAAATGGAAAAACTTCCATCTCCGCTTTATTTGTCTTGTCTTGTGGCCTTTCATTATGAAGATAGAGACGTCAGCGTAAAAGGAATCAAAGCTGCTTGGTTAGATTTCGGAGAAGCCCACACAGCGGGTTGAAATAGGTCGGATGAGTCTCTACTGAAGGTTACATAACTTGTTGGATCGCTGAGATGTGCTTTTGTGGGAATACAAACAGCTGTCTTCTAAATGGAGATGTGTGGTTTTGTGCATACAAACACTTCAAACCAAATTGCAAACAGGGCAGATCAAACGATGTTACGTATTCTGTTTGTCTCAAATACAATGAGCACCAAAGACACCGACCGTATCACTAGTGGGATCAATCAACCCCCAAATGTGGAATTTCAATGAAAAGATGATAAATGTTTTGTTTTTTCCAATCTAAGAAACAACAAAGTGACACATTTCAGAGCAGAAATCTGATCTGCTTCCTTTATTTACATCTTCAGTGTGCGTTTTTACATGAACAGAACAACACAATGCTGAGAACAGATGCAGTGGAGTCGAGTCTTTTGTTTGCTTTTCTTTTTTTTCTTTTTTTTTGTGTTCAACAGGTTTTCCATCACAGTGGATCACCGCCTCAGAGCAAACAGCCGGCCATCCATTTTCTTCATTAGCAGACCTTCCACTTATTTTCCCATGACTCTTTGTTTGTGTGTGGTGCATGACCTATGACCTGGGAGCTGATACTGCTGGACCAAATGATCTGAATGTCAGCAATGCATCGTGTTGTGTCAGGGGTCTCGCAGCTTCCTCCGACAATAAAGGAGCGAAGAGCTGACGGACCAAAATGCTTTGACTGATAATTGTCATGTGGATAAGAGCTCGTGGAAATTGAACAGTGAAAAGCAATGTCAGCGAGGCATTTTCAACCCAAATAACATTGATTTAATCCAGATGCCATATTCAATCATAATGTGCAAACTTTCTGAAAGGAGGACCAGTAATCCCAACAAATGGCGTGGGTTATACAATCTGCACTACACTGACTGGCACATTTACATATATAGTTTTCTACTCAGTTGTAAAAATCAATAAATTAGAACAATAAATAGTATTTTCTGTGACACAAGCAGCAGAGGTATCAAAAGGCTTAGAACAAAAGAAAACAACAGCTTTTCCTTTGTGGATCTGAAGCAACAGGAATGTTCCAGAAAGGCCATTTTTACCGTAAGAAATGATGAATGACTCCGCAGGGGAGTTGGAGACCTGTTGTGGTGCACATGGTGCAAGGTTAAGATTGTTTGTTGCCTTGGAATGTGGTGTGTCCCCCCCCACCCCCGCCGCCTCGCGCCCCCTTGTCCGACCAGAATGGCTTCGGGTTCCATGAGTCTCAGTGGTCTTAGTAGTGGCAGACATGTTTCTCAACCATAACACCTTGCTATCGCTGTGTCCCGGGGGAGTGGAAGAGCGGCATGTGAAGTGGGGAAACAGGGCCGAGACAGATAACCCGGACAGTGGGACCCCTGCGCAGTGCCGACCTATCAGGGGGCTGCAGGAGGCAGGAGGTGGGCCCGGAGAGTTCATGTCTCGTCAGGTTGCCTCAGGGAGGCCATTCCACTGAGCCAAGCCACATGAAGTGCTGATTAGTGTTTGCGGGGAGGCCAGAGATAAGTGGAGAGGAAGACAGATGTCAAGGGAAAGGAGAGGGAGGGGGGCAGCCGGCCCACTAGTTCCCACCAGACTGTTGAGTGGACTGAAAACTTCCACCTTTTTGTGAGGAAGATCAGAACAGAAGTCAGCTTCAGTTCTGCGAAAGGCAATGACAGAAGGTCTGCTGCAATGCATCACTTCATTCTACCGCCTGGTGTAACTCGCACATGTGCCTCGGCTGTAAAAGATGAAATACTCATTTCTGTCTTATGATGGGAAAAGATGTACTTTTTGTCTGCACTCCTTCACTTGGAGCGCCCGTTGTTGTATGAATAAAGGAAACACATTCCAGTCATAGTGAGTGACTTTTGCGAAGAGGCCAACAAGTGTCTCCGTCTCTTTCCTTGGCTCATCTCACTCTCCAGCTTAGTGTTCTGTCCTTCCTCTGACTGTAAGACTTTGACCAAGAGGTTTCCTCTCGGACAGTTCAGACTATCTGCAGCCGCACTCAGCCACCACCATGCCTTCGAACTTGTACTTGTAGGTGACCACGCCCGTGTCATCCAGGTACAGCAAGGAGATGGGGTCGAGCTGGGTCGGCACGCAACACGCTCGCGCTGCTTTCTGGGGACTGTTGATGTTGACCAGCGTTTGCACGATGGCGTGCTTCGTGGGCGTCACGTGCTTTGTCAGGGGGAAAGAGCAAACGCCGCTGCACTCAAAAGCATCATACCCGGTAGGCGCCAGAACCCAGCTGTCCCACCCGATGTCTTTGAACTCGACGTACAGGGACTGTTTCTTGCAGTGGTTTCCCTTGGCGTTGCGGCGGATTCGTGAAGCTGTGTCATAGATCAGGTTGGAGCGCATTTGGATGAGGTCCTCTTCATCAGGCTCGCCTTCTTCTTCCCCTTCCTCCCGCTCTGTCCCCAGCTCCCCCCACAGCCCATTCAGACCTGCCCCCAAATCATTCTGCAGAACATTCGACGTTTCGTGGTCGATCATCTCCTTCAGCTCGCGCTTGTCTTCACGGTGATCGCTGCTCTGATCATCCGAGAAAACAATCAGCAGGGGTTTGTGTTTATCCTCTGGGCTGGTGTCAATCTTCATGTCCCCTTCAGGGGGACTCTCATGTTCGCTGCCTCCTTTCATAACCTCAGCATCACCGTCATTAACAATACTGGCAATGTGCACCTCCAGTCGATGCGTGGTCCCACGGTCAGACTTCCGCCAGCGCTGGACGGCGGCGGTGAGGTCGAAAGCCTCCCAGCCGTTATCTGTGCCGTAAACCTGCCGTGAAGCCAGTTCCACCAGCGCCACTCGCTCTCCCCCCGCCCTGAATGCGTCTCCTCTCACATCGGTCACGTTTTCGTCCCCACCGTGTGACTCCAGTTCGTAGATGGTGACCTTTCGGTCAACGCCGGCGTAGAGGTGGCGGTCAGTCTGGACCAGAGTGTAGAGGCGAAGCTCAGCGGCGGTGATGCGTTCATGATGGGGGACGGACATGTTGAAGAGGAGGGGGTGGCGCCGCACTCCCCCAACACCCACAACACTGGGAGACGAATCTGAGCAAAAGAAGTGAACACTGAGGCGTTAGAAAGAGATTTCTGCATGATTTTAAGTATCGTTTTTCTCAGTTGTGCAATGAGACAAATGTGGATGGATTTGTTTTTCTTTCTGGGTATTCCGGTTTTCTCCTACGGTTGTTCGAAGTTAATTAGTAACTTAAATTGTCCATAGTTGTAAATGTGAGTGTGTCTCTACTGTAGACTTGTCGAGGGTGTGCCTGCCTTCATCCAGTCATCTGATCTACTCGAGGTACAGACGATGACAGATGTTTACTACAGTGAGGCTTTTTGACAGGAACAAACTCAACAAGGAGTGTCTTGGTGTTGTTAGTGTTGTCACAGCTTGTATTTGAATAAACTATTCTGTGGTTCATTCAAGCAATGGAGCAACGCTTTATTTTCAGACTGTAAATATAAACAAAAGGTGTGATTGTTCTCACTTTCACTCCTTCCAGGCCTCAAAGAGCAGAACAAGATACAGTCGTAACTTTCACACTTACATTTCTGAAATAATATATTCTCTGTACAAAGCCAACAAAAAGCTGTACCTTCATTTTTGAAGCTGCGGATGATGTTGGCGGTGGGCATGGACGTGCGGTCATTAGCAAAGCGGTTATAAAGCTCCATCATGTACTCGGGTGGCTCCTCTCGTGTACTTCCAGACGGCAAGGTAGGAGGACCCAATCCAGACAGGTTGAAAGTCCGCAAAAACTGTTCCTTCAGACTGTGCAGCACGCTCTGTGCGTCCACGTTGCTGTCCTGTTCCAGCAGCGATAGATCCACCACTCCCCCATGCCCGTCTCCCAGCCCTGGAGCCGGACGGTGCCTCTGATGGGTGCTGGAGATGGGGCTGCTTACTGCACGGCGAGGCGCCTGCAGCAGCAGCAGGACGATAGAAAACAGCAAGAACAAAGTCTTGGAGCTGCAAATGGTTCCCAGTTGAGAGATCCAAATGCTCGCCATGGGAGAAACAATCTTCAGTGTGTAAATGTTATGCCCACTGAGGTCGATTAAAAGATGATTGCATGCAACAAGGAGAGAAAATGACTGTGTCTGGACGTTTAATCCAACGGCTAATCAAATATGTGGTCGGTTCATCTGTGGCCGAAGACAGATCAGGTTTCCTGTAGCTGAGGATTGTTGTTGACCCTGGCATTGACCAACGTGAGCCTCTCTGCAGGCATGAATGCTCTCCTCCAGATCTCACAGCATTTATTCTCATGCACGACTTTCGATGTCCTCTGCGGCGTGGCTGCGGTTCCAGTGGCAGGGTGGCCGAGGCTCGTCCTGGTCTGTCCGACTCATCTCTGTTGTGTCCTCTCCGGTGTCCGTCTCTCTCTGTGCTCTGCGCTCTCTTCCCAGCTCCTGCTTTCTGTCCCTTATCTATGATATGGTGGGCTCTGCATTGCTCAGTGCTTATGGTCTCTTTGCTCTGTGTGTGTGTGTGTGTGTGTGTGTGTGTGTGTGTGTGTGTGTGTGTGTGTGTGTGTGTGTGTGTGTGTGTGTGTGTGTGTGTGTGTGTGTGTGTGTGTGTGTGTGTGTGTGTGTGTGTGTGTTCCCTTCAACTTTGTGTGATGCACATGAGTGTTATCTCACAACTTCCTTAATGAGGACTTTGTAAACACTGTCCTGTAGCCTTTTCCTAGTGCAAGAGCTATTTTGTTTGGGTGGGTGCTCCAGAGTTGATATTCTTCATTTGTTTATTTGCTTTGTAAATGGTGGAGTTCTGCGAGACGCTGTGTAGGCTTCATTGACCATTTCTTTTTGAGAAAATACTGTTGATATCGTCGAGGGCAACAGGATACATTTATGAGACAAGACAAGTCCAAATGAAATTGAAATGCAATGAGGTGTGAGGGCCTAATGGCGGACCGTGAAAAGCACTCCGTCTGCTCACTTGGAGTCAAACAACTGCATCACACCAAATAATCATTCCTGTCCAATCTTGCAAAATAGCAGTGAAAACCCCGATAAAGGCCACAATGACAGCGAAGGCGAAAAGAAATGAGGCGCACAGTTTCATCAGAAAAGAAAAGTTACAAGGATACAGTGAACGAGGCTGGATGAGTCATGAAGAAGATTCCCATCATCAAACAAGTCAGGGCTGGATGCATGAGACCTCAGAGTGAAGAACACGGGCACAGCCAGCGGCCCCCCCGGGGCCACGATGACGCAGTCTCCCACCGAGTAAATACCGGAAAATTCTCTGTTCGTCACCTGAACCCTCGTCCTACCACACAACCAACCCTCATTCCTGAGCTTCTTTACGTGACCTGCAGATACACTCCTGATTGTGGTGCGTCACAGAGATGGGAAGGAATGAGGTCTTCCTGCCTCTGCCACTCATCTGCCAGGCTGACATTTGACAGACGTTCGCGTTATCTGTCGCTTTGTTGAACTGCTGCTGCAACAGACTACCACATCTTCCTGATGGTCTCAAGAAGGCTTGATAGCAGCCGTGTCCTTTTTGCACTCGCATACAACCCTTTTCTCCCACACACACACACACACACTCACACACACACACACACACACACACACACACACACACACACACACACACACACACACACACACACACACACACACACACACACACACACACACACACACACACACACACACACACACACACACACACACACGCACAGAGCCAGGGCCTCTCCATATGGAATTCATTACCAGGCTCATGGTGCAGCAAATGTAGATTTATGAAGTTTCTATTTTTGGACTGAATGGACAATAGACAGAGCTGACATCCAACTTCAAACTGTATTGATTTTCATTTATTTGCTTCACACTATTGTCTTCAGAATAAAAAAGTATAAAGGAAAACCAATCCCCCTCCCCCAGAAATATTATCAAAACCACAGCAGGAGGGGTTTTTATTTTTAGCTCCAGGGGGTCAGCAGAGATGTTTTGGTTTCATTTGAGACGACACAGAAAAACCCAAATATGTCTAGCACATAGAGCATAAACATCTGGATTTACTAGAATTCATGTTTCTGATTTTTTCAATCGTATCTTTTATTCTGGAGTGGAAAAAGCTTTTCTTACGCATCAGACATCACAAAACACTTTCAATCAGTCGTGTTCAGGGACCATGCTGGGATTTCAAGCGGCTCAAGCCTATAAAACGAACTCATTATAACCTAAAAACAGCAACAATTACGTTAGGAACATGTCTACATAGTGATCAATGCATTTTAGCTGAAGAAACAACTAAGTTGAACAAGTTGGACTTCTTCAAGGAAACTATTGTAACTATGTTGATTGAAAAATGCATTCTTGGTCAAAATACAGTATAACGCCCCAAAACATGCCTTCTGTTTGTAGCTTGCAATTTCTCTTTGAATTTTGTCTTTATTGTCTTTATTTGACAAATCAGCTTGAAATGAAATCCTGTCTGTCGCAGGGTTTCTCCTCAGGTTAATGATGACAAAAGCCTTCATGCAGCCTGTTTGTTCTCTTCAAGTGATCAAACCTGCTGGTGGGAAGGTTTCGTGTGTTTGACCCACTCTGCTGTAAATGATCTTAGTTTGCGCCAGAGAATCAGGCAGAGAGGTGGACAACCTGACCCTTCACTGTGTCTGGGCATTGTTGTATATCTCAGCTTGTGTTTTAGTCTGAACTTCTATCATATTACATGCTAAAGTGGTTGTGTGTCTTTTGATTTATATGGCAGTGAGGGGAGTTGGAGTGTTAAACTCGTGAAGGGTTTTCTTTTCAAATATATTTAGTTGGCCTCCAGAGACAGAAACAGATTCTTCAAACAACACAGTCAGCATGAGAGGAACGCGGATCACATCTGCACATAAAAAACCCTCGTAGGAATGAACCGGTCCATACGTCTTTTCTATGGATGCATCCTCCTGAGGGTCACACAGACTGCAGCTGATCTGAGCTCCGAGTGAATGCAGGACGAACCCAGAACAGATCAGCACTCCATCAAAGTGGAATCATAGGCATGCAGACAAGTCATACATAACGAAATCCCTCCTATGGGAAATGGAGGAACATTTTTTACGACAATGTCTGAAGTGAAAACACATTGTTTATGCATCTTTGTTTCACAAAAGTTTTGTGGTACATAAAACGTGCTACATTGGCATGCCCATGGCAGAAATGCTGGAAACTATGTCGGTTTCATGTTGAGCCACTAGTGGGTGCTTGTGTTCAGATTATGTATGATCACGTGAACTCATTATGGTGTTCGTCCACTGGTGAGCGCTGTTCGCTAACAAGCCTGGTCGGGGGCAAAAGAAGAGGAGGAGAAGAAAGAAAGTAAAGATGGAAGCCATGTGCATCTATCAATCTGTTTGCTGGTTATTATAAAATATAATCTAACAAGTAGCGACAAGGTTAAGATAGGAAAAGAAGATGACTCTCCTTACATTGCAACCTCCTCCGGCTTTTTAAGATGATCCGGGAGATCCAAAGATGAGCTCGTTAAGACATGCTACTTAGGTACCAAGGAAAAAGAAATACAATGTGATCAAATTGTTGAGAACACATGCATACCCCGCAACCGTGAAAGACGGCTGCTGGAGCCAGAATTCACTCTTGACAACATGCTTACCATAGCTAGAAACATTGAAACTGCAATCAATGGAAAAACCTTCACGAATGGTGAAGCAAAGCATGTTAATGCACTATACAGACGGGGAAATAAGATGCACGCATACCAGAAGCTGAAACGGCAAAGAGAAGACCAACGTATTCATGCCAATCAACAACGCTACAGACGTAGTCCTTCAGGTCACCTGGCCAAAGACCAGTTTTTCCCTGCAAAGAATGGTCAATGCAGAACGTGTGGGGACATTTCTCTCTGGTGTGCAGATCAGCTTCGAAATCCATGAATGCAGTGGAATTACCTGAGGTGACTGTCGTGTGTGTTGGCAGGGAGTCAGCTGAAGGTAAACTGATGGGAAACTTCACTGTGGCCACTTCATCTTCTCAAAGCTTGACCACAGACATGTCGACACAGGATCTGGTGCTTCAATATTTCCCACAAATCTATACGTGAAACACTTCAAGACAAGAAAACCAAACCCACCTGCAGTACAACTCTGGACATATTGAAAACATAAAGAGCAAGAGCTTGAACGTCTCGACGCCACAATCACTTCCTAAAACAGAACCGTTACTGGATTCCTCAGTGTGGTTTGTGTCTGGTACACCTCCGATCCGGCTGCACCTGTGCAAAGCCCCTGTTAATGAGATGGAAGGAGGATGGTTGGTGGAACCTCCACCACAACCTCTGGTGTTGGTTCCGAGAGAGAACGTCGACCAGCGTTGCTTCGTGTCGCACATCAAGACAGCTTGTTGCTTTGTTATGTAATCTGCTGATTGTCTCCCGATAAAGACAGAAATTGCACAACTTGATCCAGGAAATGTGTGGAGGAAAAGGAAAACACACTTGCAAATGTCTGCAGATTTATTGATTCATCACTGACACACAGTATTTGCAGACTATTGTCCACTGTTATTAAAATACTCTTGTCTTTCCAGGTTTTGTCCTGCCTGGAGCTGCGTCGGGTCGATTCTGGACCTTGAGTGTTGGAAACCAGAATTTGCACGGCAAAGTGTTCCAGACCAGCCAAGCCAGTGCAGGTTGCAGTGACCTTCTCTGGAAGTCTCCTATTTATTCTGATCAAAGGTCTTGAACACTGCTGGTATCCATCTGGTGGTCAATGTATGTAATTTAGTCACTTCAGGTGTGATTTTCTCTCCATCCTGAACGATCGCAAAGCCGAACCAAGCAGCTCATCCACAGTGAAATGATTCCACCCTTGTTTTTAAAGTCTCTCAAGCCAATCATGGTGTGTGATATTTCTTCCTTACAGACCATTTTTAAGACACACGTACAACTGAGCCAATAATTTATGTCCAGGACTAAACAACCTTCCATCGGGTGCTGATGTGACAGTAAAAGGTTCCCGTATCAGTGAGTCAGAGAAGCACCTTTAGTTGGGCGCTGGTTTTTCTCTGGTGACAAACTGCTGAACGTCTCTTTGTGGCTCCTGGTTCCGTCTCTGGGCCTCGTCCCTGCTGCGCTCGGCGTTCTTCAGGCAGATCTCCAGGGCGGCGGCGCGGCGGCGCTCTGCCTCCAGCGCAGACTGCAGCTCCACCACGGTGGCCTTCAGCTCCTTGTTGTCCTTCCGCAGGCTGTGAAACACACACAGGCTTCAGATGTAGAATGAAAAACAGAAGGACCGACTGGTCATGGGGGGGGTCGCTGGAGGGAACAAGCAGGTCTTGACCTTTCTCCTTTGGCTTCTCTGGAATCAATTATCTCCAGGTGGTTCTCACTATAGAAACATGTTAACACTTTGTCGGAGCACGTTGCATTTGTTCAACGTGCAAATCAAATTGTTTTAGTTTCTGGAGGGAAGGTTTGGCTGTAACTCGATGCTGGCAGACTTTGAGCAGCTCGAGTTACAAATATTTATTCATAATGTATTTTCAAAACCTGGTTATGATCTAAGTTTGACGGTTCTAAAGGAGGATGTCACTTTAACACCACTGTTATAATGTAGCAACTTCTATTTTTATCGGAAGACTTCAAAGTTGATCAATTATTGAAGTCGCAATGTGCTTGTTGCTCCTTCTGAACATGTTGGACGGTCTCAGAGCTGCTGCCTCTTGCATCAGCATCATCCAAAGCCTTTTTCATCTATAAGGAGGAGCTCTATAACTACCTCATGCTACTATTTCACCAAACTCCTGTTGACTCGAGGAGGAGCACCTTCTTCATCCCAAAGTAATTCACCACTCTGACAGCAGCATGTCTGACTGTCACTCCAGCATTCATCTGTATAAACAACTGTGATGCATTCATTTACTCATACGACTATGGGTCTATGTATCTGGGCGGCAGTAGTGATTCAAACTGTAAAGTGGTGGAACGGCCATTTATAAATGAATTCTATTTACCATTCAGCTCATCCCTTTTTTGTTACTGCCTCTTTCTCTTCTTGAGATTAATTTTTCTTTCAAAAACTAATACTTTTGAGGATAAAAAGCACCTGAAAACATCTCCAGCACACACCAGAACAAATAAAAGACACCAAAGAATTACATGGAGTTTAAATAGAGATTCAAACTGATTTAAAACAAGTGAGTCAACATCTCAAACTGGGTCAAAAGACAAACAGGAAAAAAACGTTTTTAAAAACAGGAAGACCTGCCTGAACTCATTCTAGTTTCCACCAACTAACGTGATTAGTAACGTGAGGTGAGGTGACGGAGTGACTCCGTCCTGACTGCTCAGCCTCATCGCACCAATACAACAAGGGTTACAGACCATAGTAACTAGTCACTAGTAACTAGTGAGGTCACTCCTCGACCTTTTACATCAGTCAACAGTGAAAAAAACCCTGTGGGGTCATTTGACCTCAGAGAAAAGAACTGTCTCATTGAGTGTGTGTGGTGTCGATGAGGGTGTTGGTCTCACCTTTCTACCAGCTCGTCTTTCTTCCCGTCTGATTGGCTGTTGACCGGCCGACCTGAGCCGCTCGCCGTCCTGTGAAGCGACGCTGCCTGGGCAGGCTGCGAGTCACTGTGGGCTCTCTGCGAGCCGGCGCTGGAAGAGCAACACGTACTGTCACTTCCTCTTTGCGTCACGAATCCATCCTCCTCCTCTTTCAGGCTCTTGGTTCCTTGAGACCCCCTGAAAAACGAGCCCGGGCTCCTCAGGTCCAGGATTTTGAAAATGTCCTCTGAGAAAGTCCCGCCCTTCTCCTCCACGCTCTCCTGGATGCGGCTCCACCTGTTGATGGCCTCGGCCTTGGCCGCCATCCCGGTGAGGGGGCAGTTGAAGGTGGGGAGGGTCTGGGTGCGCTTGCGGGGGCTGGCCGACCAGTCGACTGACGAAGGGGATGGGGGGGTTTGAGGAATGAACTTCCCTCTGTCTGGGCCTGGACTGTCAGTGTCCTCCTCCTCTTCAGGGGACTCCGACAGAGAAGTGTCACCCATCTGAAAGAAAAGACATCAAAAACAAAAACCGAGGTCAGACTGCTGAGTGGGCACTTTAATATTTACACTTCATAGCAGGTTTTTAGGAAGAATTATTTTATCATCCTTGTCTTTGTTTTACCATATTGTTTTTATATGTTCGTAACCTTGTATGGTTTCATGTGGGACAATGGATGGATATTAGGCCTGCGCTAAATCCAGCATATCCAGCTTGTTTATTAACATGTACGGTCTCATCCACTTAAACTAACACATGGAATGAAAAGCACAGAGAGGCTGAGGCACAGTCGGAGTTGTGCTGCTTCACCTTTTGAAAATGAAACCCGTCAAGTCAAGGATGGAAAGAAAAGCACAGTTCATCAACCAAAACCTCACTCCTAAACATCCCTCACTCCTCCTGCAGGAGGTCCGGGACTTGATGCGAAAAACAGGATTGCAATTTGGTTCCTTGTTTGTTTCATCTTCCCCATCATTGAAATAACCTTTTTTTTCTGTTTGACACTTGTCAAACATTCATCAAAACTGTGAGTCTGATGAAGAGGAAAGATCAGTACAGAATATTACGATGCAGCCGCAGTGTGTGTGTGTGTGTGTGTGTATATATATATATATATATATATATATATATATATATATATATATATATACTTTGTAATAATAATAAAAAGACACAGACTTTTTGGGGAAAAACATTCTAATTTCTCAGTGTTGTTTCAATTTTGTCATCATTATTTGTTAATTTGATATGTAGAAAGTAAATTAAATTGAATCCATTAATTAAAGAAATAAAACGTAGTCTATTCAGGGAAAGCTCTCTGGTTTTAAAGAGTAGAAAATAAAACAAAAAAAAAGATCTGTTTTAAATAGATAACATGGATTTCTGAGCAATGTTTGAATCAGATAAACGGTTTGAAGTGTAAAAATAAACCCAAGATAAAATATTACGGAAAGACGACAAGATAAATCTGAAAATATATTCTGTCTAACACACAACTCACGAGGAGACATTTTCTTTCTCAGTCTTCATCTTGTCTCACCAGTTTCCCAGAGAAGAAATTATAAACTGAAATAAACTGAGATTTCAATGTTTCATTTTAATCAATAATAACTGAAAATATTTTCAATACAACCATAACCTTACTGATTGATACCTTCATTACTCAATGGGCAGTAATGAAAAGCATAAACACAAAAATTATTATTTTTAGTAAACTAGCAGGATTCGTATTAAATCAGGGTGTCAAAATCACTTTAGTTCAGGGGCCACATGCATACAGCCCCATTTTATCTATAAAGTCATTCCATATTAACCTTCAATTTAAACTTTTCTTTGTTGTAGTGCAAAACAGCGATATTTCTCAAAAACCAAACAATTACTACCTGGGGCATTTCTAGACCCCCTGGGGTCCGGGGCAAGAAGGACTATGTGTTCTCCCGGACCCCGGAATAATGATGAATGAAGTCCAGGATGACATGTCAGTAAAGAAATACTTGGTTAAATACTTAACATAGAAGATAAATATTTCAAACTTTACACACAATATCTAAATGTCAGAAAAACAAACAACTGAAAAGTGCAACATTTTAAGTATGATAAAAATGCAACCAAGCAACAAAAAAAACAACAACATAAAAACAAGGAATTGAAGCGGAAAGTAAGAATTGTGACACCTTGGTCTTATATCTATAGTCCACTTGCAGTGCAGTGTTTTTTCCTTAAAACTGCTGCTTGCAGGCCTTGGCTTCTGCAAATGCAGCCACGTTAAATTCCATTTCTCAGGACCTCTGAACATCTGTCTCTATGGAAACCAGTGCTGGTCCTGTGAGCCTCTCCTGGAACAACAACAAGACCTATGACATACTGGACTACTTCTTAAAATAAAGCTGTTAAAACTGGTGTAAAGTAAGAATAAATATGTGCTCTAAGTTTGTCAAACCACAGAAGTGTGTTGCTACTGTCAAATTTGAGTGATTCATATATACATATACATATACAATATAATATATATACATATATACACATTTTATGAATTCACTTTACACAGACTTAAATGTGCAGTTAACTTTTCTGGTGTTTGGTGGATGACTGGGAGTTTGGGACAAAGTGTCTGGGATTACAGGGACTAACTTTTTTATGATGTAACACACAGCTGACACACTCTCACTTACCAACATCACGTTTTTTGTGTTTCTTTTCTTTTCGTTTTATGTTCCCTGAGAGGTTTGTGCACTTCATTTATTCAATGTGTTGATGCAGGGTAGTGGTGGGGCCCATTAGGGGGGTTCCCGATGTGTCATCGACATGTGTCCAGAGGTTTCAATTGTCGCTGATATCTGCCGTCTGTCAGGGGCCCCCTACTGGAAACTAGCCAGTGACTACTCTGAAAGGGCCCCATGTGGGGGATTTCTGATGCGCTGTCGTTGCAGCTTCTAAAGCAGTTACATTATTTTGTCATTGAAATTGACTGTCAGCCGTTCCTCGGGGGCCCCTTTAGCTCGGGGCCCTAGGCAATTGCCTGTGTTGCCTACCCCGTTGTGACGCCTCTGGTAACTCCAGGAAACGACTAAATCTCAACATAAATGCACTTTTCATGAAACTTTCTGTTGCAAAATACAGTGAAGTGACAAAACTTCTCCTGCTGCATTATGGGTGTTTTTACAAACTCACCCTGACGGTGGTTTTGAGGCTCGTTCTCTCTGCAAGTCGGTAACTATCATGGCTGCATCGCGATACCGCAGCTCAGGTCTCAGGTTGTGTTGTTGCTCGCTGTATCAACGCTTTCAGAGCCGCGAGTAAAAATAGAATACCAACAGTAAGTTTAGCGTCTGTCTCATTATTTGAGAAAATCCGTACCGGTAAGTATATAAATAGAGCTCAACGTGTGAACAGAAAATGGGAAACAGTTTGTCTGAGTCCTTTAAAAAAAAAAATGAAAATGTTTCTACCAACACCTCTTGAGACATGATGCATCTTGATTGATTCAGTTAGTATTTCTGTGCTAATAACATCCAATCACCCTCTGCAACCATCGCCTTGTCCAACCCACCATACAAAAGTAAAGGTTTCCTCGATATTGAGTGATGAATATAGAAATGTTATCTCTAAAAGGCAGATATCAACAAAGTGGAGGAAGTTGAGATTTTATCAACAAATACATACAGGCTGCCTGGAAGGTTTATGTCTTTTTAAGACCTTGTTTACACGACGTTTCAAGTGAAATAACATCACACTTTTGTTTCAGAAAAGGTTTTGCATTTCCACAGCAATGTTGTGAAAATTATGCCCGTTTACACAGAAATGCTGATAACGATCGAGTTTTTATGTTGGTCCACTAGTAGGTGCTGTTGGTTGTTTTTGTAATAAAACCACACACACGCACGCACGCACGCACGCACGCACGCACGCACGCACGCACGCACGCACGCAAGCAAGCACGCACGCACACACACACACACACACACACGCACGCAACAGAGAAACGACCAAGTTGGATTGTTTTTATGGTGACTGTCAAAATAAAACTACCAGGTCCAGGAGAAGATGGACTGGGAGTCTGGACACTGGAGGAAAACGTTGGTATTATTGTTTATCTACTTGGGCGTGTACAACAACTATGTGCTCCATCAGTAGTGTGTGTGTGTGTGTGTGTGTGTGTGTGTGTGTGTGTGTGTGTGTGTGTGTGTGTGTGTGTGTGTGTGTGTGTGTGTGTGTGTGTGTGTGTGTGTGTGTGTGTGTGTGTGTGTGCAGTAGCAGCGTTTCCATCGTCTTCAAGGAGACAGCAGAGCACAAGCATTTTCTAAAAGTTTCACTTTCCCCGTTTCCACGGAGATCGAGTCGAAACCTTTTCAAAAAGTTGTGTTTTCAGTGGCTACGAGCACCGTTGTGCAAACAAACACCCAAAACACAACTGGAGTTTTTCGTTTTCACTGAAAAACATTGTGTGGCTGAGGCCTGAGTCGGTGATAAAACATCTGGTGGCCGCCGCCTGCAGGAGGAGAACATGTTTCCCGCCATGGTTACCTCGGCAGACTCCCAGCCCACGAATCTCCGCGGGGCGTTCTTCTGGCTCTCCGCTTTGGTCGAGGGAGAGGCAGGAAACACGTCTTTGGAGAGAGGGAACAGAGCCTCGTGCTGCCGGATCATCACCGTCATCAGCTTCTGGATCTGAGGCGTCGCTGTGAAGACACAAACATTCTAAATATATACAGATGAAAATGTGGCTTGTAGATGTTTTCCCCTAAATCTGTTTTCTCTTCGAACAGCTTCAATAAGAGGAACCTTCCTGCAGCTGCTTGATTGAAACAAAGAAGCTTCCATGATGGTGCATGTTAGTCTAGTGAGAAGTGTTTGGACGCACCTTTCATGACAGTGATGGGGTCTTCTATCTGAGGTTTCAGCAGGTTGATCCCCATCACAGTCGCCAGGTTCTCCACATTCATTTTGTTCACGCTGGCCTGCTGCTGCACCTCGAACAAGAAGCTGACAACGGGAAGCTGAGATCAGTTCAACACTCCTGGAAATGTGTTTGAGATTCCAGCACAGTCAGAAAGCTATCACAAATATTCAATATGTTCCGACAGAAAAGTACAAATAGAATCAACAACAAGGAGGAACAAAATGACCCTAGAAGGATGAAAAATCGTCAATAATCCCAGAAGAAGATGAGATGCAGTCTGGACTCACCGGCACACATAACTAAGAAGGTTGTAGTTGACCCTCGGAAGAAGAGCGATTTGTTTCTCCAACTTTTGCCAGCCCTGAAAAGACAAAATTGACTAGAATGTTTACTGGAAATACCCGAGCAGAGGGAGCACACTAATGCTTCCCCAGTTACATATTTTTGGGGGGATTAAAAAGCAGAATGCACATTTAGCATGAGCATTTCAGAGAGGTTGAACTTCCTCCCGTCTCCACAGTGTTCCAGGACTGTTTTCTAATAGTTCCACCTTGGGAACCTTTTTTTTTTAAGTTGAGTTTCCAGTGGCCCCAAGCACACTGTCGTGTAAACTCGTCCTCAAATAACTCAAATGACAAAAAAATAAAAATAAATAAAAAAAAGCTAAAATTGCTAAAATAACCTAAATGTCCAAAACTGCTGAATCCACCAAATATATTTTAAAATAAATGCATTTACTGTATTTAGAAAAAAAAGCTACAAATGCTGAAATAAATGAAAAATTATTAAATAAACATTTTTAAATTGTCATCAAATAATGCAACAATAGCTATAGTTTATGTACTGTATATATTTATAACTATATAATACTCATATGAAAGCTTGAACATGTCGTGTGGCTGCAGACACATTTTAAATGGGTGAAAGTGGTCAAATTGCTCTGTGGGTCATAAAGGAAGACGACCTCTGACCTCTGACCTCTGACCTCTGACCTCTGACTGAGGGGGTCCGCAGGGGGTCCAAGAAAGAAATGTAGCAACGTCTGTGCCGTGACTGTGTTGAAAGACAACTTGACTCTCATTAACTCTAATTGGTCCCTGTCGTGTCGATGGTTCATTTCCACTGACGGGCGTTTTTCGACTCGGACATAATGCCTTTTTTTTGTTTTTTTTTCTTGAAGTGAGCTCACCTCCTCCTTACTGGTGTCCAGCAGGGTGGTGCAGTCCAGGAAGTCTTGGTACTGCGTCCAGGGCACCACCGGCTCAGGCAGCTCCCTCAGGTACAGTTTGAGCAGCGACGCCACCGTGTGGACGTCTGTGTCGCTGTGGACGGCAGGCAGGGACTCATGACTCAGCAGAAGCTCCGTTCTCACAAAAAGAAAAACCGCACTTCTGGTCTTTAAATTAAGTCCTTCAAAAAATGTACAGACGTGTGTGTTAAAATTGAATCTGGAATACTTGGAGTGATGCCAGATTTTGTTTTTTAGAAATGCTGCAACCCGATCAAAGTTTTATTCCTCACAAGATTTGAATGTAAAATATAATGACTCTAACACAAGATGTGATTTTTACGGATATTCTGTGTTTGTGTTCATGTACATTGTGTATTTCGCACTGTGGTGTCGTGGTTAGCATCTGGAAGCCTTTCTGACTTTGTTCTCCCTGTACATGTGTGGCTTTTATCCAGATTCTCCAGGTTTTTTGTTTGGTTTTTTATATTTCCGTGATCCAAAAACAGCTTGAGGACCCGTTCATACCACACGGATTCAAGTGAATAGGCAAAGCTTCCGCTGCGCTTTGTTAGTCTGTTTACATGACAACGGTGTTCTGAGCCAAATTGGAACTTGATGAAAATGGCTCCTGAGGTGGAACTTTTCATAAATGCTCTACTGTGTGTGACCAGGAGGAAACGCCACTCTCTGGTTTCTGGTATAGTTGAGTCAACCATGAGAGCAATCCGACTCCATCGTCTGTCCAAATGTCTGTGTATCCCGATTATAGCGTATTGTTCTCTCATGTGCAGAAGACCACCCACTTGTGGCCAGACATGGAAACTACATAGTTTTTAGTGTTTCTGCCATTTCCGTTTAAACGGACATCGTTTACAAAATTTTACTGTGTAAATGAAACACAACTTTACTGAAACAAAAATGCAAAAACAATGCATTTTCACTTGAAATGCTGTCGTGTAAATGAGGCCTGAAGCTATTGGGTGATTCTAAAATCGCCTGAATGTGCCAATGTGCAATTTTCAGTTTCTCTGCATGTTTGAGCTGATCTCTTCTATGCAGACGATGCATGGATGGATCAGTCATTCCCCACCATGTGTAATCATTTAATTTACTCTGTTATTGTTTCAGTGCTTCACTAAACCCTCAAATGTATTCAGACGCTGGAAAAATGTGTAATAATGGCCTTGAAGACGAAGTGTAGCAGGATTTATGTTGTGAGGTTATTGGCCTCAGGATCAATACGACTGAAAGACGGGACAGAAAACTGTGTGAACTGTGTTCACAGTTTGATGGTTTTCAAATCAGCGGTGACTTGAGATGTTGTGTAAAAAGGATGTCCTCTTGTCAGAACAGGATGTGGTGTCGCCGTCAGCTCACAGCAGACAGAAACTTTTCTTTTAAATGTCGCACTCTTCTCTGTCTCGGGGAAAAAAATGAAAGCTGATGCTGTCGATTAACTGAGGTTTAGGTGTTTCTCTCCTTTTACATCTGTTAGTGGTTGTTTTTGAGAGTCACTGTAGAAACGCTTCGAAAAACACTTTCCTGTCACGGTTTCCTCTGTAGGGTGTGAATGTCCGGGGACTGGATCACCTGGGGAAGGACGGTCTCTCTCCGGCATCGAAGGCGTCTCTGAACTGTTTGACAGCGTTGTCCTGACCGGGCAGACGGAAGATCCCCTCCTCGTCCAGCCCGTGGTCTTTGATGAACTCCACACACTTCTGCACCAGGATCGGGACCATGTGGCGTCCAGAGCGCTGCTCGTACATCACCGTGTCCACGAGACTCTTTCCAAACACTGCCGAGCCACAACAGAAGCACAAACACTGTGTGGTTCTTCTGGCGACAGTTTTGGTTTCATTCACTTGCTGATCATGGACATCGGGGCCAGAATCTCCCCTCATTGTTGGAAAAATTGTGAATTTAATCAGTCAGATAGAAAAATAGATTTTCAAGTGTGAGGTTTGAACGAACCTCCACTGGTTGGTACTCCGACGACTCTGCGCAGCGTGCGGACCCACTCCTCCAGGTCGCTCTGGGAGTTTGCCATGAACACATACGGGCATCGCTCTCTGTCTCCAGTTGTACCTAGAACATGAACCATTTGGGAGGAAGATTCACTATTGTCCCCCGTGCAAGACGACTGCCAGAGGGAGTTTTGAAGGGAAGCGCTTTAAACTTTGAACTCACAGAAGTGATCCTGTTCTCCTGCTCATTAAAAGGCCTCTTCACTACCAGTGAAGAACGACAACAGCTTTTAGATCGTCTCCCTTTGGATTAATCACTGAAGACATTAAACTCCTCAACTGCCTTTGAATCACTGTCAAATCTATAATTACATCAGTCAACAGCCATTGAAACATTTGTATGGGGTTTTTTTTTCAACTGATTTAGAGCAATTTTGATGTGCTGAATCCAAAAATAACATTTGTGTTGCTCAATCAGTCTGAAGTTTGGGATTCGTCTGGTTTGGAGGGAGCCGACAAATCATGTCACTGACTGCTTCATCTGTACTATTGATGTGACTGGGATCAACAGAAAGAACGGGAGGAGCTTCAAGTATCCTGATCTTGAATCAGCATGTTGTCCTGTGGCTCACTGCGATGAAACTCCAGTTCCTGTCTTTGGAGAACTTCCCGACATTCGTGAGGAAGATTCCTCCAGTGAACAAGTAGCTGAGGAAGAAGAGGTGATTCTCAATGATGATGCTCCACATCCTTTCTCCCAAAAAGAGCTAAATGATCGAGTTTGTGATCTCAGCTTGTCAAAGTCCTCTGCCGAGTTGTTGGCATCCAGATTGAAGGAAAAATACCTGGTCACTTTGGTTGGAAAATACTTTTTTGTCAAAAACCTATTTCTGGTAAGAGATATTAGCAAAAATTAACCAATAATGACATAAAAATATCATCTATACAATCAGAAGAGCAGACTTTCTTCAAAACCACTTTGCGTAAAAACCAGACCTGATCGAGAGAAACGGACATCATTTTCAGATTCAGCTGTGAAAAATTGTCCTAAATCAGTTAATTAAAACTTTTTTTTGTTGCCCAGTGTTTTTGGTGTGCCTTTAGAAGTCTTGTCAAAACCATATTTCGTTTTTGAGTTTAAGAACCTGTTTACACTGAAAACACATCATTTTTTTTGTTTCTGTTTCAGAAAAGTAGCGCTTTTTCCCGGCAGTTTTGAAAAAGGTGTAGTTAGCTTGTTGGACCACTAGCTGGTGCTGTTGCTTGTTTCTGCAATGAAACCCCACACATGCACACAGACAACAATACGTTCTAAACATTCCAAAGCGAATACACAGACATTGCTAAGGACGAACGACCAAGTGGGATTATTCAGCCAGCTGTAAACCCCTGGGGGAACATTGTTCTTATTGTCCAGCTTCGTGTGCTCCTTCACAGAAGAACCATTAACGTTTTCAGAAAGTTGGGTTTTCTTCCATTTCCAGAAGGAGCCTTTTCAAAAAGTTTCACCTTGGGTGACATTTGCAAAACGTTTTCAGTGGCTCTGATCACTATGTGTTGTGTTTTCACATGAATACTAATGTTTGGGCCGCTGAGCAAGGCTTTGGACCCCCAATCACAATGCAGCTGCTCCAAGTTATTCGAGGCTACCTGCCAGCAGGAGGGGTTCAGTTCAGAGGAATAATGTCCCCAAAGGATCCATAAAGTGTCGGGAATGCAGACTAACTAAAGCGATCATGCAACTTGATGTGGTGACCCCTGTACATTCTTTATGAGCAATAGTCGCAGTGTTGCCCAGGGCACCACTAAAGTTCTCGTATCTCACCGACTTAACAAATCTGCTCAATGCTTACGTGGTATGATCTCGAAGAGGAACTTCCCAGGGTCATCGGAGCTCTGGGGGACTTCATTAACTTTACTGAAGCGTAGCTGGATGACACCCTGCAGAAAGAAATACGAGTTCAAACAGACACAGAGAGGAACTTTAACTACAACCATGAACTAGCCACTGGTATACAAACCCTCCCATTATATTTAGAGAAGATTTTACATCAACATCAGTGAACTTGTACACTGTAAATCAGGGGTATCAAATGCATTTTAGTTCAGGGGCCACAAACGGCCCAATTTCATCTTGAGGGGGTAAAATATTGTCATTATTGTCTTTGAAATAAAACTTTAAAGTGTTTATTTGTTGTGTTGCAGACCACAGGTGATTAAAATGTTGATATTTTGACAAAACAAAAACAATTATAACAGAAAACTTGTGGAATTTCAACATTAAGCCAATTTTAATGACATGTCCTAGTGCAAGCTACTATTAAATGTAAATAAAAACCACCACGTCCCCATCAGTGTTGTGTTGTTTCTACTACTTTAAAGATTTTTTTTCAAAAACAACAACAACAAAAGAAATCTATGTTTTCTTTGAATATTTTACAATTTTCTTGGTGGTTTGGTCAGATTTGTTTTGAACCACAGCCCTTATGTTTGACGCCCCTGATGTAAAGGCTTTGTTAGTCATGTGAAGTATGCAATTCTAAAAATGTAGTTAGCAGAAGTTTATTTTTTTTAATGTATATATCCAAAATGGAATCTATCTAAACAAACAACCAACACAGTTCCATGTAGGAGGCTTCACAATGTTGCTTTCCTGAAGGTGTTGCATAAATAAACATAAAAAATGTTTTTTTTTTACCCTATTTTGTTTATTGAAATTTCACAGGTGAAATGGTAGCTTTACAAAAGTAATTTGCAATGGTCTGTGATCCTTCGTTTTTGTTTTTATAGCATAGCCTAACCTTACCTAACCTAGCCAAACCTAGCCTAGCCTAGCCTAACCTAACCTAACCTACACAACACAACAGCACAACAAAATTAATTTAAAACATTTTTTAATGATAATTTTATTTAGGATATTTTGCTTTTCCTCTTCCTGTCCCCTGAGCAACACCATGTTGGAAATACACCTGCCAATAGTTTTGGGAAAGTCTTAAATGCAGAATGTCCCAGAATGACGGCAGACAGCTGGATGATTCAGCGATCAAGGTAAAGGTAAGAAAAACTCCTTTAAATAGCATTACCTACGGATCTATCACTGACTAGGATGTTTGCTATAAGTCAACCAAAATGCACTTCTTGTTATGAGTTTAATAATGTTCTGCATGAGTGTGACCCCTGTTCTCCTTGATTCTAAGGTCTGGTCTCCCTGCATAGTGGCTTGAATCACTCTGTTAAGGAAAGATCCGTTTCCTCTCAGCAGAAAGGACGATCAGTGCAGAGCACCTCAGAAGCAGAATTATACATCTAGTATGTGGACTGGGTAAACCTACTGTGTCGTAAGAAATGATCAACTTTAAAAAGCAGATGAAATCTGTTGTGATGTTTAACTGATTATGTTCAGGAAGCGTGCAGCATTATCCATATCGGCCGCAGAGCGTCAGTACTGCTGAGTATAAAGATCAGTATCACATCACTCAGTAACCTGTTACTTCTAACATTAAATTACTAACATTTCATGGCCATGCAATGTAGATACAGAATATTGTATATTGAGTTTTATGACAGGATTATAAAGCAGTAGATCATCTGCATAGAGCATAACAAAGACATGGAAATCATCCCTCATTTTAATTACTTCAGAGTAATTTCTAGGAATCATTATAGAAATGATTTACAGGAGTATGAAGGGGTAAAATACACCAACTCAGCAGCGTCTCACCTGCACAGTGCTCTCCTTGTCATCTTTGTGATAGGTCAAGGTGCTTCCCCTCAGCACAAAGTAGCGCTGCTGCCAGTTCTTCACCAGGGACCTCTGTTGTTTCTTCAGCCAGCCAGCCTTCAGCGGCCTCTCCATGGACCTGGAGGAGCGCGGCGAGCCCGGCCCGGAGCCTCCCTCTCCAGGGAACACGCTCTTGGATCGGGCTGGCAGATACCGCAGAAAACAGGTTGGTAAAAGTGTGAAGCAAAAACTTGCACTGTCACGGCCGGAGCTGCAAAGTAATATCAATAGACCAGTGACATACTCAGCAGCAGCAGCAGTGCACTTCCTCTTTTTAACACGGCAGTACATCCACCTATCAGGGCGGAGAACTCGACCCGCTGCCTATTTTTGCTTCTGACCTATACAGTTTCATACTGAAAGGAAACCGCTGGTCTGAGCCGGCCGGTTTCCGGCGGAAGGAACATAAATGCAGCTGTGACTGCTTTTCTCCAAATCATGGCACTCTGCCCACAATAGGATGGAAAAAGGTCAAAGGTTTAATATCACATGACCCCCATTTGAACTGAAGGTAAGTCTAATTTCTAGATTCTAAAACTCATCCATGGCCGAACGTTGATTTGGGGTCTTTTAGTGATTGTGTTTAATGGCGGGGATGAAAGAACGGAGGCCGAGGTGTACGTGGCTCAGAGACGATGCGGTAGGACGCAGACGGTCGGAGCAGCACGCAGGGTGGTGGCCTGCAGAGATGGCTGGATTGAGATTGAGCCCACTTTTCTCAGTTCTTCTTAAATTCTCCGTGTCTTGTTAGGCAAGATGACAGAGGAGAAAAGAAGAAGGGCCACGATGGGGTAAACAGGAAGCTGCTGCATCATCGCCGGAGGCCCGGTGAACTTTGAAGGTCTCCACCTACAAGTTCCAGAGCCCTTTGGTCGAATGTGCGACAGCAGCCACCCTCTTGTGATTCGTGGAGAGCCAAAGCACTGTGGAGGAACCGCGAGGCCACACACAGACGCTGATGTCACACCTCACCCTGAGCTGTTACTTCAAACTGTGAGGAGCTCCAATGACCGCCATCACATCAGAACAAGACCGACTGTGTGGAGACCTTCTAGAAACAGCACAGCTTCACCGTTACATGTCTACCTGGAGAAATGTTTGCATGAATAAAAATGAATACAATTGACCCCTACAAGGATTCTGAAGGGTTAAAGCGACCCTGAAAATGTACAAAATGACTGCAAATGTATAAGTCACAAGAGACAGAGTCCCTAAAATAAAATAAACCACAACAGACAGTCACAAGATGACCACAAAGAAAAACAGGCAAATAATCACAGAAATTTGGAATTAAAATAACTCCTAAATAAATCAAAAGATCAGAGCAATCCAACAACGTCACCAAAAGTGATATAAAATGAGAAGAAGAGACCTCACCCTTATTCAAAAACCTAGAAAAGGCCTTAAAGGGCTAAATAGACACTAGCCAACAGAAAATATAAAATAAATAAGAATGGAGGACATCATACACCATGTTTTCCAAGGGCCTGTAGTATCATATTCCAATGATGGATGTACATGCTGATGCACAATCCATCCTTCTATACAACTTGATAAAGTTAGGGTCGGGGGGCGTCGGAGGTGACGATGGGTGAGGGCGGAGTCTATCCACATATTCAGTTCAGACCCACTCGTCATCATTAAATGCGTCTTTCTGGAGGAAACCGCAGGAATCTACCTGCAGGAATCCCACATGCATGGAAAACATGCAAACTGCCCACAGAAGGAACCCCTCACCAGGACGCCACCGATCCACCATCAGAAGCAATAAGCATCAGAAGTTTGGTGTCTTCAAACTTAAATGCATTATCGAAGGATTTGCTGCCGCCCTTCTGCCGTCGTCGTGAAACAAACACCAGCGAAGGACTGAAGCGACGTCTGTCCAAAATCCACCAAGCTGCAGCATCAGCACTCATCTGATTCACAAGATGTTCTTGTACTAAACTATAAAACCATTCTGGCTCCTTGCTTTTACTTTCAGTACAGAACTAATCCAGCTCACTGTCAGTCCTTCCACATATTCAATCGTTAAACGTGATGACAAACCTTTATTACTCGCTAATCTGCATGTTATGACAAACAAGCGTACCGTGGAAAATTGCTTCTCGTTGTCTGATCAAGCTAAAGAAAATGGCTCCTTCAGACAACCTGTAATGAAATCAGTTAAATCTCTTTAACCCGAAATAACCTTATTGAGGGGAACTTACATAAATAAGGTAGCGGGAAGCTGTTTTGCACAGTCAGGCATGCAGGGAGGATCAATTTAATATGCAGGAAAACGAGTTTTATCTTTTGGGAGGGGACGTCAGCGGTCGTGCTTGGAGGATATAAAGGAATTATATTACAGATAAAACACATCGACAGCTCTGCTCACATCCTTCTACCATGTTTGACGTGTCAGGAAGCAAAAATCTATGTTCTTTTCATTGTAAAGGCAACGTTGTCAAACCAGAACAATTCCAACGTTGAAATGATCACAGCCAGTAACTAAACATTTTAGAGAATGACCATAAAAAGTAGCTGATTGGAGTCAAGGTAAAGGTGATAGAAGTGATAGTATTGGTTTCTGATCTGCAACAGCAACAACAACAACAACAACAACAACAGGTGGATTCTACAGTACATGTTCATACACACACATCGAGACTTTATTGTAGTTCTACTTTTGACTTTATCCTAATTCTTAGCAGATTCACAGACCATATTTCAAGTTTTAAGCCAGACACTGAAATAAAACAGCTGGACTTGATGATTTCTGGTCTTGAAGTTTTGGCATGCGACCATCATTAATGTAGAACAAGGAACTAAGTCACTGTTGATGAATGGAAAAAGGAGTGATAGTTACTCTAAAATGTAGGACATGAAAGTCTTAAAGTAAAGTACAGACAGCTCATGTGCAGAACCAAATTACAAATACTTTGTTATATGTGCCACCTCTGGATTCCTCAAACCTTCAGTTCAGCGAGGGACAGACGAGCGTCATTCTGATCCTCGCCGAGAGAAGCTTTTAGGATCCTTCAGTCCAAATGAAGTGACGAGCGAGACGCTCGTACTGAAAAAGTTGGTGTCAGATGCTCTCCTGAAAGGTTAACCGCATGTCTTTCAGGAAGGATGTAGGGTGACTGCACACACACATACACATACACATACACACACACACACACACACACACACACACACACACACACGGTATGTTGGCAGCTTCACTTGCCAGCAGTCACAGTCAGGGTTCTGAAGAAACTCTTGCATCAGCTTCCTGCTAAAAACCTTCATCACTCCTGCAGTGATCCACCAACGCTGGACCAAGTATCTGAAGGTGAAACAAGTCCTCAGCTCCGAGGACGTGGCAGCTTTGTACCCATGCAGACGAGACGAGATGATAAAATGAATAAATGCACATTGTGTGCATGTTGAACTCGTCCCGTTATGGGAATGTTGTAACAAGCCACAGTGTTGCACTGATTTATTAGCAGGCAGCATCATGAGGTTGACCTTTGCTCTGTGGAACCACGATTAAACAGATACACCATGTTTTGCGTTGAAAAAGGGTCTCAACACAACTTTGGTCAACTTCTTCATACAACACAACCACCAATGTGCTCATGAAGCCACACCAGGGAAACTAGATTTGGACTCACTATTAGTTTCTTTTGTATTCACCAGCATCCTCTTATACTGTACCAACAATAAATTCCGTTCATATCAGAGCATCAGCAGAACTGTAAACTCACCTATCCGAGCCGTCTCTGCCTTGAAGGTGCTGAAGTCCCAGTTGCGAGGTAGTTTCAGAGACATGACTGTTAACCGACAGGTCAGTGGATAACCTCACACACACATAATACATACACCCTCAAGAGATAAATACACACACACACACACACACACACACACACTCACACACTCACTGATGCACAAAAACAGAGTGCAGATCAGACTTCCTACTTCCTGTGTTAAGCTTTCTTCTTCTTTTTTTCTGCTCTTCACAGTGCGTCCTTTACTTCCATGTTCATACTTGTTCTGATAAACAGTCGGTGCATGGATGGTTGCAAGCCTGATTCATTTCGAGGAGCTTCAGTGTAGAGAGAGAGAGAGAGAGAGAGAGAGAGAGAGAGAAGGTTTAAGTGACTAATTCTCACCGGTGTCACAAGAAAAACCACCAGTGTCTTCTGAGAGGAAATGCTTTTCACCTATTGGCTTGAGCGTGTTGCTTCAGACTGCACAGATACAGCAGCTTACAAAGATGACAGCTGCAGGGAAATCAACTGAATGTATTTTTTAAAAAAATAGGGAAGACAATTCAAGAGGGAAGAAACTGGTGACACAGCAAACCACATGACTTTTTTTTATATATATATATATATATATATAACCTTTATTTTTATTTGAAACCAAGGCAAAGCACATTTCAGCATCAAACAGTACAACACTGTTTCTCTAGACGATGTACAACTGAACACAAACCATTGCACGGTTTAAGAATAATATAGTGAACTTAACCATCTTTGAACAGAGAACTCTAAAAGCACAAAATTAAAGATTTAAAGTCCACAGAGGAAGGAGCCTACACAGCATGTGGGACAGTCACACAACTCCCATACATTCCTACCAGAGGGCAGAAAACGGCACTAAAGTGGGCGCAGTTCATCCTTGGTGCCTTGGAATAAAAAATATAGTCACGGTTCTGTGATTTTATTATCCGACACTCGTGTTCGTTTGCTGGAATGTTATGAGCTCAAACGCCTCGGCTCGGCTTCAAGGTGGCCGGACTGGAGCGCTCCAGCTCTATCTAGTGGCCACTCTGCAGCGCCAGGCAGAGGGATGGCAGTAACAAGCTGGGAGGGATGAAATAAGTTCAACCTCAGACACCAAGCCACCACAGGGGGGGGGGGGGGGGGGGCTGTGAGAAGTCAAAACACCAGCCCCCCCTGCACTACTTTCAACTAATCCGCATGGGATTAAACCTGCAGCTACCAGTAGAGAATAAAACACCCAACTGCACAGAGGAAGTCACAGCAGGAAAAGACGAGGAGAAAATACTTCTAGCGCAATACTCTTCCCTATATGGCAATAATGACACTTTAAATATTCTGCTAACCAAAAATACTAATAAAGAACATCAATGTGTTTCTGAAGAATTTTCTTCTGGATAAATGTACAATATAGTAACTTTCAAAGGTTTGCTTTCAGAACGGTAAACTAAAGACGAGCCGGATGCGGCACGAGAAGCCATGAACGTGTCAACGGGGGGGAAATGGGAATAAAAATGACATTCAGATGTAGTGGAAAAGGTTTGTACAGTGAAGAAAGAATATTCAAGTCATCTTTTGATCGCTCTGATGAAGAAGAAAAAAGACTAACGTACAAAAATTTAAGAAAAATCTGTCCTTCCCCTCAAAAATACAAGTACAGTAGAACAAATAAATAACTGTTTGGCAGATTATTTCTGTGCTGGAAAGCCTGATTTTTATATTATTCATTTTTAGTGGAAGTTGCATTTGTGGGACGAGTGGCAGTGTGTGCACATGCTCCTGTCCTCACACACATGCAACATTTACCCCCCCCCCCATTCAAATTATCAGACGAGAAGAAATTCAAGAAAGAATTCTTGGTGAAGTTGTTTCGTTTCCATAGAGCGATCAATAGTGAATATGTATGGTAAACACTCAGTACTGACCTCCACATCCCTGCTACACAATCTACATTAGAAATGTTCGTATTGCTGTTTTGTACCGATGTAATGCTGCCTGGATACCGTTAACACCTTCATTACTTCACTCGACCTTCACTGGCTTCGCCCCAGAGGACAAACGTACATTTTTCCTGTAAATGGACCAAAACAAAACAACAAATCTGCACAGACACGATGCTCTCTGGTGATGAAATGGGTGAGGATGGAGGAATTTGAAAACGAGTGGCTGAAAATGCTAAAGTGAAGTTTTGGCAGTTTAAAAGAGAAGTTTTAATACTGCATCAGGACATCGAAGGAGCTGGAGATTATTATAATTTATGCCAGAAAAAGCTGAGACGGCCATGCTTTTAGTATACTACACTTCCCATGATGCATTTCAGTAACGTCTTTTCATTTAATTCTCAAAAAAGCTGCCATCTTGACATTTTCAGTGTCCATTCAATTAAACCGACACGACTCATCAGGATGAGAAAGAAAATACTGGATTAGTTCGACATGTGGCAGGTAAACGCATGTTTCTGTAGAAAACATTTTCCTGCACTCAGGAAATGCGTCCAAAGCAGAACATATATCAGAGTTCAACATGCACGTTGCAGCAGCTTTAATAACAGAAATCTTAAGAGCGAGTTGTGCATTGGCGACGTAAACAGAAGCTTAGAAATGGAAAGTTTTCACTCAGTAATGGTCCGTAATGTTTGTGGTCAGAAGCAGTGGCAGTGTAGAAAACATCGGTTGTGCCGTTAATGAACAACCTCATGAACACAAGTAAAGGAGATTTAAAGAAGAAAAAAAAAAAGAAGCTCAGGTGATTGAGTGAAAAGTAAAATCTTAGTTTCTTTCAACAATAAAACGGCAGATTTGTTGCCATTTTTGTTCAATAATGTGCTCATGTCCGACCTTCTGGGACTCCCTTTAATTTGTGGAGCAACACTGCTGGACGACCTTCTGTCAAACCACTCTGAACATTTCCTAGTTTTCTGGACAGGATTTGGCATCAAACTCAAATAAATCAGAGCAATTTAGTCTTCGACTATAAACGAGAGCTCAGAAGTGGATGATATGACGTGACGGGACTTCAAATAAGACAAAATGCATGTGGCAGACAGCAAAAAGATCAATTCAGCCTTGAATAAAAGAGACAACATTAAGATATATTTCAAAATATTCAAATGTAAAAACCTTTCACATATAAATAGGAACAACCACAACAGAGTAAATAAAAGGCGAGGGTTGGAGGGGCGGGTAAAGCTGACGGAACAGTACAGTAACAGGGCTGAGAAGCCCAGAAACACATCACGAGGTACACGGAAGGGATCCTGGATGCAGGTAGAAATGTACAGCGGAGCAACAGGCGAACAGTGTTGACAGGTAGATGAGGGGAACTTGTGACGGTACAGTGATTCAGACACGTGAACACACAATCGACTCTCACGTCCGGATGAAACGGAATGACGGAACGCTGCCGACGTTCCTGCTCTTCTTCTTCCTATCATGGATGTGTTCCCACGAAAGCGACTCCCAGAAGTTCTAGTGGGCCTCCCTCCTCTCCTCACCCCCCCCCCCTCCTCCACCCCTCAGGGCGAGCTTCTGCGGGCTCTAGGCAGCGGCCTCCTCCAGCGCCGGCAGCAGGCCCTTCTCCGTCAGGTGGGCCTTCAGGGAGTTGAAGATGTAGAGCTGCTGGTCGGCGCGCAGGGCCAGGAGCTGCTGGATCACCTTGGTGGGGTTGGGACCCCTGGGGGGAATCAAAAACACACGTCCTCCATTCAACAAGCCGCCGATTTACCCCCGCCCACATGCAATGCTTTGTTGATGTTTTTTTTTTGTTTTTTTTTATCAAATTGATCAAAGACGGCAGTCGCGTTGATTTGACTCTTTCATGCATTTTGTTAAGGACTGTGGCACAACGTTACACAACATTGCACAACGTTACACTACGTTTTCAAGTGAAAACTGAAAACTTGGGACTGGGAGTCACGACACTCTGGAGGCCACCGTTGTTGTCCATCTAAATCCCGAGTCTCCAGCCCCGGTCCTGCAGGGTCGAGCTCCTCCCAGGTGCAACACGCCTGAATGCAATGAGCGGCTGTTATTAGGATTTTTAACACCCTTGGTGATGACGTCATCATTACATTCAGGTGTGCTGAAACAGGGAGGCCAGGGGCCCTCCAGGACCGGGGTTGGAGACCCCTGATCTAAATACACATGTGCAGAAAAATCTATTTGTCACAGCTGTTTTGCACACGTATAGCAGCGGCATTTCAGAAAAGTTGCATCCCCCATTGAAACACAAGTTTTTCTTTTCACTAGAAAACGTTATGCAACTGGAGCATTAGTCACCAGTCAACCTTGATTACATGTCTTGGAGGGAAGCAGAGCAGCTGCACTCAGGAAGAAAAGACAGAAACCTCCAGCAGCGGGTGTTTACCTGATGAAGCTCGCGATGTAGACGTTAACGAAGGTCGCCATGAGGTACTGACAGTCGAATCGATCCATAATGCCTCCGTGACCCGGGATCGTGTTGGCAAAGTCCTGACGAGAGGAAACACTATGTAAACTTACACCATGATGGAATATCAGAAGATGCATCAATAAGGAACGTTAAATACTTGCTGCAACAAAACATCATGAGAAACCGAGTGGAATGAAAAGAGGAGGAGGAGGAGGAGGTGAGCGTAAGGTTGATTTGCATTCACGCCGACTTGTTCCTGATCCGTGATACCTTGATCTTGAAGGCCCTCTTGAAGCCGCTGGCGAAGAAGCCCCCGAAGGGTCCCACGATGGAGGCGAAGGAGGAGAGAGCGATGCTGTGGATCTGGAACGGGTAGAGACGCACCGTGTTCTGTGGAGACACAAACAAAAGAGTGATGGCAACAACAACTTCAAAGCAAAATGCTGTTGTGGTCATTTCCAGAATTCCTCATTTAAAATCTTTGAAAATCAGAAAATGGTCACAAGCAAAGCCAAATATCCAGTGTGATCGACGTGTGAGCGTCCCGGAAGAAACAAGGTGAAGCAGCTTTGAGTTCCTCACCTGCAGAACAAACTTCCTGCTGACACACTCACTTCCTGTAGGTCAGAACTGAAAACACTATTCGATTGAGCTGTTCAATAAACAACACACTTTACTGACGTTATCACCGTTATCTTAAAGTTTTCACTGATTTATTCTTTTAATACTGTGTTTATTCGCTTTGTTGTCTTCCCTGCTTAAGAATATGTTTCTTAATCACCTTGTTTTAATGAATTTCTTTGTAAAGTTCTGTGAATTGCCTCGTGTCTAATGTCGTCATAGAAATTAATGAGCGTTCATTTTGTAGTTATTATATATCATAATGTGAACTCAAACGCCCACAAGGCTACGCATAAAACTGGGCATTGTTTTGGGTTTTTTTAAGACAGTCCACAATTGATAGAGATTTGTCAAGACAGCTGAACACAGTCCTACAAATACACTGCATTATCAAAGTATTGGGGTCACATCGTGTCGTCCCGTTTGAGGTTATTTGGTGAGTCCAAATTATCCAAAGATGTGAATTTGTGCGCATGACTGTCTCTGTATTTATCCTGTGACGTGTTCCCTCCTTCCAGTAAGTCAGGGTCACGACCATGAATAGAAAAGTGGACCAGAATGTTGTTCCTGGCCAGCCTCAGCTGGTATGACAGAGAACGACGGGCTGGTCTTACCCAGCCGGTGAAGGACTCCAGGACGCTGGGCAGAGCGTAGTCCTGCAGCTGAAAGAGGTCCGACGGCTCACAGTCCACCTGGAAGCTGTTGGAGTCGTTGTTGAACTCCACTGGACACACAAAGTAGCGGTAACCAGCCATGAAGTAGGACAGCTGCAAGGAGATGGAGGCATTGCTGATTAAACTCAGCTTGAATAATAGAGGAACTCTTTTTTTTTTTTCTTCTGTTTTACTCATTTGAAAATAGCTAATATGTGCTCACATCTACAACTGATATAAATGATCTTTCTTACTATGATGCCAAACACAATGGTTGAAAATAATCCACCGATGAATCCTTCCCATGTCTTCTTAGGGGAGAGCTGCAACGGCAAAAACCAAAGAGTTGACAGAATATCAGAAAACTGATCTGGAAACAACTGAAAAGAGGCAACCGACCTTAATGAGTGGCGTTCGGCCAAAGAAGAAGCCGAACATGTAGGCCATGATGTCGTTGCAGATCACACAGGAAATGGGAACAATGAACCTGTTGAGACAAAGAGGAGGTGGAACCGCGATCATCTGTCTGCTGAAGTCACTCCGGTGGCTCATGGGAGCAAAATGATGATGTCCTTTTAAAGCCATCAGATTCCATGTCTTACACACACAGTAGCTCCCCTGCGCAGCGAGAGAAGAGATAAATACTTACCAGATCATCCCCTCAAACAGGTTGTGAATGATGAGGTGAGACTGCGTCACCACGATCAGGAGGGTCACATGGGTCCAACCAAACTGTCCACACAAGACAAGACGAGCGTCAACAGCAGAAGAGCTTCACGCTGTCCACCAGGACGGGTGCTACAGATTTGTTGAAGCCCAGATTGAAATTCTATTTGGAACTTAAAGACTACAGCAGTCACTCCCAAAAACATTTGATTTGATTAGAAAACTGTTGAAAATGTTCATTATTAACAATGAACAAAGTTGCAAGAGGAAATTAATCTGCAATTAAATGGAAAGACAAGACAAAAAGTGCTAAACAATTATATTATTGTATGTAATAGTCCTCACTCTCTCCATCATTAATTGCAGAGTCACGTCTGTACATTTGTTAAAAAAATATGCACTGAGAGACTTTCTCCTCTTGATTATATCCGACAGTGAGAACGAAGTGCTGGGATGAGTTTGTTAAAGATCTGGAGGGAAGAAAAAAAGATCAACCTCAATCTCCTGAGAAGCTCAGAGGGTGAATGGTGTGACATGCTGGACGTACTGAGGAAGTCCTGTAATGATCAGCGTATGGATCCAAAGCTCTAGTTGTGGTTTCCGGTAGTGTTTGGAGTTCAGTAGCCATTATAAACACTCTTGGAGTTGCGGTTACGAGAGGTATGCCATCACCTCTGGATCATGCATGTGCAGGTGTGTGTAGAAATGAGCAGTCTGCAGTGCACTGTCGTTTTGGCATTTATATATTTTTCTGAGAAAAAAAAGCTGTAAGAAGCAGCAGTTCAGGGCCCAAATAGAGCCCAATGTCATTCTGAGTGGCCTAACTGGTCAAATAGAGCCATAATAACCTTTGAACTTTTACTTTTTTCTTGTGGTGAAAAGTACACGTGATCAAAATGTTGACTACTTCACAAAACTCAAAAGTTATTTTGAAAAATTACTACAATCTCAGCATGAAGCAAATTTTAATGAAACATTTTGAGGCAAAATACAATGAAATGTCCAAAAAAAACTTGCATTCTGGGTGTTTTTACAAACTCAGGGTGTCAGTGGAGCTTTGAGGCGAGTTTGATAACGAGGTATCTGGCTTTCATGGCAGCGTCCCTGGTGTCTCCGCTCAGGTTTTCTCTGGTACTTTTTCAATTGTCTTGGTGGTTTGGCAGACCGGCTTTGGCCCATGCATCTTGAGAAAATGCTGGAATAGTGTGATTGAACTTTAATGTTGCCATGAATCCTATTGATCCAGGAGAATAGTCGGTCCATTGTTTGACGAGTGAACAGATTTTCTCTGGTAAAAACTGTGTACTTCAGCCTTGATGTGACGTTTGCAGGACAAAACACCAGAGGAAACGCAGCGACAGACATTTCTATCACAGCGATGTTTGCCACTCTTCTCCATTCACTTGAGTGCCGGGACTTTAACAAACCTCATCAACAACCCAGCAGTGGCAGGATGCCAAGGGGGGGGGGGTGGGGGGGGTGTCTGGGCTTACCATGTAGAACTGGAGGCGGTAATGTTTCTTCACCAGACTCAACACGAACATGCAGAAACCTGCAAAGACAGATGGAGTCCCGGTGAGAGGCAGAAGCGTGGAGCCTCGGGGACGGAGGACGAGTCCTACGACAGAATCCAGGTCATCTTTGGTCAAAGTCGGGCTAAATTTAGCTCGACCTATTTCAAACAAAGACCGGTTAGATGGAGAGAGGAGCTCAGGACCACTGGAGCCATTTTACACATGACTGATGGGAGGGGGGGGGGGGGGGGGGGGGGGGGGGGGGGAATTTTACAGCAGAAAGTGTCGCAGTTGAATAAAAACCACCTGATGTTCTGACACGTTTCAGATTCTTAGTGTTGGTAGAAAAGAGAAGACTTCAGCGGCATGGATGCAGAGAAAACAATCAAGGCATGATGTACTTACAAAGGCAGAATTAAACAATACTGGAGCCTTTTTCTGATATTTTCTGACCATCCAGATGAGCACATGTATTTCAGTAGTGTTAAGTAAATTCAAATATAATCTTTATTAAGTTGACGGTAGAAAAGACGTATTTGTTTGATTCAGAGATTTTTTGACGCAACATTTCCAAATCTCACTAAACGAGTGCAAGTACATGAACGAAGAGACGTGCGTCATATCTTCAGCTACAGGATGTGAGTTTACTTTGGGGGGAAAAAGCCTTTATCAGCCATTTTCACTAATGCATAGATGGCATTTTCTAATTCTGAACGCTGATTGGAAACAAAGATAAAACTGACCAGGTTCTGCTTGTTAGACATACTAAATGAAAGAAAGTCCAGAAGTGATGAAAACCAACTCTTTTCAACGACTTGAGATGAATCTGGGCCTCAAGTTTCACCTGGAGTCTCACAGAAAACAGTTCAGGCTGCTTCCTTCCTCCTCACATCCTGTTTGGCATCAGCAAGAAGCTAAAGCAAGGCTGCAGCCCCGCTGAGTAACAAACTGCAGCACAGGAAGTCTCCCGGCTGTAATACTAATACTCTAATCAAACAATACTCTAATCGAACAATACTCTAATCGAACAATACTCTAATCGAACAATACTCTAATCGAACAATACACTAATCTAACAATACACTAATCTAACAATACACTAATCTAACAATACACTAATCTAACAATACACTAATCGAACAATACACTAATCGAACAATACACTAATCAAACAATACACTAATCAAACAATACACTAATCAAACAATACTCTAATCAAACAATACTCTAATCAAACAATACTCTAATCAAACAATACTCTAATCAAACAATACTCTAATCAAACAATACTCTAATCTAACAATACTCTAATCTAACAATACTCTAATCTAACAATACGCTAATCGAACAATACTCTAATCGAACAATACTCTAATCGAACAATACACTAATCGAACAATACTCTAATCGAACAATACTCTAATCAAACAATACTCTAATCTAACAATACACTAATCGAACAATACACTAATCGAACAATACACTAATCGAACAATACACTAATCGAACAATACTCTAATCGAACAATACTCTAATCGAACAATACTCTAATCTAACAATACTCTAATCGAACAATACTCTAATCAAACAATACTCTAATCTAACAATACACTAATCGAACAATACACTAATCGAACAATACACTAATCGAACAATACTCTAATCGAACAATACTCTAATCGAACAATACTCTAATCTAACAATACACTAATCGAACAATACACTAATCGAACAATACTCTAATCGAACAATACTCTAATCTAACAATACACTAATCTAACAATACACTAATCTAACAATACTCTAATCTAACAATACTCTAATCTAACAATACACACAAGCATGACATTAATGAGTCATTTCGCCTAAAACATATTTGACATAACTTGAACCATCAAGAGGTCAATGCAGTTGATAGATGAGTACAAACTGCAGAGTCAGACTTCGCCCCCCCCCCCTCCCCCCACTACAGGGCTGGCAGGTCACCAGGCTGAAAGGGACACTGTGTTATGACCCGTTACGAGTTGTGTGAATGCTGATGTGGCTGCTCTGTCTGCTCCTCGGTGTGTGTGTGTGTGTGTGTGTGTGTGTGTGTGTGTGTGTGTGTGTGTGTGTGTGTGTGTGTGTGTGTGCACGGCTTCTCTCAGTGACAGGATGTGGGTCAGCCGTGCTGCAGGTGGGGCGGAGCGTTCTGCTCATTCAAAGTGATTTCCAACTTCCTGCAGTGGATCAATGAGCCACTTCACTTGTTCACCAGCAATGAGATGTTCTGCTGAACCTTTGTAAAGAGTCTAGTTTGGTTTGTCAGGGAATGGATGATGCTATAAAAGGTGATATTTATAACTAAAAGTGTAAGGAGTCAAAAAAGACAGCAAGCCTCAACCTGTATTCACTATAGTGAAAACACATGAAATGACTATATTTGTTGTAAAACACAGAATTAGTCCAATTTTGAGTACAGATTAGGGTTTCCTCTTCATCAGTCACCTGTTCAGCCTCTCACTTTCCATTTCATTGAGCATGTGATGAGCAGCAAATTCAGCCAGCAGCTCCCCGAGTATCGGGTTTGTGTTCACACAGGATGCCTCTGACTACAACGGAGAATCTGTGTTTTATAGAGGCTTTGAGCCTTTTACACAATGAAAAGGTGCATTATGTGTTGGATTAAAAGCTTAAAATCAGCTGCAGGTTCCTCATCAGACACCAACTAAGAAGGAATGTCATTTAATGTGATTATTTCCCTCACTGATTGAAGCAGTTGGCACTACTGCCACACAGAGGACATCCTGGGTTTGACCGATGAATGAATGGACAGACATTACAAGACACTCTGTGGGGCCAAAATGTGCTTAAATACAAATTCAGTAATCTGAATTTAACATTGTATTACAACAAATACTACACACCTTATACCCAGAGCTCAAACTAGCAAAAACCTAAGAAACACAACTATTTAAAAGAAGTAAGATAGAGAAAGAAAACCACAAAGTGAAGTGAAGAAGAAAGTAAAAAGAAACAAAATAAGAGGCCCAGGCTTTATTTTCCATACTCGTTTTGTACCTGTGAGGTAGAGGGCAAAGGAAATGAAGCGATGGTATTTGCTGAGGATGCGAAGCGGCTCTTCCCTTTGCACCAGAGTGAAGAAGTAATCCGTCACCGTCTCGCCGTAGAAGAAGTAGTTGACGCACAGGAGGAAGTACCTGGTGGGGAAAGAGAGTTCAAACAATAAGTACAGTTCTCACGGCACCGTGACAGACTCTGAATTCAATATGCCTGCAGAGGAACTCGCCGGGACGGGACAACCGCTGTAAACTTCACACCACCGACTCACTTTGATCAGTTATCAGGTTTGTCCACGCTTGTGGCATAAGGAATGTCAGGACGCCGCTATGCATCACACTACAGGATAGAAAACTACGGCTACAATCAGACAGCACTGATTGGGGATTTCTGCTGATTTGATTGCAATGCTAATAAACAGTAAAGACTGGAGAACAAACCTCAGGACGTCTGCAACAAAATAAAACATTGGATAACACAGTGAGAAAGGCGTGAATGTGAATCTTTGCGAGAAAAAGTGTGCGGTCTGGTGTTGTGGGTCTGTCCTCACCAGCTCAAGGTCCTGAACCAGGGCAGGTGGTAGGAGTGGTACACACTGTACCCGATTGTGATGATCTCTTGGAAGCACTTGATCTGAACACAGAGGACCTACGAGGAGAAACACCACATTACCCGGAGGGGGAAAAAAACAACAACAAAAAAACTCGGCCGTGACAACTGTTGTGTCCTACTGACACAAAATGGCAGCCTGGACTATTTCCAGGCGATTCCCAGAAGACAGGAGGAGAAATCCTGCATAATAGAGAGCCAGGATCCCCGCTAATCCGTGAGGCTGAGCATTTGTGACGGAGTTCAAATGAAAGTGAGGAAAGCTGAATGTGTCATCAAGACCTGGAGTGTTTATTGTTTGTATGAAGTGATGAACGATGAAAAGTCACAGAGTTAAATCACCAGATTGATATACATTTTGAGTTTACACATGCAGGCAACAGCTTTATGATTTTTTGTGTAAACAGTCCTGTCCTGTAGGTCAAGGGGCTCAAGACCACGAAGCTGGTGTCAAATTACAAGTGCTTGACATAGCATGTTAGCAGTTTTTAGAGCAGACTTGGGCATGGTGAGGCCCTATGGTGGCCCTTCAGCTGTTGGACTGGCCTTCATGGTGTCACTGGGAAATCAACTACAAATTCTTATTTTTCGGTTGATCACTTCTACAAGGGTCACATTCTTACATTATTGGCCATAATTTAATAATCGGTTGTGTCTTGCACTTTAGTTAGCAATTGATACCTCACAAAAATGGTATTTTATAATGAGGAAAAAAAGACTATCAACAAAATTAATGAAATTTTTTTTTATTTTCTTGTACTCCACTCAAAAAGTAGACATGTAATCAGGATTTCCATACAAAGACTGGGACCCTGATTAGTCTTACTTTAAACTAAGTCGTTGCCCACCTCTGATTCAAAGGAAGGTTCTTAATGAAGAAAAACCATCAGCCTCCCTGCTTCTACTCACAATCATCATAAGCACCATTGGGCCCAGGTAGATGATGAAGAAGAAGAAGGAGATCATGGCGAGGGTGAGGATTCCTCGTACCCACCAGTTCTTCCATCTGTGGAAAACAGTCAGACACAACAGTAAGAAACCAAATGTATCCGCTCTGGTTCACAAGACGGCTTTACTGAAACGTTAACGGTGTGATCCCCGAGACACAACACTGTTTTTTATTTGTTTCTGAAGAGCTGGAAAGATTCCATTCAATCATTTGTTGAGTAACAATGTCTTTCATGCAGCTGCAGATGACTACAAGGCATCTCAACGTCAAATGCTTAATGAAAACACTTTGTGCAGGTAATTCCTATCTTTCTCAGGCCTTCAGGTTCATGATGATCCCTCTATTCTCTCTCTGTATAAATAAACATTTAACACAAACACACAAACATAATCTTGACTCATTGACCTCCATGAGTTTTGCTCAACAGACACAAATAAAGGCAGACACAGTAAAAGTGGTCATGTAGACACAATGTCACCTCTGGATGAGGCTGGACGTTCTAACAAAGCAGCTCAGAACATCCCAGTCGTCAGGTTCCCCAGATCACCTCACAATGGAAAGCACTTCCTCTCAGTTCAATGTAGAGACGAGTGTGTTTAGGTTCAGTGTGAGCAAACAGATGCTGGACTGTGAAACCTTTAGCCAAGATAACATGCAAACCCACAGGTTCATGCAGGAAGCTACTGGAGAGGCAGAGCAAAAGTCTGAAGGCAATAATACTCTGACATGTTTTGTAATTCCTGGTAACAAGCATAACGTAAAGACTGCTTTCTGAAATTGACCACGAGATTAATACTGGATCAAACCTAAAAGTTGAGCTCAACCCAATAAAAGTCGTTATTAAGGTGAAAGGCTTTCGTACGATGCAGCATCACAAATAATGATTGATTGGGAGAGTTGAGGTATCGATGTAACAATCTACACTGTAACAGACACAACAAGTGTTTAATAGAGTAGTAGTACAGTACTTCCTTACTGGCAGTGAATATTACCATTCTGGAACGCCTCTTTCATTTACCTTTTAAATGTTGCTACGTTTGTGAGGACAATGTGTTTGTTGAGCAGCAGAAACCCTGGGCAACTCCAAACCGCTAACTCTGCTCTCAACTCTTATTTGGTGCATCAGACGATCGAAAGTCTGGAGAAAGTAAATAAATCAGCCATCGAACAGTTAATTCACCAGCCTGCTCGTACATCGCCGCGGGAAAGCGTCTAATGGTTCGACCAGTATTTGTCACAAGTGAGCCATTGTGGCCGTTTTGCCCAATTTGGCACGAACGTCACGTCCAGGCTGATCTCACTGGACTCCACCGGGGCGGAGGGCGGGACTGCTGGCAGGACGCGTCATCCTTCGCACGCCCCCAGCTCTGCAGTCAGTGGATAAATTCACCTTGGATGACTGAAGAGGTGAGATTACCAGTGGTTGCATCACATATTGAACTCTCTCTGCATTCAGTTTGCCTCTAAAGGGGAGTTGTGTTTTTCCAGAGGGAGACGTTGCTCCACAGCATCAAACCGCCTGCAGCAAAACACGTCGGGTCAAAAGTGTATATGACTGCAAAGTGTAGCACCACTAGGAAGGAAGACAAACTTATAATATAATAAGGTGTTGAGTTTCTGAAGGATGTGTGGTGAAATCACATGTGACTGATCGGGAATGTTCACTTCCTGGTACGAGATGGTGTGGAGGACAGTGACAGCGCAAGTTGATTTTAACGTGAAACATCCGAAACTTTCCACACAAACCGAGTTTTAGTTCTTGTGTTTCCTGAACAAACCAGAAAGGCGGAGTTCCTAAAAGGATGTAGGTCTGCGTTGCTTCCACACACTGCTACAAACATCATCATGGCCTTCAGAGTTCAAGCGCTTCACGTGAATTAGTCCCACCAAACTTTGAAGAGAGTCTTTTCTACGACGACGCCACTTCCACGCGTTTGAAGATGGAAGCAAAAACCAGCCCATCGTTCATGCGAGTTGCTCTAAACAGAACCAGAGGCGACGTACAGAACGCAGGTTCCCTGAATGAGCGGGAGTCAAACGCAGTACGTTTATTGCTGCACACCTCGCGTTACTTCCCCCGCAGGATGAGCGTACCTTGACGAGAGTCCAGACAAGGCCTTGTTCAGAACCACGGGCGTGTCGTCGGGGGCGACCGGCACCTCTGGGACCCCCGAGTCCGCCTTGGCTTCACTGTCCGACGCCCCGTCTTTTTCCACCTTCGGCTCGCTGTCCGAGCCCTGCAGACAAGACGAGGGAGGCAATAGAAAACGCAAGTGTGTCTCAGTTTAAATATTAGACGATGGCAGATTAGAATATGGTTTGTGTGTTTGCTTTGCGGCATGTCGTTTCTTCCACGGGCTCCTTGTAAAAGCGTAATGTGCCGCCAGGCGGCACATTACGCTTTTACAAGGAGCCCGTGGAAGAAACGACATGCCGCAAAGCAAACACACAAACCATCAGCAAACAGTATTTACCCGATAACCACTTTTTACTCGCACGTATCAGCCCCTCACAGCTTAGCATCACTTGACCTCTACTGGACTTTTCAACTCAAACACAGGCAGTAATTCCATCAAGACGTCCTTGATTCAATCGGCACCGCTGACGAGGCCGACACCAGAAATGTACGTCAGAAAGATCACAAACCAAGACGTTTCCTGTGAACCTCTATAGTGTGCACAAGGTCGACAGGCAAAACCTTGCCAGTTTGCCTTCAGGCAGGAAACAGGTTCTCATCACCAGCTCAGTCGACATTGAAGCAGAACACGAGGAGACTTCACTGTCAGATTTCCTCCTGCTTGCCCACCCACTCACAAGTTGCACTCAGGTCACATGTCACCAAAACAAAAAGGACAATGAACGTGCGTCGACGTTCTTTTTTTTTTTTTTAAATAGTCAGAAAACGAGAAATTGCCTTGTAAAAACGACAAGTTCATTGCTGTTTTCTATCGTATTAAGTGAAAACGGCAGGACTAGAGTACTGGGCTCTCCGTGTGGGAGGCTGGAAACGCCATCCGCACAAATCTCCATACTGTCGATTTATCAGAAGCGTGTGTTTGCCTGACGGCGGCCCGCTTAAAGCTCACCGCCCCCCCCCCCCCCCCCCCGTCTCCATGGAGACGACGCTCAGACGGAAGGATTCGTTATACGGTGACAAGAGACAGTTTTAGGCTCTCTGCTCAAATCTGAGAGGTTGGGGTTTTCTTTTCGGGTCACGTCATCCTTCTCTCCTTGTCATCCCGACCCCCCCCCCCCCCCCCCGCTGACCTCTCTCCCGCAGCTGACCAAATTAGGCCGGGAGCCGTTTGCTGGCGTTCAGCCAGCAGATGGTTCCCCGTGCTGCAGCCTCTCACACATTCAGACAAAGACGGTCCTGCAGCTGCACCGTATTAAGGATTCGCCTCCCTTCATTTTCACCTTGAAAGCCATTTAATCAGGCGTGTCACACAACTAGAAAATATTGTCTTCTTTTTGGTGCTTATTTTTCCATAGCAAACTCAAAATCACTTGTTTTGTAGGACATGATGTTCCTTCCTTAAAAAGCTCAAAGTGCAAGCTGCTCAGTTCTTTTTTTCCTATTTGTTTGGGTGTCATGACGAGGAAGTAGTATGATCTTATAGTAGTACATGAATTCAACATAATACTAATACATAAAAACTATTTAAAGGTTATTTGTGGTCAGGTCATCAGAGCTGTTCTGTTGGTTTTCCTTCATCAATGATAGAATACCTGGTTGGTTGATTCATCCACCGAACTGTTGACTGAGTGACCAGCAAGAGGCTCCAGTGTGGCCCACCAAACCAACAACATCGCTTTATCTTTTTTTAAAGCAGAATTCTTAAGAGTAGCGGACACAACACACCACCGAGGACAAAGCTCAGATATTGGTGATGCTTTCATGAAAGTTAACTCCCTTGCGGTTATCAAACTAGCCTCACAGCCATGTTGTCATGGTGAGACTATAAAACATGCAGAATGCAACAGGTATTTTTTTTAGAATGTATACTCTGCTCCCAGCAGAGAAAAACTTTAAACTTTGAACATGAAGGTTATTACAACACCATTGTACCCGTGCGGCCCACTCAGGTTAATTGCATGTGAACTGAAATGTGTTTGACGCCCCTGCATTAGAGCATAACGACATTCAATTACACTCTGTGTTGTTGTTTGTATTTGAGATTGAGCTTACTTTGTGCATGCTTGTTTTTAGACATTCCTGGTAAAAAGGGACTTTTTTCACCCCACCGCCACTTACTCCCGCTGATGTGGGCTTGCAGAGTTCTTCTCCAGAGTTTATTTAAATGTAAGGCCCATCAGATGGTGACATAAGTGGTAATATTAGTAAAAACTCAAGTGGTTTCCATTCAGTTAACGGAGAAAAGTTGATTAAGACGAGTCGACGAGTCTGATAAAGGAAGAAGCTCATGATGCTGAAGTCAACTGGACATGAATAAAACACTCCTGAGTTAGTGTTTAATGTTTCTGGTGCTGATTAGCAACATCAGTATGTGTAGTAGATCGACTGTGCACACGCCTCGTCTTCAGCTCGGTTCAATACTGGGCATCAATGTTTAACAACAACATTTCACCGTTCCTCCAAACTGTCTCGAAGCAAAAACCATGTTTTTAGATCTCTCATCTGTGAGGAGCGATTCAAAGAAACTGAACTCCACTGCTTTCAAACTAGGCAGAATTCCATTCCATTTCCTTTTGAACAAATTAAAATACTTGTATGAAATAATGATGTCTGGCATATTGATGTGAAAGGCCCACTAGCTGAGTGCTGAAGGGGACGGACACACACACACACACACACACACACACATACACACACACATTCTCCGCCTGCTGGTTTCCATGGAGACAATATCCGTCATTCAGGATGCTCCAGTTAAAAATAGGTGCTCCTTCCACATAAACAGTCCTCCCCTAGCGTGTTGTCTTGTACACTTGAAGCTCCAGTGGCTGTATTTTCATTTCTTTTCATGTCCGAGTCATGAGAAACGGCTACATGAGAGATGTGGAGCATTCCGAGGAGGATTTCAAGGCTTTTTCAGCACAAATGGAACGCAGACTGAAACCAGAGGCTTGTGACTCACATCTTAAGCTGCGAGCTCATCAAACACAATTGTTTCTGAGCAACTGTCTTTAAATGCCGTTAATAGCCAAAGACCACACAAACAAACACACCCACAGAATTTCGAGTGAGTCATGTGACACAGCTACAGGACAACGCCACTGTAAGGCATTTTTACTTGTCATGTAGTTTGATCAAACAGTGGCTTATTGAAAATGGGTCACTTCACTCCAATCTCATTTCACAGTGATTATAAAGTTAACCAATTCTGAGAAATGCCACATTGGAGCAATCACACTTCTTTTGACTTCAGCGGAAAGTGTATTTAATGTGTGACTGTCGGTCAATCTCATGTTCAATTTCACTGAGTGTGTAAAATCACACACAGACCAAACTCACAGATTGAATGAGTGCTTGCATGATAAAGCTGCTGCAGAGACTGAGGTCCACTCTTAATATTTTCATATGCAAAGTATTCAAATCAGAAAACAGAGATGTAAAATACTGGATTAGCTTCCCCCTCGATATTCAACGTATACAACTCTTTAAAGGCCGAGACAAACTCGTACTTGATATTCCTCCCCAATAACACAAAACATGTTGTGGAATTAAAGTATCATCCATCATCACGACTCCTCCTCTTGTAGCTCACATTCTGTAAACTGGATGAATCCTCTTGCCTCATCTGATACGTTTCATTCTGTATAGTCACAAACATTCACCGGTTAAATTAAATGTTCATTCTGATGCTGCTATATGAAGGTTAATGTTCATTTCTTCAAACTATTTCATAATATGAAGGGATCGTGAGCTCAACGCAATAAAAGGTTCATATTTTATAGTTATTTTGAATCAGGAAGTGCAAAATATTCAAAACGCATTGAACAGAAAGTACATTTTGTGGAGTTTTATTTTAAACTAAAGTGTCTACTCAGAGAAATTATGCACATAAATGCTGCCAGGAGAAATCACCCATTTCTTTACTTATCAGGTGATTGCAAGGCTTCAGATGGGGAATTTAACAATTAATAAAAGGTTTGGGATTCTCGTGTTTTAGTTTTGTATTGTTGAACAGAATCAATATTTGAAATAAATGACGTTCTTAGTTGGACTCGTCAAACACGTACCTGGACCGACAACTAGATGACAGTCCCAGCAGGGGGCCCAGGAGTTGAAGACCACCGACTTAACCTGATTCAATCAATGTTTATTATTAAAGAACCTTTCATACAAAAAGTAATGCAGCACAAAGTGCTTTCTAAATCTTCTCCCTAATCATTATTCCTCAACATATGGACCATTTTCTGCCATTTCGTGTCCCACTTGAGTATCACTCTGAGTTTAAACAATAACCAAGCGTTTCTCAGTTCGTCACACTTTAAACTGTGCAAACCACAGCACCTGGGTGTGAAAAGAGCAAACTTTAAGCAGACGCTTCTCCTTCTACAAACATTCAACACTGTCAGATGTGACCTTGTTATATACTGCCAGTTATGAACTCTCATTTCCTGCCACATCCTCAAAACATGTATGAAGTTAAACAGTGATTCAAAGAATTGCCCCGAGTTTTCAATGTGATGGACAAATGGCCTGCAACCTGCCTTTTCCTGGGATCTGCTTCATCAGCCTGCCACCATGAGTTTTAAATAAATGGATGGAAAAATATTGTGATTTAGACGCGTCAATGTTTGGACCTTGTATGTTCTCCAGTGTGTGGCTGATGTGAAGTTAATTGGTGGCCGTAAATTGACCCTCGGCATGAATTTGAGTGTAATAGTCGGCTGGGATTAGCTCCAACACCCCGCCACACTGAACAGAATAACGCAGTATCGAAGATGGATGAATATTTCCAATCAATCACAGAAACCTTTGGGGTTTCAGTGACTTCCGCACATAATGTTTCTATCTTAGTTTGTTACAGTATGTGTTTTGCTTTGTACTTGTTTGAGGCTGCTGTTTGCTTCAGACTATGGTTATTAAAGTAATCTAATGACATGGCTGTCTCATACACGGGACGAGACAGGTTAGTTTTAACCCTACTGACGATGTGCTGTTGTAATAAACCTAAAACACCCTTTACACGTCGATGACTGACGACATAAAGCCAGAATTGAGGCCCACAGAGGGCCTTTCTCCTGTGCTGCTCTCACAGGCACCACGACTAAAAGACAAACAATTAGAGCTGGACTTAAAAGTGGCAGCTCTCTCTGGGATTCCCTGGCTGCTCTGTGTGGTGTGTTTCTGTGTGGGCCGCGTCGACCGGCTGCTTTTAGATGATTTCCGGTTCTCGGTAATCACCTCGTCCTCCGTGGATCACACGTCCATCACACCGTCACCACGCCCCTCTCCAGGCTCCGGCTGCACCCTGGGACTGACACTGACATCCGTACTGGCATCACGCAGAATGCACTTACGTCTCCTCCGCCTCAAGCCAGATTAAATGTAATAACTGTTTACGCAGCCGACTCCGTGTTGTTGTTGTTGTTGTGATTGTAGCACGGCGGAGCTAACGCTGCTAGCCCATCTCTGCTAAGCCGCCGTGGCTGCAAACAAGCTCCAGTAAACACCTGGTTTCAGCTAATATAACACACGGCAAACTGGGAAATTGGTCTGCATTAGTGTGTGATGGCAGATGACACGGTGAGCTTTGTTTTGAGATGTTTTTCTCCATGTTTGCCGTGAATGTGACCCGCCAACCAAACGTCAGTTTAATAATATTGCTATTAAATAATACGACGCTTTCTCTTGCACACAATGCAGCTTTATTTACATTCAACTCCAGTTTTATATACAGTGACGACTATTCTACGTATCGGCGTACATTAGATGATAATGTTGGCGCTCATTTCGCCAGAATGTCAACTTATCCACTCGACTCGGGGTTGTTTTCGAGAGCGAGTCGCACGCAGGAAGACGTGAAGCAGCATCAGCCAATCAAGTCGAAATTGTGAGCAGTTTGGCGGATGATTTGTAAGGCGTGTTTCCGCGGTCATCCGCGCGACACTGTGCCGAGAAAAACCGGAATGCAGTGTGAATCACTGCAATTAACTCTGTCATGAATGACAGCCGTCGATGTGAGGTCTGGAGGCGGGGAGCTAGCCTAGCCTTGGCGGTCCATGGAGGAGCGAGCGGGGGGCTCACCTTGTCCTCTGACGGCTGCTGCTGGAGCGGCGGCTCGCCGTCTTTGGCTCCGCGGTGCCTCAGCTCCGTCATCTCGGCGGGTCCAGGCGGAGGTCCTGCGGCTCCGACGCACAAACTGCTTCAGTGGACTGACAAGGCAGAAGACCAAAGCCCCAGCTAGATTTCGGCAGCGGCACTTTCCACTGGAAGAAGAACAGAAATACTAAGGACCAGGCCGGAAGAAGACATAAGCTCCACTTCCGGTTTTCAAAATTGACCTCCAACGACCACCGACATGCCTCTTTAGTAAAAGATACATTTACATCGTTGTGGGGGGGAAATCAACCGTAAAGTATCAAATGTATTTGATACTATGTACTTTAATAATTATTGCTTTAATAGATAATTGTGTGTTTCTGTGTGCGCGCGTGTCTGTATGGATTTTAATAAGATAAGATAAGATAAGATAATTACTTTATTCATCCCCGAAGGGAAATTGTTTTGTTGCAGCAATCTAGTACCTAGGAATTTTTATAAAATACAATAGAATAGAAATAAAAGTAAAAAATTAAAAAATTAAAATATAAAAATACCTGGGTATAGGACATAATGTGTGAGTGTATACAAATGGAATAGTGGTTAAAATCAATTTTCCAAAATAAATCTCGCTACATTTTCTACATTTTCATCACTCATAAACACGATCATTTATTTACAGAAACAAAGTGCTATACTGTCATTTTTATAAATGTAGTTTCTCCCGTCTGGGAAATCTGCTTTGAATGTGTTTACTGGTAGAATTAACTAAAACGTTTGCAACTGACTGCAGTTGCATGAGGTTAAAAAGTATTTTGAGGAGTTTTAAAAGAGTATATTGTATTTGTACATTGTATTTTTTTTTAAATGCAAGTTCTCCGATTAGAAAGTGAATTAAATTTAGTATCAATCAAGTAATTGAGCTTTGTTTTAATAGTTGCACAGCAGCCCTGTCGAAATAATTGATTTTGTGAATACTGATTTTATTGGTAGCTTATGTCAGTTGTTGTAGCGTGAATGTATAGTGATACTATGGATAATAATATGATCATAATAAATAATCAGCCTGTTGAGATGAAAAAAGGAGAACTTGATGCTGATATCCTGCATGAATTCTACCTTCTACAATTCAATGTTATCGTGCCAATTTATGTTAAAGTCATATCAATAAAACCCTTATAATGATGAATACAAACGTTTTCCCAAATAAGACTGGAAGGCTTCAAACTCAGTTTTAAACGCATCTTTTTTCACTTTCTACACTAGGTGGCAGCAAATGTCATTGTAATAGAGAAAGCTGTGCGTGTGTGTGTGTGTGTGTGTGTGTGTGTGTGTGTGTGTGTGTGTGTGTGTGTGTGTGTGTGTGTGTGTGTGTGTGTGTGTGTGTGTGTGTGTGTGTGTGTGTGTGTGTGTGTGTGTGTGTGTGTGTGTGTGTGTGTGTGTGTGTGTGTGTGGACGAGCACGTCTGACTTTGAGGGGACGTCCCAAAGCCTCTGTAATGAAAATCCTTCAGTAACTCTTGATGCGACTACATGTAGGGGGAAATATTACAGATAGACCTGGTTGTTATCGTTGACGTTTTAGTAGTTGTGTGTGAAACAAATATTAGTCCACAAAGTTTAGTCACATTGAATGAAGTGTCAAATCCAATGTGTTAAAAACATGTCCTCCACCCTACCAGGGACAATATATGAGCAGTAGAAAATGACTGTTGCCAACCGATACCCCCTAAATACTGCCACTACTATATGTACTTTGACTTTAAAAGCTCCCAAACTGTTAAAGCGTCATGAAGTGTAATATATTAATCACAGAATCAAGCTCATCCTCAAAACAATATTTTTCGTAAAGGATTATTTGAAGCGATAATCATGAGAAGCATTTTCAGTCAGAAGGAAATTTATTTCCAAAAAGTTGTTAAACAAGAGTCATTCCTCAATTTTGGGGCAAACACAAGACGCTCCTGGTCCCAAGACTCCTGGTTTAGAGGCTCCTGGTCCCAAGGCTCCTGGTACCAAAACTTCTGGTCCCAAGACTCCTGGTCCCAAGGCTCCTGGTACCAAAACTTCTGGTCCCAAGACTCCTGGTCCCAAGACTCCTGGTCCCAAGACTCCTCGTTTAGAGGCTCCTGGTCCCAATACTCCTGGTTTAGAGGCTCCTGGTCCCAAGGCTCCTGGTACCAAGACTCCTGGTCCCAAGACTCCTCGTTTAGAGGCTTCTGGTCCCAAGACTCCTGGTCCCAAGACTCCTGGTTTAGAGGCTCCTGGTCCCAAGACTCCTGGTCCCAAGACTCCTGGTTTAGAGGCTCCTGGTCCCAAGACTCCTGGTTTAGAGGCTCCTGGTCCCAAGACTCCTGGTCCCAAGACTCCTCGTTTAGAGGCTCCTGGTCCCAAGACTCCTGGTTTAGGGGCTCCTGGTCCCAAGGCTCCTGGTCTTGGGGCTCCTGGTCTAGGGGCTCCTGGTTGACGGGGCTCCTGGTTGACGGGGTCATGGCTGTGCTGGTCCTCGCTGAGGAAGCACCGGGTGAAGAAGGGGTGGGTCAGCGCTTCCTGGGCGGTCAATCTCTCATCTGGGTCCACATCTAGCAGCCCCTTGAGAAGGTCGACCAGCTCTGATCTTTCCTCCCACTCAGTTTCGTCCATGACCGGATAGAGGATGTGGTATATAAAAGTTAGGGTGCCCTGAGGGGTTTTCCTGGGTAAGAAATACAGCTGCTTGGTGAGAATATAAAATTGACATTGACAATTAGGAGAAATCTAATTTTTATCATGATTTGAGGTGCCCCCTGTGGGTGAGCATGCCAAATCACAGCCCATGCTATACAATGGGTCAGGACTTAACTTCATGCTTGTATCTCATTTAGGTTCAGAGATCAGTTATAGGACTTACAATATGCACCAAATTAAAAGTTCAAAGCTCAATGTTTCAAAACAGGCACAACATAGAACAGCCAAACCTTAATGTCATTGTCAGGGACCAAGTAGTGAGGAGATGAGGCAAACAGGATTTTCTGGAAAAGGGGTTTTATTTACCTAAAGAAACAAAAAGTACAAACTTAAGTTTTCTGAGACAAAAAGTGAGGTCAACAAAACAAATCAAAATATCTAACAAACAGGTGTTACCACAAAACACTAACCTAACAAAATGAGCCATCAGGGAGTATATATATAGTGACCAGGTATCTGATCTGGCAAGATATGGCAGGGCTGATTGCATGGGTCAGCATAAAAGAGTTTCTGGTCTGTTGCCCCGACTTTTCCACTGCAGGATGACTCCTCCCATCAGCAGGGTAACTCAAAATAGAAAAACATAATTCGTACAACAGAAATGTGGCAAGGATAGTCTTTCAATGTGAAAATGTGTGCACTTCATTTAAACAGTGTAAGACTAGAAAAAATAAATGATAAATTAAGGGAATAAATTAAATCTGTGGTGTGGATATGAAATGTTTTGGGGTGCGGCTGTCTGCAAAACTAAACACACACACACACACACACACACACACACACACACACACACACACACACACACACACACACACACACACACACACACACCATACAGGTGAACCAGGGAAAGAGAGAACGTGGAGAATTATAATATAATGTTTTACTTGCCAGTGTTTCCTCCAGCTTTAGCAGTTTGGTAGCAACTGGTCAGCCAACATGACAGCCTGCTGTTTTGCTGCAGAATCACTTCTGTGATTGTTAAATTCAGCTTTACAAAGTAAAGCAAATGACTTTCACTTTTTCACAACCAGCCGACATGGAACTTTTAAAAGTGAAACTATCTGCCTTGATATTATTCCTCTTGGTATTGTGCTGCTCTGTAGTCACAGGGCTGCAGACGCGACACATGGTGCTCCTGTAAGGGAGTAATAAACAAAAACAGAAGTAAACACAACTGTTTATTATGTTACACTTTTTTTAAGGAGTTAAACATGTGAAATCAATTAATTAAATTATCGGGTTAATTTTGAAAGCACTCATTTTTACACATAAAGACACATAGTTCCTATGAAAAACTGGCTCAACATTAGTTTAAAATCACAGTGGGGGAAGAAAAAATAAGCGTGTCAAACTAAAAACACATGTTTTATAAAGACACATTAAAAAGCTGCACTGTGGCCAGGAAAAGAAAAAAGAAAAATAAAAGCTGGGTCGCCATGACTAAAAACATGTGTTTACACATAGTAGCACAACGGACAACTCGTCCACGGACAGCTGACGTCAGCTGCACTCCGTTGGTTCACTAACTATTATCAACATACTATTTGGCCATGTTTCCACACCGTAACTCAGATATGGAAGAATGAGAGAGTTATATAATAAGTGTCCATTTGATTCATTCATTCTCTCTACAAGGCAATTGGAACATATTAGCACAGAAATAATCAAAAATCCATGTATTAAGAGATATATCATAATCAAACCACTTAATTAACATATCACATTAGAACTGAGTGTCACGGTTCACTCTCAGAGACTCAGGTGCGGACAGAAACACGGCAATCAGAAGTACTCTCATAACACTTTATTAATAAGTGACGAGGCAAAGAACTCAAAACCGAAATCCCAAGGAAAGCAAAACTCTAACAAGACAGAACTAATGACTACCCAGGTACTTAACCCAAACAAAACTATAAGGACCCGGCGGGAGACTAAGGAGCACACTGCCCAGAATGAAGCGGCAAATGCGGAGTGGCGTGGCTGGAGCTGGAGGACACGGGAGGTGGTGTTGCGCTGAAGCCGTTGGAGTGGGCCAAGAACGGCGTGACAGGCAGGGGCTTGGTGCAGCAGGGTGGGTCCGGTATGTTGGTAGTTCAACGGTCCGACGCTGAGTCTTCATCTGATGCCAGCTTTATAGAGGAAAAGGTGTATTGTTGGGTGAAGCCACACCCTGCTGCAGGTGAGAGCACTCAGGAAATTAGCACTGCACTCCTCCACACCTCCCACAGCATGCAGCACACGCCCACCTGGGAAAAAGGAAAGGAGGGAGGGGGAAGGGAAAAAATGCTGCCACTAGGCAGAGCCAGAGGTGGAGGTCATGACAGTACCCCCCCCCCCCCCCTCTATGTGCACCTCCAGGTGCACAAGTGAAGCGGTCTGGCCGTCGTCTTTTCAGGTCGCGGAATTTGGCGACGGGGTACCCAGCTGCGTTCTTCAGGGCCATACCCCTCCCAATCCACCAGAAACTGAAGTCCGCGACCCCGTCGGCGCACATCCAACAGGCGTCTAACTGTATATGCTGGTGCGTCGTCCACCATCCTGGGTGGTGGAGGGGGACGGACAGAGGGGGCCAGAGTGCTCTCTCTGACAGGTTTTACTTGGGACACATGAAAAGTCGGATGGATCTTCATGGAGGCAGGAAGTTTGAGCCGCACAGAACTAGGGTTAACAATCTTGTCTACCTCAAACGGTCCAACAAACCGTGGTGCCAGCTTCCGAGATTCCACCTTCAGGGGAAGATCTTTGGCCCGGAGCCAAACCTTTTGGCCCGGCATATACACTGGCGCAGGAGTGCGTCTGCGATTCGCCTGTTGTTCCATCCTCTGGTTTGACTGGGTTAGGGAGGCCCTGGCCTTCTTCCACGTTCTCTCGCATCTCTTGATGAAGACCTGAACGGACGGGACGGCAATCTCCTCCTCTTGAGATGGGAACAGTGGTGGCTGGTACCCGAGGGCGCACTGGAAGGGCGATAAGCCAGAGGAAGAGTTAGGCAGCGAGTTGTGAGCGTACTCTACCCAAGGAAGCTGAGAACTCCAGGCAGTGGGGTTTTCTGCCGTGACACATCTCAGCAGGGTTTCCAGGGACTGGTTCGCCCGCTCCGTCTGACCATTCGACTGTGGATGAAACCCAGATGTTAGATTAACTGTGGCGCCCAGAGCCTTGCAAAACAGCCTCCACACCTCCGACGTAAACTGAGGTCCACGGTCTGACACAATATCCGCCGGTATTCCATGGATCCTGAAAACTTGTGTCACCAATGTCTCAGCAGTCTCTTTAGCAGAGGGGAGTTTAGGTAGCGCAATAAAATGTGCCGCCTTAGAGAACCGATCAACCACAGTTAAAATTGTAGTGTTACCATTGGAAGGAGGAAGTCCCGTAATGAAGTCCACTGCAATGTGTGACCAGGGCCGTTGTGGGACAGGTAAAGGCTGCAATAGACCAGAACTGGGCTTGGTCGAGGACTTTTGATGGGCACAGACAGAGCAGGCAGCGACAAACTCCTTGGTGTCCTTCTCCATGGTGTCCCACCAAAACCTCTGCTTCAGGACACTAAGGGTACGGGCAGCTCCAGGATGGCAGGTCAACCGAGATGAGTGGGCCCATTGGAGAACCTGTGAGCGAACAGAGTTAGGGACAAATAGGGTCCTGGGTGGACCAGCACCTGGATTGTCTGACTGGTCCGGCGCACTCTGTACTAGGTTCTCGATCTCTCATGTCAGAGAGGCAACTAGGCAGGTCTTGGGCAGGATGGTCTCAGGTTCTCCAGAGTGCTCCTCCCTGGAGTGCAGACGGGACAGGGCATCAGGCTTCACATTCCTGGATCCGGGGCAGTACGTGAGGGTGAACTGGAAGCGACCAAAAATAATGCCCAGCGAGCCTGTCTCGAATTGAGCCTCCTGGCGGAGCGGACATACTCCAGATTCTTGTGGTCTGTCCACACCACAAATGGTTGTTCCGCCCCCTCCAGCCAATGTCGCCACTCCTCCAGGCCCATCTTCACCGCAAGCAACTCCCGGTTTCCAACATCATAGTTCCGTTCCGCTGGGGAGAGACGACGGGAAAAGAAGGCACATGGATGCAGCTTCCCATCACTCGGACTGCGCTGAGATAGGACCGCTCCCACACCAGTATCAGATGCATCCACTTCGACAATGAACTGCAGAGTTGGATCGGGTTGAATTAAGATTGGCGCAGAAGTAAACCGGTCCTTCAATGACTGGAAGGCTTGGGCTGCTTCAGTGGTCCAGGAGAAGGTTCGAGAGGTGGAGGTCAGAGCGGTAAGGGGTGCAGCCACTTTACTGTAGTCCCTTATAAACCTACGATAAAAGTTGGCAAACCCTAAGAATCGCTGAAGTTGTTTCCGGGTTTCAGGTTCTGACCAATCCTTTACTGCGGACAGCTTCTGAGGATCCATACTTATCTCCCCCCGTGAGAGAATGTATCCAAGGAAGGATGTAGTAGAGGTGTGAAATTCACATTTCTCTGCCTTCACAAACAACCGGTTCTTGAGGAGTCGTTCTAGGACTTGTCTGACATGCAGGGTGTGCTCCTCCGGGGTCTGGGAGTAGATAAGGATGTCATCTAGGTAAACAAAAACAAACCGGTTTATCATATCCCGAAGGACATCATTGATGAGGCTTTGGAAGACTGGTGGGGCATTAGTGAGCCCAAAGGGCATCACTAGGTACTCAAAATGTCCCAGAGGAGTGTTGAAAGCCGTCTTCCATTCGTCCCCCTGGCGGACCCGGATGAGGTGGTAGGCATTTCTCAGGTCAAGTTTGGTGAAGATGTTTGCACCATGTAATGAGGAAAATGACGAGTTGATCAGAGGTAGGGGATATGGATTCTTTACAGTGATATCATTCAGGCCACGGAAGTCTATGCAGGGATGAAGGGTGCCATCCTTCTTGTCCACGAAGAAAAAACCCGCACCAACCGGAGAGAAGGATGGTCTGATGATCCCAGCAGCCAGCAAATCACGGCTGTAATCCTCCATGGCGGTCTGTTCGGGCTTGGACAAGTTATATAGGCGGCTTTTGGGAAGGGTGGCACCCGGAAGGAGCTCAATATCACAGTCATAAGGGCGATGTGGGGGAAGAGAGAGTGCACTCTCCTTACAAAACACTGGTGCCAGGTCGTGATACTCTGGAGGAACCTTGGACAGGTCCAACTGGATTCCTCCCGTTACTGGTGAGCCCCCCCTCTTTCCAGATGGGTGGGGCAGGTGGCAATGTAATGGCCAGTCTTGCCACAGTACAGACAAGCGTTCGTGATTTGGCGTCGTTTCCTCTCTTGAGGTGTGAGTTGCGCCCCCCCAATCTGCATGGGCTCCGGTTCAGTTTCAGATGACTGGGAGTTCACTCGACTTGCCTGAACTGGGTTCGAGAAGCGGGTTGCAGTAGGGTAGAGTTGCTGGCTGTGTTCTCGTCTGCGTTCCCGTAGACGATTATCCAGATTAATCGTCAATGCGACGAGGGTATCCAGGTTGGCTGCCTCCTCTCGAGTGGCGAGTTGGTCCTTCAATTCCTCATTGAGGCCTCGATAGAAGGCATTCTGCAAGGCAGGATCATTGAATCCACTCTCCACGGCAAGGGTACGAAACTCCACGGCAAACTCCGCTGCACTCCTGGCCCCCTGCCGCAAGGTGGTTAGGCGGTTTCCGGCATCCCGGCTCCGAACAGGGTGGTCGAATATCTTCTTCATCTCATTGGTGAAGGCTGAATATGAGGAGCATATTTCACCGTGCTTCTCCCAAACAGATGCTCCCCAATCCCTCGCCGGGCCCTTCAACAACCCTACCAAATAAGCTATTTTTGACCTATCAGAGGCATAAGACAGAGGCTGCAGCTCAAACACCAAGGAGACCTGAGTAAGAAATGCTTGACAGGAACCTAAATCTCCAGCATAACGCTCCGGCACGGGCACATAGGGCTCACGAGTAAAGGGGAGTTGTGACGGATTCATGTCGGGAGGCGCCAAACTAGGAGTGGGGACGGTAGCTACCGGATCAGCTGAGGATGCAGACGCAACTGTGGCTAATGAATTAACCATGTTGGTTAGCTGAGAAACTTGATTCAACAACGCACTGTTGCTCTCAACTAACGTGCGTAGCAGCACGTTGTGGCGACCCAACATGGCGCCGTGACTAGTCATAGCCTGCTCTAGGAGGGGTGCCTGAGAGGCCTGATCAGTGCCGGTCACATTGTCTGCTGAGTTCATCATGGTCGGACCGTACTGTCGCGGTTCACTCTCAGAGACTCAGGTGCAGACAGAAACACGGCAATCAGAAGTACTCTCATAACACTTTATTAATAAGTGACGAGGCAAAGAACTCAAAACCGAAATCCCAAGGAAAGCAAAACTCTAACAAGACAGAACTAATGACTACCCAGGTACTTAACCCAAACAAAACTATAAGGACCCGGCGGGAGACTAAGGAGCACACTGCCCGAAATGAAGCGGCAAATGCGGAGTGGCGTGGCTGGCGCTGGAGGACACGGGAGGTGGCGATGTGCTGAAGCCGTTGGGGTGGGCCAAGAACGGAGTCACAGGCAGGGGCTTGGTGCAGCAGGGTGGGTCCGGTATGTTGGTAGTTCTACGGTCCGACGCTGAGTCTTCATCTGATGCCAGCTTTATAGAGGAAAAGGTGTATTGTTGGGTGAAGCCACACCCTGCTGCAGGTGAGAGCACTCAGGAAAGTAGCACTGCACTCCTCCACACCTCACACAGCATGCAGCACACGCCCACCTGGGAAAAAGGAAAGGAGGGAGGGGGAAGGGAAAAAATGCTGCCACTAGGCAGAGCCAGAGGTGGAGGTCATGACACTGAGATGCTATTGTCATGTGTGGAGGAGGAACAGTGGATATACTCTATACCAGTGTTTTTCAACCACTGTGCCGCGGCACACTGTTGTTCCGCGAGATATAGTCAGGTGTGCCGTGGGAAATAATCTAATTTCACATTTTTTTCTAAAAAAACATTTGCTCTCACAGCCGCTGTCAGCTGTGAGAGCAGTGTGTTGAAGAGTAATCATGTATAAATACTCTTCGCCAATAGATGGCAGCACAGAACTTTGCCGTTGAAATCGAAACTGAAAGACGACAGTCTGGTTAATCTCCACAACCTGCGGCTGCTCCCATCTTGTATCAAAGTACTGTGTCAGTGACAGTGATGGAGAAGTTTTTGAAAAGGGAGGATTTGAACTCCGAACTTGACATGTTGGTGTTTGTCTGTCTTGTATTCCTGCCAGGATCTCAGCTCTTCATCCATCAGGGCCAGGTTTCACACTGAGTCAGTAAAAATAAAAAAAAAGAAATTGGGAAATACTTTTTTCTGTATTATTTGATTCCTGTTGATAAAGCATTGATGAGAATGACTTTATAGTGTTAAATTAGGCTACAGAGTTTACAATATTACCATTTTCGGGTGGTGGTGAGCCTCGAGATTTTTACAAAGAAAAAAGTGTGCCTTGGCTCAAAACTGGTTGAAAAACACTGCTATACAGCAAAAAATGGAGCTGAAGAAGACAATAAAGACTTCAGAGATGGTTCAAGCATGTAGTGAAGGAGGAGATGGTTGGTGTGAATGTAGAGGACGCGGAGGTGACCTGATGTGTTTCATGTCGTCCATCTCCATCTACTCGTCATGTCGGATCTTATTGAGCTGCTGTATTTGGATTCTCATAGACTGACTCATAGACATAGACTCTCATAGCGCTCATAGACACTCACTTCTGCTGCAACAACAGTGAACCATTAAGTATTTATAACTGCACACACACACACACACACACACACACACACACACACACACACACACACACACACACACACACACACACACACACACACACACACACACACACACACACACACACACACTCCGCTCTGACCAGTGTGTCTTCCTGCCCCATGCCAGCATTAAGAAGTGTGGTCATGAACAAGGTGACAGACAGGCAGGCAGACAGACAGGGACTCAAAATCTGCTTTAAGGGGGCTTGTCCGGCTACAATCTGCATTCATGTGAAATTATTGAACGGACATACACACACACACATCACCAGAATGAAACCATCTGGAGAAATAAAATTGTGAGGCAATATGCAAATTAGCAACAGTTTGTACAGAAATTGATTTTTGCATGTTTGCAAATGTTGAAAGTTGTCAGAAGTCATGACATACAATGCAGATAATTGTGATCCTTGTCACAATGGACGCACTAGTATGTGACAGTCATATGAGACAACTGAGAATTCTTACATGTATAAATATGATCCTAACCTCTAAACCAGGGGTGTCAAACATAAGGCCTCTGTGCCAAAATTGGCCAGCATGAGGCTCCAAAAGAGCTGCACTCTCTATTACATCTCCCCTCCCTTAAAATTAATAGAGATCAGCTATCACATTTACCTTCCTGCAGAGCTACAGTAACCATCAATCCCCTGCTGATTATGACTACACACACACACACACACACACACACACACACACACACACACACACACACACACACACACACACACACACACACACACACACACACACACACACACACACACACACACACACACACAGCAACTGTGCACCCTGTCCCACAGTGCATTTGAGTGTGTGGCCATGATTACGTAAACAGGGTATAATATAGCATGCTATGTTAGTATGCATACATAATGTTTTATCATCAGTCGTAAGTGGGAGAGAAAAGGATGAAGAAATATAAAGAAAGTGGCATTTTGGTTAAAGATATGTCTATGTTTTGATTTGCTTCATGCTTTTGGAACAAAACGCCAAAAAATCCACTGTACATAAATCGTTTGCAAAATTGTGTTTATATTTATTTATTTATTTATTTTCGTATATCAAAACATGGAGATTGTTGATGAGATGACTGTTATGCAAAATAGATGGGAGAGACACCTTAAAGGGGAGCAAAGGTGATTAAAGGAGATCAAAGGATATCAAAGGAGATCAAGGGATATCAAAGGACATCAAAGCCAGAATTGAATCTATAAAGTCCTCACAGTCTCCAAAGCTGCACACTTCTGGTCTTAGAGGTCAGGAGAGTTTTTGCGGACAACGAGCGACGACATTCAGCACACGAGCGAGAGAACAGGATTCCACTTTAGAGACAACCGAGAGCATAACGAAGGAAAGAAAAATGTTTTCGTTGTGTCACGCAAAACCTTCGGTCGCTTCAGGTGAGTAACGTCCTCACACGAAATAGAGAAGTTGTGAAAACAGCCTGGATGAATCAATGTAAATTGGGAACACAGCAGCTCTGACTGAACAGATAATTTGAAGGAAAATACTGCTGGATTAATTTAATGTAAAATCAAATAATTTCAGAAAATTCTGTTCACTCAGCAGCTTTAGTTTGATTCATTCGATGTTCAAACTTTGCCTGTTCTGTTTTAGTTTCTACAACACACTAAGAATTGATTTTCAGCATTTTTTTAAATAGTTTTATCACTATTTATTTCAAATATACATGATATGTAGTATTTTTCCAGTTAGAGTTCATCAACCCAGAAGTTTCCTTCCATCCTGTTCATGCGCACACACAAACACACACACACACACACAAACACACACACACACACACACACACACACACACACACACACACACACACACACACACACACACACACACACGCAAACGCACACCCACACTAAACAATATCTCTTCTCCAGGCCTTGAGGCTGGAGATATCCTCATCGGAGCCTCCAGCAGATATACTATACTGAAGGTCCTCGGCGAGGGCAGCTATGGCAAAGTTCTCGAGTGCTGGAGCGTCAACAGCCAAGAAAAGGTGGCCATCAAAATCATGAAGAGGAGAATTAAGGACGACGCAGAGCGTGAGGTCAATATTTGCACCTCTGATATTTCTATATTCTTGTTCATTCTTCACCGTCAAGAGTTTGTTCAAGGATCCTGACCACGTCTTCCTCTTTGTTCCCTCCAGCTCTCCATGTTGGAGGCAGTCAGCATGGTCGACGCAGACCAGAACAACTTGGTCAAGTTCCTGGAGGGCTTTGAGCACATGGGCTATACATGTCTGGTTTTTGAAAAGCTGGACATTGACCTATTTGAGCTGATGGTACAGCAAAACTCCTCCATGTGTCTCATTGACATTTGCAACACCGCGGAGCAGGTTTGTCTAATTGGCTTCAATAATCTCTTTGTCCGATCGGTAAGAGGAAACTGTGAGTGCGTCCTCACCGACCCGTCCTCTCACGCTTTGCCCTGCAGCTCCTGGTAGCCCTCGATGCTCTCAAGAGCCTGGACCTCATTCATGGTGACATCAAGCCAGATAATGTAATGCTGGTGAGTGCGGAGGAGTGGCCGATGAAAGCCAAGCTCGTGGATTTTGGACTGGGGGTTCCAGCCAGCCAAATCCGTCCCGGCATGATGCTCCAGACAGTTGGATTCAGGTATGTTCAGGTCACGGTTTTCATCCACACTACCAGGCTCCATGGTGGTCAGGTGTTCAACTCTCCTGGCTTTCCTCCTCAGAGCGCCGGAGGTCAGTCTCGGCCTCCAGTACAATGAGGAGGTGGATGTGTGGGGGGTGGGCTGCGTCCTGGCCTTCCTCTACCTCTGCGGCTACCTCTTCCCCATCGCCTCTGAATATCAGACGGTAGGTCTGCCTGTTTCCTACATGTTTCCAGTAGAAGGTGTAAGAACCTCTGCTAATGTGTCTGTGATTCTGCCTGCAGATGAGGTGTATTGTCCAGACCGTGGGCCAGCCACCGGACCACGTGCTGTCACAGGGGGCTTATACAAGACGCTTCTTCACCGAGGAGGAGGACGACGACGTGGACGGCTCAAGATGGCGGCTCATGGTAAAGTAACTTTCTCTGGTTGGACTTGGTTTAATAATCTTGCTGGGAACATTTCTCTAACAGTTGTGATATTTGTGCTCCTGCAGACACCAGAAGAATTCTCTCAGGTGAACGGCGAGTCAGCAGGAGAGGAAAACCCTTGCTTTGAACTGACCCGCGGCCTGGATGAACTGATGGAGGTCGGTACTCTCTCTGACGGCTGATCAACTCTCTCACTGCCTCTGTCTTCTTCACTTTCTCACATGCAATTTAACAAGGCGTCACAAAACAAGGAAATACGTTCAACCATCTTCAGGAGAGTTTTACACTTTCATTCGTAAAACTTGGACATTTTTCATTCAGGTTAAAGCTCACTAAATGTCACACATGCAACCTTCACGTAACTTGATGTCTGGAAGAAATACTGAGCTGTTCAAATGACGCAGCTGATTTATGCATTTTAACTGATCTTCTCATTTTTTTTAAATTCGGTGGGTGCTGCTTATATTCAGGTGCGCTCAATAGTTTGGGAAATCGCAGTAATTTATGAATTCAGCAAATATTAAGGTGGTTCATTTACCGGGCTACTTATGTTTGTACATTACATTTTTCAAATGTTTTTTGTTTTGTTTTGCAGCAACACAGTTTAACAGTGGATCTCCTCTCTATTATGAATATCTAAAAGAAAAAAGTTTAAACTAAGCATTGATGCTCTTGTTTCAAAGTTGTAGTAGTTCCTTGATAACTACTTTGTTTATTCGTCCGTCAACACGACAGTGGAGTCAGAGACGTTGTTTGTTCTCGTAAAGTTGCATTTCCAGTGTCTCCGGGCAGCGCCGTCGTGTAAACAGGCAATTTGGCTTTGTGACCCTTTCAACATTCGACCCGCTAACCGGACTTTGTTTGTCAATGCAGCTCTATCCGGTCATGGATGAAACTGAATGGGAGGAAAGATCAGAGCTGGTCGACCTTCTCAAGGGGCTGCTAGATGTGGACCCAGATGAGAGATTGACCGCCCAGGAAGCGCTGACCCACCCCTTCTTCACCCGGTGCTTCCTCAGCGAGGACCAGCACAGCCATAACCCCGTCAATCAGGAGCCCCTAGACCAGGAGCCCCTACACCAAGAGCCCCAAGACCAGGAGCCTTGGGACCAGGAGCCCCTAGACAAGGACCCTCTAAACCAGGAGCCTTGGGACCAGGAGCCTCTACAGCAGGAGCCGTGGGACCAGGAGCCTCTAAATCAGGAGCCTTGGGACCAGGAGTCTTGGGACCAGGAGCCTTGGGACCAGGAGTCTTGGGACCAGGAGCCTCTAAACGAGGAGTCTTGGGACCAGGAGTCTTGGTACCAGGAGCCTTGGGACCAGGAGCCTCTAAACCAGGAGTATTGGGACCAGGAGCCTCTAAACCAGGAGTCTTGGGACCAGGAGTCTTGGGACCAGAAGTTTTGGTACCAGGAGCCTTGGGACCAGGAGCCTCTAAACCAGGAGTATTGGGACCAGGAGCCTCTAAACGAGGAGTCTTGGGACCAGGAGTCTTGGTACCAGGAGTCTTGGGACCAGAAGTTTTGGTACCAGGAGCCTTGGGACCAGGAGCCTCTAAACCAGGAGTATTGGGACCAGGAGCCTCTAAACGAGGAGTCTTGGGACCAGGAGTCTTGGGACCAGAAGTTTTGGTACCAGGAGCCTTGGGACCAGGAGCCTCTAAACCAGGAGTCTTGGGACCAGGAGTGTCTTGTGTTTGCCCCAAAATTGAGGAATGACTCTTGTTTAACAACTTTTTGGAAATAAATTTCCTTCTGACTGAAAATGCCATAATGCCATGATTATCGCTTCAAATAATCCTTTACAAAAAATATTGTTTTGAGGATGAGCTTGATTCTGTGATTAATAGATTACACTTCATGACGCTTTAACAGTTTGGGAGCTTTTAAAGTCAAAGTACATATAGTAGTGGCAGTATTTAGGGGGTATCGGTTGGCAACAGTCATTTTCTACTTCTCATATATTGTCCCTGGTAGGGTGGAGGACATGTTTTTAACACATTGGATTTGACACTTCATTCAATGTGACTAAACTTTGTGGACTAATATTTGTTTCACACACAACTACTAAAACGTCAACGATAACAACCAGGTCTATCTGTAATATTTCCCCCTACATGTAGTCGCATCAAGAGTTACTGAAGGATTTTCAATACAGAGGCTTTGGGACGTCCCCTCAAAGTCAGACGTGCTCGTCACACACACACACACACACACACACACACACACACACACACACACACACACACACACACACACACACACACACACACACACGCACACGCACACGCACACACACACACACACACGCACAGCTTTCTCTATTACAATGACATTTGCTGCCACCTAGTGTTGAAAGTGAAAAAAGATGCGTTTAAAACTGAGTTTGAAGCCTTCCAGTCTTATTTGGGAAAACGTTTGTATTCATCATCATGAGGGTTTTATTGATATGACTTTAACATAAATTGGCACGATAGCATTGAATTGTAGAAGGTAGAATTCATGCAGGATATCAGCATCAAGTTCTCCTTTTTTCATCTCAACAGGCTGATTATTTATTATGATCATATTATTATCCATAGTATCACTATACATTCACGCTCCAACAACTGATATAAGCTACCAATAAAATCAGTATTCACACAATCAATTATTTCTACAGGGCTACCTGATTGCAATAAGAGGCTCACTATTGGGCTTTATCACAACCTTGGTGATGACATCATTAGATTCAGGTTTGCTGAAGCAGGGAGAGACTAAAACATGCAGGACAGGGGCTTTTGAGAACCAGGGTTGGGCTCCCCTGGTCTAACGTTTACATCTGACTGCTTCCAAATCTACACAAACTGAAAGACGACACATTTTCCTCTCAAGAAATGTTAATTTTATCCAAATATTTGCCCAAAAACTGAACTCAGAGGAGTTGTTTCCAAAAATATGTGGATAGAATCCATCCTCTCTCCCACTGCAGCAGCGGGAGAGAGGATGAACACTGCTTCATCATTCACACCCAGGACTGCACAACACCATGAAAGTCCTTGTTTATGAGCTGACCTGCTATCATGTGCTACAGAAAGAAGCTCACATGTTAATATGTGCTCGTGGACGAGAGAACATGCAAATATGCAATAATGGACTATAGCTCACATGCTATTGTGTGCTACATAAAGAAGCTAATATGCTAATGTGGGGTTTGTGGAGTAGCTAGCAAGCTAATATGCGCTTCATGAACTACATTGCAATGTCCATTTTATGGACTAGCTCACATGTGTTTTGTGGAGTTTTATAAATGAGGATGTGGTATATAAAAGTTAGGGTGCCCTGAGGGGTTTCCCTGGGTGAGAAATACAGCTGCTTGGTGAGAATATAAAATTGACATTGACAATTAGGAGAAATCTAATTTTTATCATGATTTGAGGTGCCCCCTATGGGTGAGCATGCCAAATCACAGCCCATGCTATACAATGGGTCAGGACTTAACTTCATGCTTGTATCTCATTTAGGTTCAGAGATCAGTTATAGGACTTACAATATGCACCAAATTAAAAGTTCAAAGCTCAATATTTCAAAACAGGCACAACATAGAACAGCCAAACCTTAATGTCATTGTCAGGGACCAAGTAGTGAGGAGATGAGGCAAACAGGTTTTTCTGGAAAAGGGGTTTTATTTACCTAAAGAAACAAAAAGTACAAACTTAAGTTTTCTGAGACAAAAAGTGAGGTCAACAAAACAAATCCAAATATCGAACAAACAGGTGTTACCACAAAACACTAACCTAACAAAATGAGCCTTCACGGAGTATATATATAGTGACCAGGTATCTGATCTGGCAACATATGGCAGGGCTGATTGCATGGGTCAGCATAAAAGAGTTTCTGGTCTGTTGCCCCGACTTTTCCACTGCAGGATGACTCCTCCCATCAGCAGGGTAACTCAAAATAGAAATATTTTAGGGAATAAATTAAATCTGTGGTGTGGATATGAAATATTTTGGGGTGCGGCTGTCTGTAAAACTAACACACACACACACACACACACACACACACACACACACACACACACACACACACACACACACACACACACACACACACACACACACACACACACACACACACACACACACACTCCGCTCTGACCAGTGTGTCTTCCTGCCCCATGCCAGCATTAAGAAGTGTGGTCATGAACAAGGTGACAGACAGGCAGGCAGACAGACAGGGACTCAAAATCTGCTTTCAGGGGGCTTGTCCGGCTACAATCTGCATTCATGTGAAATTATTGAACGGACAAACACACACACACACACATCACCAGAATGAAACCATCTGGAGAAATAAAATTGTGAGAAAATATGAAGGAACATACAAAAGACATTTCATGCTTGGTCCCTAATAATTGTTTTTATAGTTTTTTTTTATTTGTTTATTTATTATTGTATTTATTGTCCATAAATATCTTTGGCCAACTTGATCAGTGGTGTCATCTGTCATGTAGCCATATATTTCGGTATACAGTATCTCTGATTTCTCATTTAAATATTTGTTCCAAAATTGAATCCAGAATTTCTCATGACTTGTGCTGGAAAAACTTCCAAAATGTTCTTGCTCTTGCATCTGTGTTCACACATTATGCTCCCTCTTTAAATAACTTTTAACACCTTTTTTTGTTTGTTTATGATTGAGCTGTGGCTTTGTGTGTTATTAAAGCACAAATGTTAATGTTAAAAAGAAAAAAAGCACCACTTCCCACCCACCCACTCATCAGAACTGCAGTGCTTCCCCCCGTCTTCTGTCGGGGAGTCATTTCATCCTTGCTGCAGTGCGATGCCTCACATGTTCAGTGTGACTGTGTTCAGTGGCGTGGTGCCGGTTCCTGCCCCCTGCTGGGCCACGGTCGGCCCACTCACCCGGCTCTGTGTGGCCGGCTGGTGAGCCGGGCTCCTCGCTGCTCCTCCAGAACTGCAGGGCTCTGGGACATCTGCAATGCAGAAGTCTATATATAGCTATGGAGTTACGGTGAGAGAGAACGGGGAGGGAGAGAGAGTCAGAGAGAGAGAGAGAGAGTCAGAGAGCGAGAGAGACGTGGAGACACATGAAAGGAAACAGAGAGGAAGGACACGGCATGAGAAACTGTGAGTGAATGGAGTGATCTGTGAACACAAAATGAACTCACAGAAACTACTTGTGTGGAATTCTTCGTCTTGGTACCTTGACCTACAAGACTAGAGACGATACAGAAAGCTATGAAACATGAAAACCTCCTCCACCTGTTCCAGGTCACCCTGAACGTAATGATAAGGACACAATGGAGAGTGTTTACCACCAGCTTTGTTTTTAACAAAGCCAGGAAAGCAGAATATAAGTACATGCTTGTTCATTCTCAGCAACAGGACCAGGGATGGGTAAATGCTGAGGTTCAGTATTTATTGTTTTATCTGACAGGGTCCCATGGGTAGAAGAGGGGGGGGGGGGGGGGGGGGGGCTGAGAACAGTTCAATTATGCATGCACCTCCACAACAACAGAATCTGCTGACAGTACACACACACACACACACACACACACACACACAGACATGCAGCAGCAGCAGTAGCAGCAGCATGGCCAAATCAAGGACGTCTAATCGGCCAGCGGGCCGCCGGCCGGCAGAGCTGCCGGAGAATTGATCCGACTCTTGAATTTTCAATAAATCTGCCCTCTGACACAGTCCCTGTCTGCCTGCTCAAACACATGCTGAGTCATAACTCTCCGTGGGCCGCCAAGGAGGCATGAACATCCATCATGCTGAGCACGGAGAGGAACGCTGGGCGGCTGGCACAGGCTTCACACGAGAAACATGTGCTATAGATGTGTCTGTGACTATGTTAGTAAGGGCTTTGCACATTTAGTTGCATTGTGATTTTTTGTTGTTGAGTGCAATGATTGTTAACCTTCCAATGTGAAATGGAGGAGTGCTACAGTTGCAGCTCTCATGAATAAGAATATATTCAGCCACTATTTGCCAGCATCACCTGGTCCAACAGCAACCACTTGGCCAATAGACATTGTTCATCTGACCTGAGCAAAAAGGAGCAGGCACAAGATGTCTTGCAACAACTTTCAGAGCCTGTCAACAGGTATTTGTCAACTTTATCTCTCTGAGGAGTTTTAGTATTTTCAGGAAAAAGACTAACTAAACTGAACATAACAATTAAATTTCTTGCTTGTTAAAGATCACCACAACAAAATGAAGATGAGACAAAGGTCACAACTTCTGACTGCTCCTCCCCCCGACGGAAAACAACCAATCCAACAATAACTCAAGAAAGCACATCAATGACAACACGTAAAATGACTGGATCAGTTGGATGGGCCTTATTTTACATATAGTTAATTAGATAGCTGCACTAACCTTGTTTGACGGCTGTTTAACCAGCATTGTTTTACACAACAAACGTCATTTTGTTTTTCAGATTTGGGACCTGGAAAATATATATGTGAGCGGAAGACAAGACAAAAAAGCAAAAAAACAGAAAAAGAGAAAAGCATCTCAATGGTGAACCTGTGACAAGTCCTCCCACCCACTTCTAATTATGTCTAATTATCTGTGGCTGGAGTTACAAACGTGAAAACCATATCATTTCAAAATACCCTTCATTTTGAAAAACAAGGGTTTGACTCTACTCCTAGACATTACTGTAAAATTCACAACACGAATGACCATAAAAATCTTGGAGCGACTATGTGAAGGACTATGTGTTCTCCCGGCCCCAGAATAGTGATGAAGGAAGTCCAGGATGACATGTCAGTAAAGAAATACTTTATTAAATAATTAACATAGAAGATAAATATTTCAAACTTTACACACAATATCTAAATGTCAGAAAAACAAACAACTGAAAGGTGCAACATTTTAAGTATGATAAAAATGCAACCAAGCAACAAAAAAAACAACATAAAAACAAGGAATTGAAGTGGAAAGTAAGAATTGTGACACCTCGGTCTTATATCTATAGTCCACTTGCAGTGTAGTGTTTTTTCCTTAAAACTGCTGCTTGCAGGCCTTGGCTTCTGCCAATGCAGCCACTTTGAATTCCATTTCTCAGGACCTCTGAACATCTGTCTCTATACCAGTGTTTTTCAACCACTGTGTGCCGCAATGTATAGTCAGGTGTGCCATGGAAATTTATCCAATTTCACATTTTTTCTACAAATACATTTGCTCTCACAGCCGTTGTCAGCTGTGAGACAAGTATGCATCATATTCATGTATAAATACTGTGGCGTGCACCGCGGAAGAATTGCTCTGAGTTGAGATATTCTCCTGCCAGACGATGACCAGAGGATTTTATATTGAGATGAACACACACAACCGGAACTTCATAACAAGATGTCACTCCACACAACACATTCTCACTCATGGTTGCACACCAACATCCAACAAACCAAACTAGACGAAATAAGGAACTATCTGAACCGAGGAACAAAAACACAACACAAGCACAAACCAACACACAACAACCCCAACAATAACACTCAATAACCTCCGGCAACACGTAACCTGAACTCCCATCATGCCCTGCAGCGACCAACTCCGTGATGCTACAATACTCTTCACCACTAGAGGGCAGCACCTAACCCTAACCCTGAAATGAAACTGAAAGACGTCAGTGTGGTTAATCTCCACCTCCTGCTACCATCTTGTATCAAAGTACTGTGTCAGTGACAGTGATGGAGAAGTTTTAGAAAAGGAAGAATGTGAACCAGGATCTCAGCTCTTCATCCATCAGGTCCAGGTTTCACACTGAGGGAGTCACAAAAAAAAAAAGAAATTGGGAAACACTTTTTTTCTGTATTTATTTGATTCCTGTTGATAAAACTTTGATGAGAATGACTTTATATTGTTAATAGAGGCTACAGAGTTTAACATTTTAACATTTTCGGGTGGTGGTGGTGTGCCTCCAGATTTTTCCAAAGAAAAAAGTGTGTCTTGGCTCAAAAAGGTTGAAAAACACTGGACTATGGAAATCAGTGCTGGGCCTGTGAGCCTCTCCTGGAACAACAACAAGACTTTTGACATACTGTGCAAGCAAAGCTGGACTACTTCTTTAAATAAAGCTGTTAAAACTGGTGTAAAGTAAGAATGAATTTGTGCTCTAAGTTTGTCAAACCACAGAAGTGTGTTGTTACTGTCAAATTTGAGTGATTAATGTGTACATATATACACACTTTATGAATGTGTTTAGAAATAAGTAGCTAAATTGACTTTACACAGACTTAAATGTGCAGTTAACCTTTCTGGTGTTTGGTGGATGACTGGGAGTTTGGGACAAAGTGTCTGAGACTAACTGGCAGGGTTGGGTAGCAACAGATTACATGTGACGGTGTTACGCAATTAGGATACAAAAACAATTTAACTGTAATCCGTTACAATACATACAAAAATGTTTAATCTCGTTACAGGTATATTGGATAAAAACTGGGATTACTGAGCAGGATTACAATAGAAAATCAGATGTAATAAACTAGAACTGCAGTGGTCACATGATCCGTCCACTGGCATTGCGACACTTTCTGACGCTTTCAGGCTGACCGGCACTGACGTGTTGCCATGGATACTGCAGCCAGCTGCTCTCATCACTATGTTTTAAAGTGGGAGGAGCCTCTTTACCTCTCTGTACAATGCTAATGACGCCTCCCAGCAGTTAAAGTGACGTGAACGTCCAGGAAGTCGACGTCTCACCTGAAGAAACATCTGGTGGAATAAAACCTGCTCACTTTACTGAAACACACCTGGACTCTGTCAACTAGTTTTATTAGCTCATAACCTGCTAGTAACCTGCCAATACCAGTACTGGTGCTGATGGTAGGAAGACATTCTCAATAGGTTTAGATCAGGGGTGGGCCATCCTGGTCCTGGTGGGCCGCAGCCCTGCACGTTTTAGATGTCTCCTCACATCAATACAGCAATTAGTGGCTCCTTGTCAAGCTTTCTGCAGAGCCTCATCATGATAACAGGTGTGTTTGAGCAGAGAAACATCTAAAACATGCAGGACTGCGGCCCTCCAGGACCAGGATGGCCCACCCCTGGTTTAGAGGATCTCATGTTGTATGGAAAAATTGGGGCGACATGCACCATTACTTTTTTATTTGTTTATTTATTTATCTATCTATTTATTTATTTATTTATTTATTTATTTATTTATTTATTTATTTATTTATTTATTTATTTATTTATTTATTTATTTATTTATTTATTTATTTATTTGTTTGTTTGTTTGTTTGTTTGTTTGTTTGTTTATTTATTTGTTTGTTTGTTTGTTTGCTTGTTTGCTTAAGACTGCTGGTTGAACAACCTACTTGGTAGTAGGTTGTTCAGTTATTTTCAATCAGTGATTCATGCTGTGATGCGTTTAGAGGACAGAGGAGATTTGAGCTCCACACAACATAACCAGTCGTCTTCTGGATAAAGTTGCTAAAGCCACTAGTTGATTCCAGACACCGATTTCAGAATCACTTTTTAATTATTGAAAAAGAAAGAAAAATCATTTTTGACAGGGCTAGCCCTGCTGCCCCTGGCCGCACACCATTGAGTAATACACTTTACAAAGGCCTGACAACATTCTTCTCCAAGAACTTTATTAAAAATGTATCTGAGGAAAAGCTTCATGTTATGGGAAAGAAACATTTGAATTTAAAATACGTACAAATTGCGGAGTGATGGCGTAGCGGTGCAGTGGTGATTGTCACCTGACTGCAGCAAGGCCGGGGTTTGAATTCACTGTCCATCAGAGGCGTTCAATAAAAACACTGGTGTAACGGAAACGTGCAGAAAACAACTCAGCTGTGTGGCTTGACTCAAATTAACAGGTGTGTGTGTGTGTGTGTGTGTGTGTGTGTGTGTGTGTGTGTGTGTGTGTGTGTGTGTGTGTGTGTGTGTGTGTGTGTGTGTGTGTGTGTGTGTGTGTCCAGGGCTTCATCCAGCAGCGATCGTCTCCTGCAACCTTGACTGGGATGAAAGAAGGTGGAGAAGATGGATGGGTGGATGCATCGACTCACTGGTGGGGCTGTGCAACATGAAATATGTGCTAAAAGATGCTAAGCCAAACTCAATACCCCGATAGTGTTAATGCGCCGTTCTGGCAATCTATCTTAACAGCCACATGGAACCTCCTATTGATTACCCTGAACAAGCTGTGTCTCGTTGCATTTGCTCTCCTCCTCCTCCTCCTCCTCCTCCTCCTCCTCCTCTGCTTCTCTGACACTTTTATTGATTATCCCTTAGTGCTGAATTTACACACACACACACACACACACACACACACACACACACACACACACACACACACACACACACACACACACACACACACACACACACACACACACACACACACACACACACACACACACACACGGTCTGTAAGCAGAGAAACAAACAGTGGCAGTCTGTGATGAAGTTCCTCCACTGACAGCTGTACCGGTGGGCCTGCGCTGGCATCTGCCATCCATCTTCTCCTGCCCCATCTCTCACCTTCGGCGGAGGGCTGGAGCTGAGACGAGCCAATAAGAACCCTCAGCAGACGTTTATGCAGCTCTGACCACAGGCTGCGGGATGAGGAGACAGGAAGACCACAGCACACTCTGTGTGGGTGAAAGCAAATGAGTTGACTCACACTTTCAGTTTGAAGTGTTCTCCATGTAAATGAGGTGCTCATTTAGCAGACCTCGACTACATGCTTGATTTATTTTGCTATGCAGGTTATAAAGGAAAATGTACATCTATTTGTTGATGGTATCATTAGGTATAGTCACAAGTTAGTTTGCAGGTGGACTATATAGCGGGGGAGCTTTTTTTTATTGTTGGCCAGGTGTTTCACCCAGAAGGAGAAACTGTGTTTTTGTAGTAGCCAAGCCATTGCTTTTCGGCCCTCAACTTGAAGACCTTATGACTGAATGAAAGCCTAAGTCTTTATTTCTCATCAATAACCTTGTTCCTTTATTGACATCTGCAACTCGCAGTGTCCCGTACACTCGAGCTCACATTTCCAAACGTCCTTACATGTACAGTACCTCGCTTCAGTGGTTTCTAAACAGTCCCTTGCACATTCCTCTCCTTTCCTCATGTGTCCTCAAGAGCTGTATGCAACAAGTACATTTCTCCACTGTGAGATTAATAAAGGCGATCTTATCTTATCTTATCTTATCTTATCTAATCTTATCTTTTCACCCTTACCTTCTGGCTTTATACCAATTAGTTTCGGCTTATTCATTCAGTCTGATCCACAAGATCGACACCAGCATCACCAGTAACGAACAGAGAGGAAGAGGTCAACAATCAGACACAAACAACTCAATCTGCATTCTTTGACCTTAAGAGGAGAAACATTCAATTCAAGTGTCCTGAGCTTTCTTGGGGGTTAAGTGTATTAAATGTGTTTTCTTGCATTTAAAAACAGGCTCTTATGTCTTTTAAAGGCAGTAAACAAGCTCTGGGTTCAGATGAAATGAACATGTTGAATGCAGCTTCAATGTCAACTAAAGGTTAAGTAACTAATGGAACCAATATGAGTTGGAGAGAGAGAGAGAGAGAGAGAGAGAGAGAGAGAGAGAGAGAGAGAGAGAGAGAGAGAGAGAGAGAGAGAGAGAGAGAGAGAGAGAGAGAGAGAGACCTGCATCACCTTTGGCCTGCAACCTTTCTCAGATGCATGCTGGGAAAGGCTTCAGTTGATTGATGTCCTTGAAAAAGGTCAGGTGGCTTCAGGAAATGAAGGGATGTTTATGTTTAATACCAGCAGGAAGTGTCATGAGTGAACACGTGAAGAGTTTAGTTCTTTATGGAAGCTTCATTAAATGTGAGGAGGCCTTTTCTGCAGACTTTTATCAACGCGTTCAATCACTTTCACATCTTCATGAGGAATGTAACTCGCCACAGTCAGTTTTTTTACTATAACCTCATGCATTGACATCCACTCTCAGTTTTATGCTTTCATGTTTTTATACAAGAATGATCTTTGAAATACTAAAATACAAACACAAGCGTGATGATATTACTCTTAGCAATCCACTTTAGAATTCTGGCCAACACACTGGCACACTGGGAGTTGATGGAATTTCTGATGTATTTAAAGCATTAAGCTGTATTGATTTCAAATCAGTAGAGCAGCAACTTAAATCACAATTCTGGTACAAGCACAAATTAATAGACAATCCTCACTTTTATGATAATTCACTCACATAAAGCCAAAATACATTGTGATTGAAATTGCTTAGGAGCAACATAATGTTGACAAGACACGACTAGACAAGATAAGATGCCATATATCAAGGTGTCGTCATGGTGGATTCAGGTCGTTTACAAAGAGTTCTTTTTCTCACAGAACATCCAAGGTGGGGAATCCAGCAGCGCAATGCGAGAGCGGGATCCATAAACAGGCAAAGTTCAAAAAACACAAGCAACAAAGGAAGTACTGGGAAGAAGCACGGGGAACAGCTGGATGTCTGTGCACAACCTAAACTCTGATCTGGCAGTGAAACAGCAGGAGAGGAAGGTATAAACGGGAAAAGACCCCTGGATCAATTGGAAACACAAGAGACACACAGGAGCAGTAAACACAACAACACCAGTCACAGGCCGGTAACTCTTAGAACGCCAGTGTGTACTCCCAAACGTCATGAGTAACTACTGGCAGGACGTCCTCGAAGTGCAGATCTCTTGCCAAATGCATTGTGGGTAGTTTTTCTTCCCATGCCGACACAGGTCCGGTGTTGATGCATCCTCGATAAAGTGGGAGGAGCCAGAATTCATCCGGGTATTCCATGTGTACTCTGTGAGAAACGGCTTCAGAATTGGATCAGTACTTGGTCTCCCACTGATGACGAGTCACGGGTAAAAGAGAACACAAGTATGGACGGTATGGGGATTGGAAAACGGCCACAAGCACACAGACACACCAAGACACCCACAACCAGTGATCACACACACAAAGACACACCGGAGACACACACTAACTTCACGGGGGATCAGGATGGATGGGATCATGATTTTAGATCCTCGAGGCAGTTAAGTATTGTTAAGCAACAAGACACATCTGGAAATAGAGGAGAGTTACTGAACCAGCACAATATGCAACAAGGATACAGAAAACAGGAACATGGAACCAGAACTAAAGTAACAAGCAGATCAGGACATTAGCAGAAGATGATTAAATTCATGTATAAAGTTTGAATGAGTTCCCAGTGAGCAGTGTTTTCAATGGAAACCCTGCTTTCGTCCTGTAACCTGAGACATGAATAGTGACTGAATAATGTCTTGGAAAGAAGAAAAAAGTTTGCGTGTGCATGATAGTCTTTCTTTCTGTCTTTGCTCTGTGACTGTTGACCTGCTTTCAGGCTGCACCTTCTTGGATTTAGTAACTTTCTGTGTTTGTTCTTGCAACAATAACTTGGTTAAAGTTATAGAAATAGATTGTTTTTGTGATCTGTTTGTCTCAGGCCCGGGCCCATAGCCTCTCTTTCTGCGCAAGTTACATTAATCCACTTCCACAGAGTCACACTTATTTGTTTGTTTGTGACACGTGACCCTCGCCATTGGCCTGTTTTTTCCTCGGCTCCTACGCCAAGCGTCGCGCTGTCATTAACGTATGCTACAGTATTTGCTTGCGCGCTGACAACAAGGATCCACGGCGCCATCGAGCTGCAGCTTCAAGGTAACCCTGGCAAAGGAGACTAATGTGGGTAAAGTGCCTTGCCCAAGGACACAATGACCGCAACTCGGATAGAGCGGGATTCAATCCACCAACATTCTGGTTGTTAGACGAGCGACTCTACCACTGAGCCACGACTGTCCTAAATTGATAGATACTGGATCAAATGATGCAAAATCTTAGGAGATCAAGTGGCCACTTGAATCAATGGTAATTACTGGTTTCATTAATCTGATGACACTCACACACAGGCAGCACACATTTTTGGTTAATAAATGTCTTTATTTGGCTTTGAGAGGAACATCACTGCATGAGATAGCAGCACGTACAGTCACAGTTGTATAGCAGAATGGTCTGGAAAGTGTCAGCTCTCCTCAGCCTCCCCAGAAACAAGTGAGATGCAGGTGAAATATGTTTTATTTTGACTTTCATTCGTGGTTAAGGCAAGTTTTTCTATTTTTTTTCATTTCATTTTATATATATCTAGATTTTTTTAATTTTTTTTTACATTTTTTTTTTTTACATTTGAGCACACAACAAGCAAAAATCTATCCCATCCAGCAAATATTCAAGCTCCAAGAATCAGGCCATGCATTCATGCCCGTCGGTCGATTCATCTGTCGTGAACTCAAGGTCGAGGGAGTCAAAATGATGCACAGCTGTAATAAACACGTGGGGGGCAAAAGTTATGGATGTAAAAATAGCCCTTTTATGCAACTCTGTTCCACTGAACCATGAACCCTGCAGCATCCCGCTCCCCCACTCCTCCTCTTCCCTCCCCGCCCACCTGCCACTCCCAGTCTGCGCTGAGGGTCGTCGGTGTCACCGTCAGCTGTCTGACCGCTCGCCGCCACCTCGTCTCCCGTTTCCAGCTACATCAAAGAAAAAAAGCAACTTTCACAAGAGAAGGAAACAAAGCATGAAGGGCGAGGGCTGAGAAAGATTCACTGACAAATGAATCAATCAAAGGGGGGGGGGGGGATCATTTATATTCCCAAAATATAGTTTGTATATTTATATATATCTAGCAGCAATTTATACTCTACATTTTTCATTCTCAAAGATGCACGTCCCTGTGGAGGAGCTGCAGAGCTCCTCCTTTACCTGCAGTAGCTAAATAGTGCCCACCGGACACGTTTGTGTATGTATATATATATATATATATATATATATATATATATATATATATATATATATATATATATATATATATATATATATATATATATATATATATATATATATATATATATGTTGTGACAGTAAAGCAAACAGAAGTGAAATGCAAAAGAAGAGGAGGATGTAAAAGAGTAGATAGAGGAAAGTGAGAAGCATTCACCTGCTGTGCGAAATATGGGGTCGGACCATCAAGTTTAGCGTTTTTCTGCCTCTAAACTTTTTCCCCGGTACATTCAGGAAAGAGCTGGTGGCGCTTCGTTCGGTTTCCACTCCCCAACTTTTTTTTATGTAAAAATCAAGTAGCACCATAAAAGTTGGACTGGCTGATTTCTCATGCTCCAAATAGCTGTGCGATTTTCTCCCAAGAGTCTGTGTGCTGACAAATATTGTTACTTTCAGGATTTTTGATTGCTCTTAACTGTGAGTATTTATCGATGATGGCACATTTGTTGCTGCTCGTGTGAAGAGGAAAAGAAAGTTAAAAACGTTTGTGGCATCTTGCTGGCTTTCTACACGTCTCTCTGTCTGAAATGTTGAACACCAAGAATGAAGATGATGTTTGAACCAGTGTCTTATTTTTGTAAAGCTCCTCGTGTGTGTGCACGCGCGCGTGTGTGTGTGTGTGTGTGTGTGGAGTTTGGTTGAACCACTGTGGACTTGCAGAGATGATGAAACACAGAAGGTGTGTGGCGTCCGGAATGTGCAGGCCGGCGCCACACAGCCGTGGGACAGATCCAGATGTGACTGGTGAGATGTGGCATGAATCAGTGATGAAGATGGCGAGGATGACGATGGCGACACAAGCAGTTTAGCTCTTGCTGGTCTTCCCTGCGGGGCTCTCCTTCTTCTTCTCCTTCTCTTTCTCCTCCTCCTCCTTTCCCTTTGGCTTCTCCTCTTCCTCCTCCTCCTCCTCCTCCTCCTCTTCCTCCTCTCCCTCGCCTTCACCCTCCTCCTGCTCTTCTCCCTCCTCTCCCTCATCGCCCTCTTCCTCTGCCTCCTCTTCCTCCCCCTCCTCCTCGTCTTCCTCCTCTTCGGGCTTGGCTCCAGACTTGCGGTAGGCGCCGAGGGCATAGGAGCGAGTTGACATGTAGGAGAAGCCGGATTGGACCATGGCACCTCCCACGGAGCTGAGACGGCACTCCTCGCCTTCCAGAAGTTTCCTGGAGAGAGAAACACATCGTCAGCTTGGATCCTGAACAGGCCGCTGCAGGTCCGACGACCAGATGAGGCTGTATTATTAACAATAATAGTAACAATAATAGCAATAACAATAATAATATGTGAGCAATATAAAATTAAATCATAAGAAGAAACTAATAAAAATGTAAGATAAACCAGATTTCATTTGTTACCAATTATAATTCATCCTTAAAGGGGTCATATTATACAAAATCCACTTTCTAAAAGTTTTCCAACAGTACTAATCATCCCCACACCAGGAACGACGCCCCAGAAGTGTAGAAAGAGTGTCCTCTCTCTCTCTGGCTTGTTCCAGGTTTTAAAAAGTGTGTAGCTCCAACCAGCCAATCAGAAATCAAACCCTATATAGTGTCATTGGGGGTTTAGCCAATCACAATCAAGGTAGGCCCCTCCCCTTTGACTCCTCCCACAATTAGGCAGCTCTGCTCTGGCACATGGCACCACGAGAGGAAGTACTTCCTCCTCTTCCCAGAGATGACCATGTGTGGGCGGAGCCAGTCCAACGCACACAGACACAGCAGATTCTGAATGCAGCTCCTAGGATCCAATATTCTAATGGAGGAGAATTTGAAAGCCACAGAGGAGAAGCTGGATTTGGGGCAATAAACTTTGAATACAATCTTATTGGATCAATGAGACCAAGTGGAAGTGTTCTACCTGAATACCTGTATAATATGACCCTTTAAAAGAAGATGAAGATAAAATAATTTTCAGGTAAACAAAGAAACAACATATATTCTGATCCAATAAATGTAGTTTATGGATATACTGTTAGTTTTTTCCAATGAACTAAAAGCCCTATTTACATGTATTTTCATTGATTCATGCTATTTTGCTTTTACTCTTAGTGTTCTGTCTTGTGTTGTTTTAGGAGCAACTACCAACTTTCTCCTAACTAATTTAATTTCTATATTATTTGTGTGTTAATTTCAGTTTTGTTTGTTTTGTGATGTCTTTGTCATCCGAGTATTTTATCTGGAAACTTTTGTTTTGTTTTATATCTTGTCTTTGTCAGTTTTTATCTTGTGTAGTTTTCTTTTTAAGTATTTCAGATCCTCTTCTCTTTTCTTGCTTTTATTAAATCTTAACGTTGATTTTTTTTTTCTTTTCTTTATCATTTAATTCTCTTCTTGTCTGGGTTTTTTTATGTTCTCTTTTTCTTGTATTTTGTATCTTTATCATTGTATCAACATACATGAAAAGTGCTTTATCAAGAACGTTGAACTGACTGATTGATATTTTCACACATTGTGTAAAAGTGAGGCCATTCAGGGGAGAGAATGTTTATCTTGCGGCTTTCTCGTTGATGAAACTTGCTCATGAAAGATCGGATGTTGCTGTTGTCAGCTGCAGCCTCTCTGATGCAGTATTTGCTGAGTGAGACCGTTTGTATCACTTCCATCCATCTATCATGTTACAGTAGCAAAGGTCTGAATTTCTGTAAATGAATACAGTGAAAACCACATTTCAGTGGAGTATTACGATGTAGATTTAAAAACAAGTGTGGATGACATGATGCCGAAGTCATCAGATTTTTAACTGGGCCTGATGGTGACCACAAAACAGTTCAATACCAGAATATGCTGAAGTTATTTGACTGCTGCAAAGATGAAATTTGACTTCAAACATCAGATTTCCTTTTCTTTTGTGTTCCATGTTCTTCCCATGTGTGAACCAAGTGTCTTACTCCAGGTTCTCTGATTTTATCTCACAGTCCAGAAACGTGTGAGATTAACTGGATGGATGGATGGATGGATGGATGGATGGATGAACTCACTCTGTCCAACAGTGAGAGAGTGAGTGGTTGTGAGCCCCTTACAGTTTTCTACAGTTTTAGTACTTTTAATTCCTGATGTGTGCTGTATTGTTGATGTGGGTCAAATCCTTGTCTAATTGAAGAATAATGTATTAAATCACCAAACTATATGATTTTGATTTGACGCTATATGAGTCTCCTCAGTAGCCAAAGACAAATCTTAGTTCAACACAGTGGTGTCGTGTTTTCAGGTCTCTTCGCTTTCCCACTCTAATGACGGTGGCGGTTTCCAATATAACACACCTGTAGGCGGCGATTTCGATGTCCAGTGCCATCTTGACATTCAGCAGGTCCTGGTATTCACGCAGGTGACGGGACATTTCTCCTTTAGTGCTGCGCAGTGCAGCCTCCAGCTGCTGGATGGTATCCTGTGCAAACACACACACACACACACACCAACACATCATGAAACACTGCTGCCGGACTTTCCAATCCATCACACACCTAATCTGGGTCTCTTACCTGCATTTCTCCAATTTCATTGTTATGACGCTCCTCCATCTCAGCCATCTGCCTCTCCAGGGCCTCGTTGTGGCCCCTGAGGGCCTCGATCTCCAGGGTGCGGGCCTGCACCTGCCTGCGGTACTCGCTCAGCTCCTCCTTCGAATGCTTGATGGCATCCTGGTTGCGGGCGGCAGCCTCGGTCACGGTGGCGAACTTGGAGCGGTACCAGTCCTCCACCTGGACCTGGTTCCTGGCCGAGAGGTTCTCGTACTGGGCCCGGATGTCTTTCAGGGCTGCAGCCAGGTCCGGTTTGCTCATGTCCATCTCCACCGACACCTGGAGTCGGAGGAGAAGAGGAGGAGAGAGTGCTTCAGTATCGAAGCACTATATTTGTCAGAACTGCTCCTGGAGGACTCCAGGCCTGCATGTCGTAAAGTCTCACCGGATTCAAGTGAAGGGCTCATTATTAAGCCTCTGCAGGGTCAATGGAAACTCATTTCTTTGAGTCGTGTGTGTTGTGCCCCTGGAGACGACTAAAGCATGCAGGATATTGGTCCTTCAGGAGCACTAACCCAACGTACTGAATTAAATCTTTGTCCATCAGCAATGCCTGTTAATGTTCATGTGTTCCATGTAGGAGTGTCTGCGTTTTTTAAATTTGTTGTTACAATCCAAAATGATTTGGAGATTTAAAAAGTATTTTTTTAAACTGTGTTTGATGCTTTCTTAATAATATAAAGTCTATTTCACGTTCATTATATTTCATTTTTCGTTTATCGTTTTCTTTCTTTTTAAAAATACGATCTAACATATTTATGACAATCAAATTTTGGTAAACATTTCTTTCTTTCTTTCTTTTTTTTCTTTCTTTCTTTCTTTCTATGTTTGTTCATTCTAATTAGCTGTATATGTACTATAATAAACACTTGTGCAAGTAGCATTTTTTGTCTTATAAGGATGTTTGGTTGGTTGGCTGGCTGGTTGGTTGGCTGATTGTTTCCAACATTCTGGATTACTTAGAATAATTGAACTGGCAAGTTCATGAACAAAGGTGTATGTACCTCTACTGGGATAAAGTAACCGTAAGTAGAGCAGCCTCAAGATGGATGACTGTTCATTTCCACTGTGTTGAAGGTGCACTTCTCATCCTGCGGTGACACAGCCATAAATGTTTAAGGTGAGCAGTGTGTGTTGGTGAGCTGAGTTGCAGTCCAGTGAGGTGGACCACTGCAGGACTGATGAATCGACTGCTGACTCAGCCCTTTCTGCTGCTGAAAAGCCGTGCTGTCAATAGCTGGCATGGCAATAACATTCTCTGTGGGGGAAGAGGAGACACCCAGGAGAAATCTACCCAGCAACCATCACTGCATGACTTCCTTCATGGCAGGATACAACAAGGTGCTGGAAGTCAAACTTACTCCTCTGGTAGTAATAACAGATTTATAATAAGTCATAATAAGATTCTGTTGGAGTTCGAATCTATATATATCGTTGGTTATTTGTTAATGAAAACTACTGTAATTCATGAATCCTGGAAAGAAAAAAAAAACTTTTTTTCTGTTAAATAGTTGGAAATAACTGTATTGCAGCAGTTTGTCTCCTTTGAAACGTGAACGAGAGGAGCTGAAGCGCCTCAGTGGGTTCGTCCTGCCCGCAGCCCCCCCGGGACGACCACACCCCAACAGTATGCGCCGTTTCTCCGCATTTTCTCCCCACATACCCCCCCCCCCCCCCCCCCCCCCCCACCCCACCCCCACCCTCCTCTCATGCAAATACCATCATTTAACCCAAAGCTTTTCGGAAGATAGTTGCAGGTCACAGGTCATTAACTTTGTAACGACCTTGATGCGCAAAGTGCGTTTAATGATTTTTGTCCTCGCAGATCATCAAACACACAAAACCTCATCCGTTTTACACTTTTGATTTTGCGGAGAGGCTGCAGGCTTCAGTTTATGGTAAGAAAGGGAAGGGGGAGAGGAGGAGGAGGAGGAGGAGGAGGAGGGACAGCGCACGGTGCTGAAACGGAACTGCAGTGCCATCAATTTCCAAGTGCGCAATGAGGATTTTAAGGAAGACGCAGCATGTCGTGCACAGAATGTTTTTTGTTTTTTTAAACGTCTGATGATACAATGTAGTTTTTTACTCCAACACCATTGGAGGTAGAGGAGGTTCTGCAATAGTGGGAGACACTTGGGAAAATTAAAGAGCACACTATTCAAATTCACTATTTCACTATTTGACACAATCAAAAAATATCGAGTTTATATACGTTTGCAAATGTATGAGAAAGTGTGCTGATTGTGGTGTCGGTGTGTTTGATAAAGCCAATGAGGGGACAATGACCCCCAAACACTTTGCATTAGTCAATGGATGCAGTAAATAATGAGGGTTGTGATGGTCTGATTCTGGACTGTAAGCGGTGAATCTGACAGGTTGAAGCTGCGCCACGTGTGAGTCTGCGGACCGGCGCTCACCTGCGCCCGGCCGGGCGCGTGCGCGTACCTGTGTCGCCTGCAGCGACGTCTGCATCTCCTGCAGCTCCTCCTCGTGAACTTTCCTGAGGAAGGCAATCTCGTCCAGCAGTGACTCCACTTTCTTCTCCAGCTCCAGGCGCGCCAGCGTGGCGTCGTCCACGTCCTTCCGGTAGCCCTTCAGCGCGCCCTCCGCCTCCTCGCGCAGCCGGGTCTCCTCCTCCAGCTTCTCCCGCACGCGCTCCAGCGTCTCGTTCATCTGCACGCAGTCCAGGTGCATCTGGCTCTTCTCGTGCGTCAGCTCCTCCACGCGCGCCCGCAGCTCGCGGATCTCCTGCTCGTAGAGCTCGTGCAGGCGCGACGGCTCGTTGTGGCGCTGGCGCAGCAGCGTGACCTCCGCCTCCAGCACCTTGTTCTGCTGCTCCAGGTTGTGCACCTTCTCGATGAAGGACACGAAGCGGTCGTTGAGGCCCTGCAGCTGCTCCTTCTCGTTGGTGCGGACGATCTTCAGCTCGTTGGTGACCGCGGTGGACTGGGTCAGGTCCATCATGGGGTCCTGCATGGAGGAGAAGACCCGGCCGGGCGCCGCCGTCCTGCGGTAGGCGGGCGACGGGGACGCATAGTTGCGGTGGCTGCTGCGGTACCCCGCGGAGTGCACGCGGGACGGGCTGCTGCTGCTGCCCAGACCCAGGCGACCGGATCGGGGCGCGTCTCCGAAGATCTTCCGATAGGAGCTGCTGCTGTAAATCTCGCTGGAGTAACTCATGTTGGCTTCAGTGCGGTCCGGCCGGTGCCTCTGCTCTGTGCGGGATTCGCGAAAGTGTGTGTGTGTGTGAGGAGTTTTAGGAGAGTGTGAGGGTGAATGTGTGTGTGTGTGTGTGACAGAGAGAGAGAGAAAGTGAGATGCGAGTGATGTCGGGCCAGGACAGGTGCTTTTATAGTGCAGGCGCTGGTGCATCATTTGACGCAGCAGCCACTGAAGACGAGGGGAAACCTGCAAGCTTTTGCAGAAAGTCTCCTCCCTCTGGGAAAACACGAATTCACTCATGCAGCTCGTCCCGCATGCAGACAATCTGCTCTGCGCGCGCGCGCGCGCGCACACACACACACACACACACACACACACACACACACACACACACACACACACACACACACACACACACACACACACACACACACACACACACGCGACAACAACAACAACGACACCTCCCCATGATGATCAACTGCTAAACAGATGCAATAAAGTCCACTTTTCATGAAGTTTTCGTCTTTTTCTTGTTATAAATAAGATTCATATAAGATAAGATTTCCATGTATGACACCACTGGAGTGTCTCATTTTCCCTCCCTCCGTGCTGCCCACTGTCATTGCAGTTTTTCTCTGCTGTCCCAGCAGAACGGCTTGAATTGGATCGATGTGTGGAAGCTGTGCGCCACAGTGTGATTTCGGTGCTGCAGTGTGCATCCAGCCGCCCTCCTCCCCCCCCGACCTCTGCAATGTCGGAATACGGGATGAGTCTCATAAAAACGTCCTGATTTCTGCGCTCACGCAGTCTCAAGCGTCATGTTTCACATGATTTTATGCCATTGCAACTGAACACACCGTTCATAATGACGCTTCAAGGCGTTCATCTGGAGGTAGGACAGCACTATATTGCATGGACACTCATATCCCCCAAAACAAAGGCAGAGAAAAGTTTATCTGCGTGATGGTTTAACGTTATATGACATGCGTCACTGCACAAAAATAGGATTTTGTTGTGCTTGGGCGCTGCGCGGAGCTGGCGCTGGCCTTGGTGCTGATCTGAGCTTGGACTCAGGACAAGAAGGACCGCGCCCCATAATAAAGAGAGGACTGCAGCCTCATCACCTCCAAACACAACCTCAGCCACCTCCGGGACGCTTCTGGATGACAGCCCAAACAAATGTGCAACACGCATCCACACTGCCAAGTCGTCTTAAATCACCCCAGACTGCGTCTGATGAGACTACTAATGCGAATAAACGACCAAGGAAAAGCGATCAGAGCCATGTAAGGCTGGAGGAATCTATAATAGGGGTGACATTAACTGAAGATGGGCTCTTAATGCTTTTTGCTTTGCGATAATCTGCTCGTGTGCTTTAGATGGGGTGGAGGGGCACTGTCGTTTTATGGTGCAGATCTGCTTGTTTGTGAAGTTGATGTGAGGTGTGGCCTTTTTTTCCCTGCTTGTTGAGGATCTGAAATATACCAGCTTGTAAATAGATAGCATATTTATTTACACACAAACAAACTATCTAAAGATGATGAGCACAATGTGAAATCAAGAATTGATAATGAATCATGTGCAAAATGTGCATTTAACGCATTAAACATCTGCACAACTCAATAAAATTGAAACGAAGACAGGAGAGTAGATGTTTAATAATGCCACGAGAGTGCGCCAAAGCATTGGTTTTGCGGGCTTGTTTACCAAACCAAAGCTGATGCTGTGCACTAATATCATTAGGACAGTGCCTCTGCAAGGTTTTCACTTTGGTGAGATAATGGATCTTTCTGTGGAGAGTTTCCATGTTTTTCATGTGTGTAGGTGTGAATAGGTGTGTTTATCTTTATGATGTATTTACTGATAAGCTGATGAAGAATATGTATGTGGATTTCTATAGAAGTTCATGGATGTGGGTGTAATGTGCATTCAAACAAAATAGAAGTATTAATCTGGTGTTTAATGGCAGACGGTAATGCACTGATCAACCCTCAAGGTCACTTGAAAATGCAAAGGGAAGGACATTGTGCTTGAGTACAATGTCATATAGAAAACTACAGATCGGGCTTGGAAAAATAGGAAACAATGGCGGAAAAATAGGACACAATGGCTGAACATATGTATATACAACATCAAGCTATTCAGAGCGAGAAACCTTGGTTACCCATCTATTTTGGCCCGCCGCTGTAACAAAAGGGCCTATTGAAGGTGCAAGTGACTCAGCAGGAAATGACAGGTCGCCCAAAACGTCTGATTTCTATCATTGTGTGTCCTGTCCAGCCGGCCGCCCTTCACTCCTCACCCTCCTACTGCTTGGTAACAAGACCCGTGACACATTTATTCAATTTGTTTGGCTGAAAACATCATATCAGAGTGATGTTATCCATCATATGCATCATTTAATCAGCTGAAGTGTTCCATACAAGCTGCTGCTGCATGCACTGCAGCTACACACACACACACACACACACACACACACACACACACACACACACACACACACACACACACACACACACACACACACACACACACACACACACACACACACACACACACACGACGTGCAGCAGCACTTCTGCTTCAATGAGCAGCTCCTACATTCACTCCGAGGCCTCAGTGTGATGAGTGTAAACAAACAGAACCACAGCGGGCAGCCTAGAGCTGAATGTTGCCTCATTCAAGCAGGCAGGCAGAGCCACCAGTTGGATCTCACAGTAAACATGTCGGACTGCAGTGCAGCAGGGAGACAGAGAGAGGGCGCTGTTCTTCCAGCAGAAACAGAGACCTGAGGCCTCACAGGGCTGTGCAAATGGCAAATGGTGGAAGAAATATAAAAGGCTGATGGAATAATAAAAAATACATGGCATGCTAAGTATAAGAAAGGGGAAATGTCAGATAATTTAGCTCACCGATGGAAGGAGGAAAGTCATGCTGATTGGGATTGTGTTCTGTTTCATTCAGCCTGATTTGAGGCCTTTTTCATTATGCATTGTGGCGTGGCTTACTGAGGCAATCAGCATCATTCCTTTTATCAGGTAGACCTGTGCTTTTCCTGCTTTGAGGGGTCAACACGATAATATAGCTTTATAGACACGATTCTGCACAGCATCACTATAACCATGCAGGAAAAGAACTGAAAACAAGCCATTCTGGGAAAGATTGTATAATGCATTCAGTATTAAAGGCAAATGTAACCAATTTTATTTACAAAAACGTCATATGAGAATGGTTATTATCTTCAAAGGGAAGCCTCTCTGTCTGCTCAGGCACCATGTTCGCTGTTAGTGATGGAGCTCATTCTTGGTTCAAGAGGATCTGCATTCCTCATTCATTTGAACTGGTCTGCAAGCTCTGCAGAAACCTGATGCTTCCTGTTTAGCTGGTGGTTTAGCATTATTGCAGCGACTCTTTGCATCTTGTGTTAGCTTGCTTTGATGAGCAACATGCATACATTCCCAGTACCAGACATGTAGCCTACAGCAGGGGTGTTAAGCATAAGCCCGTGGGATAAATCTGTCTCACAAGAGGCTCCAATATGACTCGAAAAACCACGAAGCAAATGGTGCATATTTCATTGGAAACATTGGAACGTTGACTTTTTTTTAAAAACAAATTTCTTAAGAGTCATGAACACAAAACACTGAGGTCCCATTTACACAACAATAAACAACAGAAAATGGGAAATCTGGCCATTGACATGCAAACAGTGCTCAGAACTACAAGAAATGCAAATCTATAAAATGCTCAAAGAGTCAAAGAGACAGAGGAGAAAGAAGATTGAGGGGGAGAGAGGGAGAGGGAGAGAGAGAGAGAGAGAGAGAGAGAGAGAGAGAGAGAGAGAGAGAGAGAGGGGTGGGGGGTGGGGGACAACATACAATACCCTTGTTAGTGGCACATATGTTATTTACATTTGTCACACTGATCCAAATATTTTCCAACTGTTGTGAGATTAAAACAGCCTGAGCAGCTCTATCCAGACAGTAACATGATTGTCTAGATTAAAGCAGCCTGAGCAGCTCTATCCAGACAGTGACATGATGGCCTGGGGATTGACTCCTCTGAAGGGGTGAACTGGCGAGTGCATCAGCCTTAATATTCCTGGAGCCAGGGCGATAGGTGATGGTGAACTGAATGGGGTGCGCAGAGCCCTCCAACCAGTACCTCCACTCCTGGAGTGCCAACACCACCGCCAACAGTTCTCGGTTGCCCACGTCATAGTTTCTCTATGCCGGTGAAAGTCGCCAGGAGAAAAGAACACATGGGTGGAGTCTCTCATCTGGAGCCATGCGTTGGGAGAGAACTGCCCTCACCCAGTGTCTGAAGCATCTACCACCAGGATGAATGGACAGTCTGGGTCAGGATGTGAAAATACTGCAGGAGTGGAAAAGAGAGCCTTCAACCTGTCAAAGGAACCTTGTGCATCAACAGACCATGAACATGGTACTTTCACAGAAGTCAGCTTCAGTGAAGGGCTGGCTACCTTGCTGTAGTCCCTAATAAACCTCTTGTAAAAGTTTGCAAAACCCCAAAAACTTTGAAACTGTTTTCGAGCAGAGAGGACAGGCCACTCTGCCATGGACTGAATCTTGTCCGGGTCCACACGGAGTTGCCCCTTCTCAATCACAAAACCAATAACTGGCCCTTCTCTGCTTTCACAAATAACTGCTTCTCTAATAATCTCTGCAGAACAAGCTTCACATGCTGCATATATTCCTGGAGAGTTTGAGAAAAGATTAAAATATTCAGATAAAGAAAAACAAATTGATTTAACATGTCTCTTAGCACATCATTAACTAGAGCTTGAAAAGCCACTGGGGGCATTCATGAGTACAAACGACATCACCAAATACTCCAAGTCTCCTGTTGAACATAGTTTTCCACTCATCGTTCTCCCCGATACGTTCCAGGTGATGTGCGTTGCATAGGTCCAGTTTGGAGAAAATAGTTGCCTTGTGGAGAGGGCCAAAAGCAGAGTCAGTGAGGAGTAAGGAGTCACTATTATGAACAGTTATCTCATTCAGACCCCGATAGTCTATGAACAGATGCAAGGTCTTGTCCTTCTTGTCTACTAAGAAAACCCCAGCCCCCACAGGGGAGGATGAGGGGCGAATAACACCAGCTGCCAGGGACTCAGAGGTAGGATTCCATGGCCTCCCTCTCAGGTTTGGATAACTTAAACAACTTGCTGGTTGGTAACTTGGACCCAGGGAGCAAATCAGTCATAAGGCCTGTGAGGATGGTGGGAAAGGGCCTGGTCCTTGACTTCCTCAAAATCATGATACCCGGGAGGGACGGTGGAGAGGTCAACAGGCTCAGGGGTCAGAAGACTTGAAATGGCACTCGGGGTCGCAGAATGAAGACAGTGAGAATGACAGAAAAGACTCCAGTTCATGATGGAAAAGGTGGACCAGTCAATTTGAGGATTATGTAACTTTAACCAAGGGAGCCCCAAAACTAAAGGCAACGACAGGGAGGGGATCACCTAGAGGGAAAGGAGTTCACAATAATTACCCAAGAGTATCATGGAGATGGGAGTAGTGCGATGAGTTACCTGGGCCAGTACTCTGCCATCCAACGCAGAAATTCTCTTGGGAACAGGAAGAGGCTCAACTGGAATCTCGTTATGGTTCACAAAATCTCAGTCAAAAACATTTTCATCGGCACCAGAGTCAACGAATGCCAGGACAGGGTGAGAGGCTCTGGAGTGGTTTCACAGTACCTTTTAGGGTGAGACGCTAGCAGGGGAGGTCCGATACAGAAGTTTGGCTCATCAGCGCCCCCCTGTGGGCTCATAGGCCCCCTCGTTTGGCAGCCTTGAACAGTTGGCAATGAAGTGGCCAGTCTAGCCGCAATAAACACTCAGTCTATGGTACATTTGGCGACGATGTTCAGCTGGGTCTAGCTGAGCTCTTCCCAGTTGCATGGGTTCCTCAGGAGGGAGAGAAGAAGCAGCTCCAGGTGGAGGGTCAGGAGGACGCACTGAGGTCAAGGTCTGCTGACATGGGACTGGAGGAGAAGATGGTCGGGGTGACAGTGCTGCGTGAGAGGGACCTCTCCTGGCAACCTTCTCTCTCAGAGCCTATTGTCTAACCTGATGGCTGGAGAAATTAACTCCTCCAGACTAGCCGTTTCAGCTCAGGCTACAAGTTCATCCTTAAGGTGCTCATTTAGTCCCTGCATAAACACTGTTTGTTGGGCTTGAGACCCCCAACTGTACTCTGCTGCAACAATGTGAAAATCAATAGCAAATTCAGAGACTGAGGAGGCGCCGAGACGAGGTGCAGAGAAAGGAGTGGCTTACAAGCTTCCCTACCATGAACGGGATGATCAAAAGCTCTCCTCATCTTAGTAACAAAGGAGTCCAGAGTATTACCTACAGGAGAACCAGAGTTAGCCCGCACTGCTGCCCATGCTTTACTCTCCAGTAAGCTCATCAAAAAGGATAACCTGGAACCATCTGAGAAATAAGTGAGTGGCTGCTGCTGAAACACTAGGTAACACTGGTGAACTACCTGGCTTCATGCCCCTCCATCACCTGAGTACTTGGCGGGAGTAGGAATGAAGGGCTCACGGGACAGAAGGGGCTGCACAGCAGGTGAAACCGCAGCAGCAGCAAATTTGATTTGAGTTGATATGTCTTTATTTCAAACATGCAAAGAAAGTAACAGAAACAAACAGACAAAGAAAAAAGAAAAAACATCCAAATGAGTAAAGAAATGTCGACTATCCATCTTCAATATGTGCCAATCCGGCTTTATATGTTCAAAAGGGAGTTGGCGTGTGAGCTTATTTAATCCTATGCCTTTGCAAACGTACTTTAGCATTTAAGTAAATAATGTAAGTACCCCTGTTACCTCTGGTTTCTTGATTAAAATGATGAAGAAATTCTAACCTTACAAGGTTTAACTATGTGGTAAAGACAAACATTAAACAGGACTGGGTGGTATATCATGAATACTCTTGAGATGTGGAGCAGCCTGCTCCCCCAATCCCCTGGTAAACAAACACAAATCCACACGCTTCTGCTCTTTAACTGCAGCAAAGCAATCCACACAGTCCTATATACAGTATAATTGAATGCTACATGTGACTCGCCCAATGTGATTACATTATTCATTGTGTTCTGCTGCTCTAAATGGCTGCGGACGAGACAACTGCAATCTGATTGCTGCAGGATTCTAACAGCTAATAATCCCGTGGTGTTGTTGTTGTTGTTGTTTTCTTGGTGCATATAATGGCATCCCAATAAAGAGAAGGCCCGGATCTCCACCAGGCCCAGACGGCGAACCGCTCTCCACCAGCTTTGAAACCCATCTTCCCCTTGGTGCTTTTGATTTGCCAGGTGTTGCTTCAGTGAAGAGCTTTACCACGTGTCACGTACAGGCCACTCGGCTCGCTCGCTTCTGTTCTCCCTCGGGAGCGCTGATCTCGTTTGATGTGCTCTCTTTCCCGCATGCAGACAATCTGCTCTACACACACACACACACACACACACACACACCGACAGGCCCACTCAGGCCCCTCTGGGTCGGAGCCGTCAGCTCTGATGTACGGATGTTGTCACTCAGCCTCAGGAGTCACGTCGCTGCAGCACACTTTCTGCTCAGGTGAGGAAATCCTGTGATGCTCACAAAGACCTCATCACTGTGGATGAAGACTTTATTACTGACATGATGTCTTTTGTCACCTAATCTACATAGTTGTACACCCACAACTGAACGATCACACATCAGTTCAAACCTTAGGCATGTAAACAAGTGTAAACAGGTCATTGAACCTGATGTAACCCAGGCAATGAAACTATCTTGCAATGTAATAGCTTGGAAGTTCTGTACAATTCAAACCATCGTCGCTCTAAAAATGTGGAAATTGAATCATTTCAGAGCAACATTTTGAATTACCTCTGCAGGGCTTTAACTGCACAACACACACCACGACGAAATGGTCCAGTCAGCAGAAGGGTTTCACTACAAAGCCAAAGACGACAGTGATCCAACACGACAGCGCCCTCTTTGCCAGGGAAGCGCCACTGCAGCCTTTTCCCGCTCACCTCTTCCATCTCTTTCTTTTTTCAATTTTTATTTCCACAGTCAGCAGCTTCAGAAGGCTCTAATTATTTTTGAATTAAAATTTGAACCCTGCATGGCTGGTTTAATTTGAACAATATCGGTGCTGTAATTGCATTTGAGAAATAACTCCACTGTGCATGACTTCTTTCTAAATTGCAACATAATCCTTCAGTATTCTTGTAATTGTCTTTATGCTTTTTGCACATTGAACATTTTTTGCAGTTTAGAATCATTGTTAGCTGATTTATTGTAAATTGTGAGATTTATGTAGTTTTTATAATATAATATAATATAATATAATATAATATAATATAATATAATATAATATAATATAATATAATATAATATAATATAATATAGTATAATATAATATAATATAATATAATATAATATAATATAATTTAATATAATAATAAGTATTATTATTATATAATTACATATATATATATATTGTTGTTGTTTTTTAATTAATTTTGTGGTTTCGTGGGATTTTTTCTGAATTGTAGTGAATGCATGTTTTCTTTTACAAATCTATATCATTTGGCTTTTAATAATATTTTTTAACCAAGAAACAGTAAATAATTTCAACTCATTTTTGATCATTTCATCAGAAACCGTGCCCCATTATGCACTGTGCTCTGAATAGGTATTCCTTTGCATATATTTGCTAAATATGTATTTATAAAAAAAATTTACAAAAAAAAATACATGTCAGAATTTCAGTACATTAAGTTCCACTAAGTTGCATAATAACAACAGACTAATATGACTATTATACTGAATGATGATCATGTTTGTGACATGGCAGTGGGCGGACGGTGTGTGCGTGTGTGTGTGTGTGTGTGTGTGTGTGTGTGTGTGTGTGTGTGTGTGTGTGTGTGTGTGTGTGTGTGTGTGTGTGTGTGTGTGTGTGTGTGTGTGTGTGTGTGTGGGTGTGTGTGCCAAGAGATCCAAATAAGCAGGATGTGTGCAGGTCCCGGATAAGCTGCTGCTGGATTTGCCTAATCTGACAAACGAGGACGTGGTGAGGTGGGTCAGTAGGTCTGTGACCCTGACACACACACACACACACACACCCCAACAAACAAACACATTCACTTACACAACTCTGTCGCTAATAGGTCCACACACACACACACACACACACACACAGAGCAGCAGGTAGGTCATGTCAATACACTCAGCCGAGATGCATCGCGTTGGCTTCGGCTGAGCTGCATTGCGGCTCATGTCTCGTGTTTCATGAGCAGATTTAATGTAAAGCCTGTCTTTTTGGTGGAAGCTTTTATCAGGAGTGCTCAGCAGGAGAGCGTGACAACAGAATGAATACACACCGTGATACATAATCAAGATAGAGCCACTCGTGTACGTCCTTTGTGTAACGTGTCAGTGCAGCCTTGGGCGAGTGGGAGAAGGTCACGGGGTCGTCTCAACAGTGATCATCAAGCCAACGCTGCTGTCGTCAGGCGTCAAGGCACCGTTCTGACCACCCGCGTGTGCTCAGCCTCTTTCAAGCATTTCCTTGACAGCGATGACCCCAATGAACCTCAGTCGTCTTGACAGAAAACCGCTGGAATCTTCACAGAACGGAACACCTTAAAAAAGATGAGTGTGGCCTGATGCAGAATCAACATTTAGTATCAAATGTACTGCAAACATATGGTTCAAAATCTGTAACAAAACACAAGTACAGAGAAGAAGCGATGGTAAACAGCAGCATGCCAGACAAACACGTCGGGTTCTCCACACCAGCCTCGTTACGATGACCTTGCAGAAGCGAGTGAGTCATTTATATTATGTAAGAAGGGTTAAAAACATGACTGTAACTGTGATAACACGACTGCTAAACATGCACATGAAAATCAGGCACTTTAATAAACCATCGGCTATGGAGCTCATTACTCAAAGAAGAGGAAGGAGAAAAGCAAATGAATGAATTAAATAATGTTGTAAACAATGAAAGAGATTTGAATAAAGCACTAATAAATTGTATTAGTATAATGCTTTATTACAGTCATCAAGCACGAGATGCTCTCGTACAGCCAGTTAAAATTAATATTGTACTCCAATGAATACGTATTTTCATTACAAATGTGGTTTCTCCTTCCAAACTACTGTTATTGTTGTATTAACAGATCAGATTTGTATGAGGAACTAAAATAGTTATATATATATATGTATTGGGTTCCGTCTTTGTGTGACTGTCCATCTAATAGACGTCTCGTTTACAGGTACATCTCAAAAAATTTGAGTAACATGAAAATGTTCAATATTCTTTGTCACTCATTTCAGAAAGTCAGACCCATAAATGATATAGGCTCCTGACAAACAGAGTGAAATAGTTCAAGCCTTTATTTCTTGAAATGTTGATTACGGCTTACAGATAGTGAAAACCCAAAACTCACTGTCTTAGAAAATTTGAATATTGTGGAAAGTTTAGTTTTGGAAAGTCATGGTGTCACATCCTAATTAGCTCATGAAGTCAAAACACCTGAAAAGATTTCCTGAGCCTTTAAATGGTCTCAGTCGGGGTCAGTAGGCGACACAATCCTGGGGAAGACTGCTGACTGGACACATGTCCAGAAGACAGTCATTGACTCGTCCACAAGGAAGGTAAGCAACAAAAGGTTCTTGCTAAAGAAGCTGCTTGTTCACAGAGTGATGATCCAAGAATGTTCATAGAAAGTTGAGTGGAAGGAAGTGTGGGAGGAAAAGGTGCAGCAGCAAAAGGGACGATCGCAGACTTGAAAATGCATTCAAGAATGTGAAAAGAGCCGCTACGCACTGACCAATCCTAGACAAGAGCCGCTACGCACTGACCAATCCTAGACAAGAGCCGCTACGCACTGACCAATCGTAGACAAGAGCTGCTACGCACTGACCACTGACCAATCCTAGACAAGAGCTGCTACGCACTGACCAATCCTAGACAAGAGCCGCTACGCACTGACCAATCCTAGACAAGAGCTGCTACGCACTGACCACTGACCAATCCTAGACAAGAGCTGCTACGCACTGACCAATCCTAGACAAGAGCTGCTACGCACTGACCAATCCTAGACAAGAGCCGCTACGCACTGACCAATCCTAGACAAGAGCTGCTACGCACTGACCACTGACCAATCCTAGACAAGAGCTGCTACGCACTGACCACTGACCAATCCTAGACAAGAGCTGCTACGCACTGACCAATCCTAGACAAGAGCTGCTACGCACTGACCAATCCTAGACAAGAGCTGCTACGCACTGACCACTGACCAATCCTAGACAAGAGCTGCTACGCACTGACCACTGACCAATCCTAGACAAGAGCTGCTACGCACTGACCAATCCTAGACAAGAGCTGCTACGCACTGACCACTGACCAATCCTAGACAAGAGCCGCTACGCACTGACCACTGACCAATCCTAGACAAGAGCTGCTACGCACTGACCACTGACCAATCCTAGACAAGAGCTGCTACGCACTGACCAATCCTAGACAAGAGCTGCTACGCACTGACCACTGACCAATCCTAGACAAGAGCTGCTACGCACTGACCAATCCTAGACAAGAGCCGCTACGCACTGACCAATCCTAGACAAGAGCTGCTACGCACTGACCACTGACCAATCCTAGACAAGAGCTGCTACGCACTGACCACTGACCAATCCTAGACAAGAGCTGCTACGCACTGACCACTGACCAATCCTAGACAAGAGCTGCTACGCACTGACCAATCCTAGACAAGAGCCGCTACGCACTGACCAATCCTAGACAAGAGCTGCTACGCACTGACCACTGACCAATCCTAGACAAGAGCTGCTACGCACTGACCACTGACCAATCCTAGACAAGAGCTGCTACGCACTGACCAATCCTAGACAAGAGCTGCTACGCACTGACCAATCCTAGACAAGAGCTGCTACGCACTGACCACTGACCAATCCTAGACAAGAGCTGCTACGCACTGACCAATCCTAGACAAGAGCTGCTACGCACTGACCACTGACCAATCCTAGACAAGAGCCGCTACGCACTGACCACTGACCAATCCTAGACAAGAGCTGCTACGCACTGACCACTGACCAATCCTAGACAAGAGCTGCTACGCACTGACCAATCCTAGACAAGAGCTGCTACGCACTGACCACTGACCAATCCTAGACAAGAGCTGCTACGCACTGACCAATCCTAGACAAGAGCCGCTACGCACTGACCAATCCTAGACAAGAGCTGCTACGCACTGACCACTGACCAATCCTAGACAAGAGCTGCTACGCACTGACCACTGACCAATCCTAGACAAGAGCTGCTACGCACTGACCACTGACCAATCCTAGACAAGAGCTACTACGCACTGACCAATCCTAGACAAGAGCTGCTACGCACTGACCACTGACCAATCCTAGACAAGAGCTACTACGCACTGACCACTGAACAATCCTAGACAAGAGCTACTACGCACTGACCAATCCTAGACAAGAGCTGCTACGCACTGACCACTGACCAATCCTAGACAAGAGCTACTACGCACTGACCACTGAACAATCCTAGACAAGAGCTACTACGCACTGACCACTGACCAATCCTAGACAAGAGCTGCTACGCACTGACCAATCCTAGACAAGAGCCGCTACGCACTGACCACTGACCAATCCTAGGTCAAGGTCAAGGTCAAATTTATTTATATAGCACATTTACAAACAGCAGCCACTGCCCCAAAGTGCTGTACAGATCCATACAATAAAACAATACACATTTAAAACAAATAGAAAAATAAAATCAACATGAGAAGAAAAAAAAATAAAAAATGCTCAGCTCAGCTCGTGCCGAAGGCCAGTGCAAAAAAGTGAGTCTTTAGCGAGCGCTTGAAACTCTCCAAAGATGTAGCAGTTCTAATATGTAAGGGGAGAGAATTCCACAATTTAGGGCCGGCTACAGCGAAGGCTCGGTCCCCTCTGCTCTTACGTTTAGGCCTGGGATGGTCTAGAAGATGGTGTTCCGCGGATCTCAGAGCTCGGACAGGAGTGTGCAGGGAAATCAACTCTGACAAATAAGGAGGAGCTAATCCATTTAGACATTTAAAAACAAACAAGAGGATTTTAAAATGTATTCTAAATTCAACAGGTAGCCAATGAAGAGATGCCAGCACAGGAGTGATGTGGTCATATCGTGATGCTCCTGAGAGCAGTCGTGCAGCTGCATTTTGGACCATCTGAAGGCGCTGAATCGAGGACTGGCTCAGGCCAAAATAAAGTAAGTTACAGTAGTCCAGGCGACTGGTTACAAGGGCAAGGACGACCGTTTTGAATTGGTTAGGGGGCAAGTATCGCTTCACCTTCCCAAGAAGCCTGAGATGAAAAAAGCCAGCTCTAACCACTGCGCTCAGCTGCTTTTCCAGCTTAAAAGAGCTATCAATAAAAACACCAAGAGCTCTTGTCTAGATCCTAGACAAGAGCTGCTACGCACTGACCACTGACCAATCCTAGACAAGAGCTGCTACGCACTGACCACTGACCAATCCTTGACATGGGATACAAATGCGTCATTCCTGGTGTCAAGACACTCCTGAACCAGAGACAACATCAGAAGCGTCTTACCTGGGCTGTGGAGAAAAAGAACTGGACTGTTGCTCAGTGGTACAAAGTTGTTTTTTCAGATGAAAGTACATTTTGCACATCATTTGTAAATCAAGGTCCCGGAGTGTGGAGGAAGAGGAGAGGTTCAGAATCCAGAGTGGAGGAAGAGGAGAGGTTCAGAATCCAGAGTGGAGGAAGAGGAGAGGTTCAGAATCCAGAGTGTGGAGGAAGAGGAGAGGTTCAGAATCCAGAGTGGAGGAAGAGGAGAGGTTCAGAATCCAGAGTGGAGGAAGAGGAGAGGTTCAGAATCCAGAGTGGAGGAAGAGGAGAGGTTCAGAATCCAGAGTGTGGAGGAAGAGGAGAGGTTCAGAATCCAGAGTGTGGAGGAAGAGGAGAGGTTCAGAATCCAGAGTGGAGGAAGAGGAGAGGTTCAGAATCCAGAGTGTGGAGGAAGAGGAGAGGTTCAGAATCTAGAGTGTGGAGGAAGAGGAGAGGTTCAGAATCCAGAGTGTGGAGGAAGAGGAGAGGTTCAGAATCCAGAGTGTGGAGGATGAGGAGAGGTTCAGAATCTAGAGTGTGGAGGAAGAGGAGAGGTTCAGAATCTAGAGTGGAGGAAGAGGAGAGGTTCAGAATCCAGAGTGTGGAGGAAGAGGAGAGGTTCAGAATCCAGAGTGTGGAGGAAGAGGAGAGGTTCAGAATCCAGAGTGGAGGAAGAGGAGAGGTTCAGAATCCAGAGTGGAGGAAGAGGAGAGGTTCAGAATCCAGAGTGGAGGAAGAGGAGAGGTTCAGAATCCAGAGTGGAGGAAGAGGAGAGGTTCAGAATCCAGAGTGGAGGAAGAGGAGAGGTTCAGAATCCAGAGTGTGGAGGAAGAGGAGAGGTTCAGAATCCAGAGTGTGGAGGAAGAGGAGAGGTTCAGAATCTAGAGTGGAGGAAGAGGAGAGGTTCAGAATCCAGAGTGTGGAGGAAGAGGAGAGGTTCAGAATCCAGAGTGTGGAGGAAGAGGAGAGGTTCAGAATCTAGAGTGTGGAGGAAGAGGAGAGGTTCAGAATCCAGAGTGTGGAGGAAGAGGAGAGGTTCAGAATCCAGAGTGTGGAGGAAGAGGAGAGGTTCAGAATCTAGAGTGTGGAGGAAGAGGAGAGGTTCAGAATCTAGAGTGGAGGAAGAGGAGAGGTTCAGAATCCAGAGTGTGGAGGAAGAGGAGAGGTTCAGAATCCAGAGTGGAGGAAGAGGAGAGGTTCAGAATCCAGAGTGGAGGAAGAGGAGAGGTTCAGAATCCAGAGTGTGGAGGAAGAGGAGAGGTTCAGAATCCAGAGTGGAGGAAGAGGAGAGGTTCAGAATCCAGAGTGGAGGAAGAGGAGAGGTTCAGAATCCAGAGTGGAGGAAGAGGAGAGGTTCAGAATCCAGAGTGGAGGAAGAGGAGAGGTTCAGAATCCAGAGTGTGGAGGAAGAGGAGAGGTTCAGAATCCAGAGTGTGGAGGAAGAGGAGAGGTTCAGAATCCAGAGTGGAGGAAGAGGAGAGGTTCAGAATCCAGAGTGTGGAGGAAGAGGAGAGGTTCAGAATCTAGAGTGTGGAGGAAGAGGAGAGGTTCAGAATCCAGAGTGTGGAGGAAGAGGAGAGGTTCAGAATCCAGAGTGTGGAGGAAGAGGAGAGGTTCAGAATCTAGAGTGTGGAGGAAGAGGAGAGGTTCAGAATCTAGAGTGGAGGAAGAGGAGAGGTTCAGAATCCAGAGTGTGGAGGAAGAGGAGAGGTTCAGAATCCAGAGTGTGGAGGAAGAGGAGAGGTTCAGAATCCAGAGTGGAGGAAGAGGAGAGGTTCAGAATCCAGAGTGGAGGAAGAGGAGAGGTTCAGAACCCAGAGTGTGGAGGAAGAGGAGAGGTTCAGAATCCAGAGTGTGGAGGAAGAGGAGAGGTTCAGAATCCAGAGTGGAGGAAGAGGAGAGGTTCAGAATCCAGAGTGGAGGAAGAGGAGAGGTTCAGAATCTTTATTAGATTGCAGTCTTCTATACTGATGTGTAAAGTTTATGATGCTCTTCTCTACATCAGCAGTGAAAAGCGTGAGGATTCAAGTCCAACAACTTTGTGAAAAAACAACTATGGGTGACGTCTCAATACGATAAATGCACATTTTTGAATTCAGCAATGTTGTGGGGGTCGGATGTAAAGTGTACATTCATTGGGTTATATAATCCACAGGAAATGAATAGCTGGGATGAGGTTGAACATGGTGGAAAACTCAATGACTTAGCTGCTCACCTTGCTGATACTTATGTTGATCGAAATAATACAGTAAATATATATTCAAATTTTTAGATTATCTAATGAACACCAATGACTTATTTTACTCCATGCAAGTTAAACAATGCAGCAATCGCTTTTACACATAAGTAGAAACTCGGATCTCGACTATGTAAGTTCAGCAGCAACTTTTTGGAATAAACATTTCCTGACTAAAATATTTATTTATCCAAACTCTACGGTGGCCCTGAAGTGCAAACCACAACAACAAATCACTAAACACAACAACAAATTGAAAAACACAACTGCAAATCAAAAAACACAACACAAATCAAAAAACACAACTGCAAATCAAAAAACACAACACAAATGAAAAAACACAACTGCAAATGAAAAAACACAACACAAGTGAAAAAACACAACACAAGTGAAAAAACCCAACACATGAACTTAAACGGAAAAGGTAGGAACCAGTTGGCAGAAAGAGATCTCGCTGTTTGGACGACGGGACCCTGCCGCTTTATGAAGCGGAAGTCATTTCACTCGTGGCGCGTTTGGATTTGAGAGGAGAAAATACCAAGGAACAATGTTTTGTCCAAGCTGCGGGAAAGAGTTGGTGGAGGAGTCACCAAACTTTTGCAGCAGCTGTGGCAAAAGTTTGGTGACTCCTCCACCAACTCTGCGATATCTCTTTCTGCCAACTGGTTCCTACCTTTTCCGTTTAAGTTCATGTGTTGTGTTTTTTCACTTGTGTTGTGTTTTTTCATTTGCAGTTGTGTTTTTTCATTTGTGTTGTGTTTTTCAATTTGCAGTTGTGTTTTTCAATTTGTTGTTGTGTTTAGTGATTTGTTGTTGTGGTTTGCACTTCAGGGCCACCGTAACGTTTCACAGGTACAACCGTTTAGTTGTAAGTCTGCCTGTGTCGCAGCCAGTTTCTGAAAACACCTCAGCTCATTTCATGTGTATCTCAGGTTTTTTCTTCCCTCCTTTGTGTCTTTTGCTTCACCGGGTTCCCCCCGGAGGCTCTGCTGTTGTTTGTGGCACCTTGTCGACATGTCATTTGTCAAAGTTTAATACCCGAGTGATTAATCTGCTCACTTGAGGATGACTTGCCCTGCAGACTGTTAAAAAAAATTTTTTAACTGCAGTTATTTTGCCTGGTCGCTGCAGGCGTCACTGAGAACAGCAGCAGTCGGTGGATCAGGTTCGGGTGAGACGTCTTCCTGGGAGTTTGTCCTACTGTGATGGCTGATCGGGACACTTTGCATGATGCACCTGCTCTCATTTCCTCCTACGGAGAAGGTGAAAAGGTTACGACGGAAGATCCAGATCTTCAAACGACAGAGCAGTCATTTCTGATGGAAGGGGAAACACAAAACCCATTTGAGTGGCTGCCTCCCCCGTCAGCAGGCGGCTCCAGGAGGGACCCGTGATGCTTTTCGAGGCGCCCATCCCCCTCGCTCTCCTCCTTCCCCTGTTGGAGCTTCGTGTGTATTGGTTAATAAGCAGCAGTCAGATGGCCGCGATCACACAAACCTGGGATTTGGCCAGATTACTGAGAAACACGCTGGATGGCTGGCGAGCATCAAGCCCCCGCGGAGGCTTTCTTCTCATCTCCTGCTCCAAAAAAATAATAGCTCCTCATTACTGTCTATTCAACCTCCACATGAAAATTATTCATTGTACGGAGAACCGGTGGGCTGCGCTCCTCGGTTAAAGCCTCCATTAGTCGCCTGGAAGTGATTATTACACAAGCTTACACATTATTATTACACAAACCCACAAATAAAGACCATGACGAGAAGATAGGTAGGTAAACAAGGGATTCAAATGTTTTATTCCTTTAATATCACTGGCAAATATAAACTGCTGCTCCACAATTCAAAGGGTTTTTTATTTTCCTGCCACACGTGAAGTGCTTTGTTTAGAAACAAGTGTCCAAATTCTCAAATTTCTTAAAAAGTATAAGTGCACAAAACGTCCACCTTGTTATTTCTCAGCAAATAGACGTAGGACATTTCAGGGGGGGAGGGGGGGGGGGGCAACGTTCATGGAGCCATGATGGTGGTGTCCAGTGTGTGTGTGTGTGTGTGTGTGTGTATATAAAATGCATGAAAGCACCACACCTGAGGCCGTCACAATGAAAAGGAATGACCTTTGATACTCCATAAACATTCAAACATATTGTATGTTTCTGTTAGGTCGTACATTTGTGTCTGTTTTTAAGGCATTAGCAGCCACTTTGTATGCAGGATCAAAATGTGCAAAATGAAAACAAACAAACAAACAAACAAACAAACAAACAGAAACAAAGATCAACATGAACACGACTTTTCCCCCGCTGTTGAAATCTGTAGCTTAAACAACTGGTGTGACTGCAGCCTTGTTCTCTGAGGGCAGACGCCGAGAGCACCAGGGTCTTTGTATACGGGGGGGGGGGGGGGGGGGGTCCTGATGGAGCGCCACAGGAACCACTGGTCAGCATCACTCCAGTTCCCTCAATGAGAAGCAGAAAATCAACAGATACTCGAAGGAATCTCATTGGTTGTACTTTTGGTTTTCAATGAATATTCTGGTACTAATATCTGTTTGAGGCAAAAAAAAGGCGACAGGAAGAGTTTTATCCTACATGAGCACCATTGGGTTGATTAGAGAATGTGTGAAAAGTTTGTGTGGTTCATACTGGTTGGGGTAGTTGTTGAAGAAACAACAGTTCAGGCTGTGTCGGCCTGCTGTGTGTTGGTGATGTTCTGCTTTGCTGTTGTTATGGAAGCAGCACATTTATAGGACGAGTTATTGTGGCGCTTGTTGTGCTTTTGGCGTGCAAAACCATCAAATAGGGAACAAAGGAGTATAAGAAGCTAATTGGCTGAATATACTAAAGAAGAAGAGAAAAAAAAGAAGTGAGTGGTTTAGGACAGCAGCATCTCTGTGCTGTTTCACGGAGTGCTGGAACATCTCTTAAAGCTTTGGGTGGAGGGAACTGGAGGAGTGATTCCTGCAGCACTCACACAGTAACGTGACCCCGCCAGCCACACACACACACACACACACACACGCACCTCGCCTGCCGACGCAGCATGTGGAGGAGGGGGGTCACGCTCACACACGTTAGTGAAGAAAACACACACACACCTGAAGTGCACTCATTCACACACTGTCACATGCTCAGAGGTGTGATTGGTGGAAGACGGGCAACAGATCATGAAAACACACACCTGGCTAAAAAAAAAAAAAAAGAAAGGAGGATACTTCCACAAACAAGACGGTTGAACGTTCAGGTTAGCATATGAAGACTTTGTCAAGTGGGCTTTTTTCTTTTTTTGCATTTTACTGTAAACAAATGAACAGAACAGAAACAGTCTTACAATTTAGTTTAAACCACCCCCCCCCCAAATAAATCTCTCTGAAGACAGTGACGGATAACACACACACGCACACACACACACGCACGCACACACACACACAGATGGCGTTTCGGTGAACACACCTGCCCACTCACACCTACGTTTCCTCATTTCCCCCTGTAGGCTACACGGTTCCTCTCCGCTTTGAAAAGGTTTCAATTCCACACCAAAAAAAGCAGCAGCATTCCACACTCAAGGACTGAAACGATCTATTTTTCTGCTTTTCTTTTTCTTGTGTTTTTTTTTCTTTTTCTTTCTTTCTTTTTTGTGTTTTTAGTGTACCATCTTCATGCTCTATTTTTGTGGCTGGTGCATGCTGAAGCCCGGGAAGCTTCCTGTGGCGCCGTGCTGCTGACCCAACGGAGGAACACGTACATTCAGATCAAGGGGTGGGGGGTGGGTGGGGGGGGGGGGGTCCATGGCCCAGCAGCCATGTTGTTTTGGATTTCACGGGCACAAAGAATCGTCGCCGAGCTGGAGCTGATCACTGGCTCACTTTTTGTATTTTTTTTTATTTATTTAAATAAGTTATTCAAATTTTTTTTTTAAATTTTATTTTGATTGCCCTAAGTATCCCTCCTACTAAAAAGGGCGAGATGGCTCCGAGAAACAGCTAAAAATGAGAATCAACCACAATGAAAACACTTCATTTCCTATAGAGCACCGTGCCCAATCCAACACACACAACAGCCTCCAGGCACAAAGAGACATCTCTACAAAATCTATGGGTCGACTAGGCTGTGCAAACAAACTACGTAGAAGAACCTCTGAATAAACCTCACGAGAAGAACATAAGCTATGACTAATTAAATAGACTTTTTAATATATTCATCTATATATTTAGTATATCTAATAAATACATTTGCTGATAGACATAGAGATCTTTCTGTAAACTATTTACATTGACGAGTGTACATTTTCGCAGAAACAATAAATAGCTATGAAGGCAAGGCAAAGGAGAGAGGAAAAAGAACAAATCTGTGGTTTCAATGTTTTAGTGCTTTTCAGATGGGAACGCCCAGGCAGAGTCAGGCTTCTCTCTCTGAGTGTTCCCACTGAAGAGTCAAAGCCTGTGTCACGGTGACTTCGCCTTCGTCACCGACTCATCGATTATTGGCGGGAACATCCACTCGTGAAAAACGAGAAAGATGCTCTGGGCTTCACCTGCCTGTCTTCCCTCTCTGCGTCGTGGAATGTGTCCAGTCTCTCGACTGCTCGCGCTCGCTTGGCTCTTCCCTTCCTGGGTTTCCCCGCGGCAGTGAAGGAAGTAGTGGACCAAACTGTGCACCAGCAGCTGCCCAGGTAATGCCAGCATCGGGCCTGGCGGCTGGCGTCAACACGCTCCCAAACCTGCTAGCGGGCGGCTGCCGTCGCCACACACACACATGAGAAAAGCATGTTGTAGAAACGCCACCGTCGTCAGAGAGAGAGAGGCAAGAACACATCAGACCCACCCCCAGACCCCTCCAGTTACACAATCTCATGCTGCACGATTTTTTTGTGGGTTTTTGTTGGTGTCTTTTTCTCTTTTTTCTTCTTCTTTTTCTGAGTTTTGTTGAATGGCAGGTGTGAACAGAAACATCTGAGGGCAGTCGTGAGCCTGCCTGCCAAAGCCCGGGTACTAAGGGACGTATTGCTGTCGCTTCACCACCGCCGACGTACAGACCAGGTCGCTGTCCAACGTCTGCCGACTGACATGTTTTTCAAACACTCGCGTCATCTGGAAACGCCGCTGCTGTTAAGCTGCAGCGGAGCGGGGGAAGGAGCGGGGGAAGGGGGGGGGGGGGGTTCTTCAAGAGACAGTGTTTGAAAAAGATGACACAGTTTTGATTACAAAAACAATTTTAAGTGCAAAGTACCATGCACAGATGGTCGTACTCGTGGGGAGGGCCGACGGAGAGAAAGAGCCCTGCTTCATGTCAGTGTCACACTTTGGGAGGTCTCACTGGACATCTGGGAGCAATGGAGGGGTGTGTGTGTGTGTGTGTGTGTGTGCGCGTGTGTGTGTGTGTGTGTGTGCGTGTGTGTCTTTCAGGGTGAAATCTCATAAGTGCTTCCCATGGCTCTTGAGGCATAGAAAAAGAGGCAGTGGGACATTGTGTGGTAACATTCTCTGGCTGAAAGTTGTGTGTCTGACGAATGGACGGAGGGGGGTAGTGGGTTGGGGGGGGGGGGGGGGGTTAAAATCCCACTCGTTTGATTGTTGCAGAGCAGAGCAGGTAACACCTTAAACACTGACCGCTGATGACGGGCTGGATGTGGTCGGGTGTCTCAGAGTCACCATGCGGGCGGGCGAGTCTGCAGAAGAAGGGGGGGAGGGGGGGGGGGGGGGGGCTCCGATCTGGTCAGTCCCTGTGAGGGAGGGCAGCGGGAGGGGTCTGAGCGAAAACCAAGTAGTGGTGAGGCGACCGGGGGGGGGGGGGGGGGGGGGGATTGGCTGGAGGGCGGAGGAGTGGGTGTTGGGTCAGTGGTCAGTGCTGTTTATAGGCTGCAGCCCAGCTGCTTCACCATCTCCTGAGTGTCCTGCAGGCGCTGCAGGCTGGCGCTGGAGTAGCCCTCGTCGCTACAGCTGCTGCGCAGGCTGCCCCGCTCGTCCCCCGAGTCGCTCACGCTGCTGGTGCTCCACTCCAGGTCACCCAGCAGGTAGTCCGTCCCCTCCACGTCCACATCCAGGTCCTCTGTTGGGACAACAAAGACCACAGTGTCAACACGGGCCGCTCTGTTTCTCTAAAGGTTGCTCAAAGGCTCAAATGACCACATCTGATGAAACAAGGCAGGGCACCGTTGCTTCCTCTGTTCCCGCACCTGTGTGGTCAGCAGCATGAATTTCTAAAAGCCGCATATGCATGTGTGAATAACACCAAATCTGATGTATTTACCATATTGGGCCAAAAATGAAACAACCAATTTTTACAACAAGGGGAAATATTCGGAATATTTCCTGGTCGCGCAGGCTAAACACTGCAACATTGCTGAACTGGATTCTTGCTTGACGTATTCCTATGAAAACCGAGTACCATGCTGCTTTTTAATAACTCCTGTATTCACATTGAGCAGAAATGAGCAGGATTTATGGATCAGCCTCCCATACTAATCCCAGTTTTTCATGTGGTCCAATCTGAAAAATTCATGGGCTCTTGCTGGTCTCCAGTCTCCTCAGAACTCTTCCTTGCACAGAAGGAGGAATCCTTCGTTAGCTTTGCCTGCTGTTTCCATGGCTGCCTGTTCAAACCAAAAACATCTTGCCCACGTAGCTGCTTCCTGATCACCACCCCACGTTTTAAAAAACTCTTCCCAGGAGGAGTACTGTGCAGTGGTGTTTCAGTCAGGGCCAGCAGTAACAAAATCCCCCCCCCCCCCCAAAAAAAGGTATTGTTGCCGTTGTCGATACAGCCAATGCAACAGCCGTACATTATGTCCTACATTAAAATCCACATCCAATGTAAGGCCACTATCATGCATCAGTACTTTGTCAATATCAACATGACAGCTGATCAACAACCACAGCACATCAAGACACCACAGTGCAGCTTCGCCATCACATCATCTTCCAGTGTTTCGCACAGGTCTGCATGGAGACGGGGGTGCCATAGCGTCAGAGGAGGGGTTCGGACCATGAGAGTCTCGGGCACTACTGTCATGCATGTGTGCTCGTCTGTCTGTGTGAATGACAATAACGGAGAAAGAGCGCTAAGTGGAGATGAATGAACGGAGGATATTGTTGGTCCAACCAAAACCTGATATAAGTCAATTGTGGTGGGCCGCCACAATTGTATGGGAAACACCACTTTACAATCAGAAACAGCATCAAATGTCAACAGCAGCGTCGATTTAATCCAGAGAAATAAAAAAAATAAAAAATAAAAAACTATCACTCACCATCACTTGCAGATTAAATCCATCCTACGATCATTTTTGATGAATCGCTCTATGAGGCTGTGAAAACTACTGCTATTGCAAACAAGTGCCTTGAAAAAGGTCCTGAAGCAGGTCCTCTATCGTATCATCCATCTTACTGTTAAATTAGCCTCCATCACTCCAGAGTAGCAGATAATAACGGTCATCACCACCTGCCCATGGACCAATCAGTCAAGCTCATTTCAATGACGACGCAAAGACCAGCACTAGAAACTCTGCTGGCCCTGAGGCGGTCCGTCAATAACACATCAACCTCTGATTGGCTGATGATCCTGTCACTCTACATTTTAACCCAATAGCAGGTCCAGCTTCCATCAGAGGTTAGCAGTGAAGCTACTGCTGGTCCCAGCAGAGGAAAGGAGCTGTGGTGCGTTTAGAGGACAGAGGAGATTTGAGCTCCATAAAACATAACCAGTCGTCTTCTGGATAAAGTTGCTAAAGTCACTAATTGATTCCAGACACCGACTTAACAATCACTTTTTAATTATTAAAAACAAAAGAAAAACCACTGTATATGATTCAGCAACACTTTTTTTTTTTAAAGTATTTCAATAAAAAACTATCAAAAAGAGTGTGGGGCTTCCACAGTGCAGCATCTCAGATGTCCACAGCTACAGACTCTAACACTGAACAGGTTTTCCTCCATGTCACAGTCTGGGAGGACGAAGGCTGCAGAAGCTGGTGTGGGTGGTAATCCACTGCGCTCCATCACTGTGGCACCGCATTAAATCCATCCACTGCTTTATCTGCTTGTTTCAAGGAATCTAAAAAAAAAAACCCCACACTGAACTACTGCTGCTGATCCGGAGATCCAGGAATAACCGTTTGTGCGAGGGCGGCTGGGCTCCATGCTGCAGTAGGTGGAGCAGGTGTGTTGAGATGCTCAGAGCAGAGTTCCCCACTGAAGCTAAAAGCCAACTGCTGGTGATGAAACACTGAGCAGATCAATCAGATCCAAGGCCTATTTAGGACCATTTGACGTGATGTGACATCAGGGTGATCAACTGCTTCAGAAAACGCCAACAATTTTTAAGCATTCCAAAAATAAACGCGTGTTTAATTGGCGGAGTTTTACTGAAAAGAGCGAAGAGGTCGCAGCGGCTCACCCTGGTCAGAGTCGGACTTCTCAGAGGACGGAGTGGAGCCGGTGCTGTCCATACGGGTCCTCTCCACCCCCAGCTGCTCCAGACGCCTCCTCAGGTGCCTCTGCTCCCGCTGTAGCTGCTCCAGGGTGTGCTGAGCTCTCCTGTCGCTCTCCTCCAACCGCTGCCACGGGAGAGGGGAAAACACACGTCAGGAGCCGCTAATGCGTTCGGGCGTTCATGTTCGCTTTGAGATTATCTGAGACATTTCCATTGGCAGCGGTCAACAGATTGTCGTCTTCACACTGAGTAAGTGAACAGTGTTTGCGCACACACAGTCTCACACACACACACACACACACCTTGATATGATCTTTGGCCTTCATCAGCAGGCTGAGGGTGGTGTGCCTGTTGGCGTCCGGTCCCAGAGGAACGAGGGATTTCAAGCGCTCTAAACACAGCCGTAGATGTGCCCGTCTGCAGGGAGAAAAGGAGAAACAAAGGATGGAAGGAAACTGTCAAACGCCATGTGGTTTGATCAGATGGCAGCTGAAGTGTGACGGTCAGGTCCGGTACAGGAAGCTCCTGCGTGAGGACGTCCTGTCTGACCTGAAGATACCTTAAACAAAACTAATCTTCTTTCTGACAGTAAATCATTCGAGACTAGCCTCATTTTCGTTGTGGCTTTTATCTTGCAGTTTGACAACATTTCATTCTGATCTTTTCAAAAAGCTGAAAGGCTTCAAAGTAAAGGCCAAAACAAGACTGCAAGAGGCTCCAATCCAGATCGTAAACTCCACGGAAAGAAGTACAACATATAAAAATGAGCTTCTGCACTGAGAAGAGACAATGAAGCACAAGGGGGAACAACCTTCCCTTCGTGTCATTAGTATCTACAGAGAACTGACTTATTAGAATGAAACATGTCTTTGAGATGCAAAAGCGAGATAAAAGCAGAGCACACATTCCCCGCCATCGTCTGATATCCGCCAGCTTTCAACACTGAGATGCAGACATCATGTGACCCGAGGTATATAATTAGATTCCACTGCTGTGGCTGGCTGTAGTAAACACAAGTCAGAAGTTGCAGTCCTGGTCACTTTTCATTGCCCGTTAAACATTTCTCCAAGTTGGGACAACACAGACAAGCATTTTGGGAGGAAATCAGCAGAACATCCTAAATCCATCATAATGTATTAAAATGAGACAGTTTGAGCCGACACTGGTTCACCAGAGGCTTTGTGGAAAGTTTGAACAATTACAATAGAAGCTGAGACACTCACTCCCAGATATTATCATTATGAGATATACATTTTATTCAAAGTACAGTTTGGAATGTTCTTCATCAACGAAATATATCAACACATGTGTATCAATGAGATACTTCGGTAAATCCATTTCCAGCTGAGATGGGAGAACTGATCCACTGGCAAACTTCTTCCAGTCCCTCACCTGACTCCTTTTACCAGAAACTGATGCTGGGATTTTTCTTTTTTCCCCAAAACGACCACAAGCCGTCAAAACTTGTTCAGCATGTTCCTGTTTCGTGTGGCAAACATGAAGATACACGAGTCATAAAGCAGAATTAGGAGCTCCCTGCTCACGTCACCACGGAGCAAAACAAGAACTAATGCCCACATTACGCTACGACTCCACCAGCTGCTTGGAAGGAACTTTCATTTATTTTTAACTAGTAGCTGCGATCAAGTTGTCGACCAAAAATAAAGAAGGAGAGGCGATACTAGGTGGAAAAACACAACTTAAGACAACAAAGATCTGGAGAAAATCCTTGGAAGACAAACGTGATATAAAAATAGCGGCATTTCCCATTTCTTTCTTTAAACATAACAGCATTTTAATTCACGTCATTCCTTTGTTAATGCATCTGATCAGAAATCCAGATTGGTAGAAAATATACATGTAGCATCCAGCTGTACAGTGATTGAAAAGGTGCGCTACACCATGGAGCCTCACACGATAGCAAGACAACCCACCAACAAAATGTTGGATATTCTAATTTCCTCCCTGTGGTTGTGGATGAAAATGGACTTCATCCTCTATATGGTGAGTGAGCAGTTTGAAAAAGGAAGGCGTCATATGGAGCAACCAGAGGTGCTTCAGGAAGTCACCAACCAAACACCACGGCACGATGTTGCTACATGGAGCGTTGATGGAGCAACTGTGTGCAAAACCTTCACCATCAACCACCCAGGTCATCTGTGACATTTGTTCACATTAGAAGTGATTATTAACGTCACACACACACACGCACACACACACACGCACACACACACGCGCGCACACACACACGCACGCACGCACGCGCGCGCACGCACGCACGCACACACGCACGCACGCACGCACGCACGCACACACACACACACGCACACACATACACACACACACACACACCCTCCAGCCAGCAGCCATTGCAGCTGCTGAGGTCTGGTGGGTGTTTGTGACCCTGCTTGTTACACAACACACACCTCCAGCTCCGTCGGAGTGTGTACGTGTCACTGAGCTTGCGTTTGCGTGTGCGAGTGGGCGTGTGCATGAATGTACGACTGCTTCCTCCCAGCGAGTGTAAAGTGGTTTTGTTGTTGTTGTTGTTGTGTGTCCGTCAATGTGTGGTGGGGGACCGGCGTTACAGAATACGGCCCATCGAGAGGCGCGACGGTTTGTCAGCGGACGCACACAAATGTGTGTTCACCCTTTACCCTTAAAACAAACTGCAAGTCAAGACCCACCCCCCCCCCCTCCCCCCCCGCGGATGCAAAGTGGCATTTAGCAGCTGAAGCCGAACGCCTGCTTCTCAGCTTACGGAGTCCAAAGGCCGCGCACACTGACGTTACATAACATGGAAACGTCCTCGGCTGTGTTGTTCTGACATAATGAGGGATCAGCAGGGCTCGCTGATGTTTGTTAAACATTGGCGAAGAGCAGCCGACTCAAACAGTGTGGGTCACATGGGGTTTGACGGACATGGTTCAGGTTCTTCTGGTTCAGTGTGTCAATAGGTAAGTGTATGTGTGGAGTCGCAGGCTTGTGCAATCGGCCCGAGGCCTGAACCCACACTTCTACGGCCTAATTTCACACTTGCGTGGGTTAATTCTTAAATTGATAAAAAAAGATCTAGGCGTCGGTATAAGATATCTACTATTGTCATTTGTAGGAAAAGTGAGGGAAGGAAATGTTGGGACGATGTTCCCAGAACACAGCGACAAGTCATCAAAATGTTTCCCTCGACCTACTGAACTGGAAAGGTCTAGAGTTTTTATTCAAATAAGAAAAAATTCTAATCAAATCATCACTTGATAATTACAGTATTTTGCCTAAAAATTAATTTTTTTGCAAATACCATCACTTCATTGGCTTTTAGCAACCTGGAGTCAAAGCAATCTGATTGATTGAAGTCGTCGAAAGAAAGTATAGATTTATCAGCTGGGGAAGCGGGGATCAAGACAGTCGGCTCCTCCCAGGAGCCAAAGGGCACGGAGTCATCTGACACAGCTCATCAGTGTGAGGGAGACCAGCTGAAACACAATGGCTCCGTTCACACACTTGTGTTTCCACACTTCTTTCTTCCACTTTATGCCAGAACCAACTCAAAACAACGCCCACCCTGCTGTACACTGCAAACACAAGCCAGGCCTGGCGTCATGTGTTCATGCTTGGTTCACCAAGGCCCTGTTTGCACAACAAGTTTACAAATGAAAACGCATCGTTTGTGTTTCACAAAGGTTTTGCATTTCCACCACAACGTTTCGAAGACCATGTTTGTTTACACGGCAACGGCAGAAACACTGAAATCGATGTAGTTAGCGTGCCAGGCCACCAGTTGGTGCCGTGGTTTGTTTTTGTAATGAAACCACAAAAATAAGCTATAAACAGTAACTATGGGAGAACACGGACATTCTAGTGCAGGGGTGTCAAAGTGATTTCAGTTGAGGGGCCACATCAACCTGATCTGACCTCTGGAGGCCCAACACGTCAAACATCACATGTTAAACTGCAGATATGGACAAATGCAAAGTCTTTCCTTCTTTTGATTCTTTTGTAACTGCAAGAATTTGCCAGTCTAATCTGAAATATACATATTAAAAACCCTCAGTCACCTGTGGCTGGATATCATATTTTTATTCAGGATTAAAACAATTTGTCATCATGTGGACATTTTTTTGAGTTTACGTGTCTAAAGTATGACTTCACATAAATTGGGCTCATTGTTTTATTGTGAAAGGCGTTGCGTCATGTGACCTCCACAGGTACATTAATGTCGGGGGTCAAATTCCGACCAAGGGCGGTTTTCAATGTCATTTTTGACAATCGGGTGTTTTTAGATCAGCCTCTGTCAGTTTTCATATTTATACTTAAAAAAAAACAAAATCCCATGGCGGCCGGATTAGATCCTCTGGCGGGCCGCTTCTGGTCCCCGGGCCGCATGTTGGACAGCCCTGGTCTCGTGGATTGTGATTACGGTGACTGTCAAGATGAAACTACCAAGTCCAGCAGAATGTGGACTGGGAGTCTCGACATGATGGAGGAAACATTGTTCTTGTTTATCCACTGGGCACGTGCAGAAGAACCATTGACTACGGTCATGGTGTCCATGCACAGTAGCAGGGTTTTATTTTTTTTATTTCCCCCCCCCCCCCCCCCCATTTCTACGAAGACGGAGTCTGAGCTGTTTCAAAACTTTCCACCGTCAAAGCAGTTTTTAAAAAGTTGATTTCAGTGGTTCCAAGCACCAGTATATACAAAGACAGCACAAAACATAAGGAAAGTTTTGCGCCGTCATTTGAAAACGTTGTTGTGAAAACAGGGCTGACGATACCAGGAGGGAAGCACCGGAGGACAGCCACACCTCAAACACCTCCATCAGCTCATCCGAGGGCCAGATGAGGTCTTACATAAGAGCGCACACAAATAAAAACTGTATTTACTAAATCATATCCAACATCTCATGATCTGATGTGGCAACCCCTTAAGGACATAACGTTGGAGAAGCTAAGCTGAATAACTATAAGCTTTGTGTTTTTGCTCTGCAGGAAAACACCAGGAGTATAAACAAGCTCATCTTGTCTGCCTGCATAGAAGAAACGTGGTTCCACAGGAAGTCAGAGGCCCGTGTCGCAGTACCACACTGCCAATGAAGTTTGGTGAACCATGGGTATTTGTGGCTGTGCCTCCAGACAGCAGAGAACCACGGTGGAGAAGTGAGCCTGCCTCTCACTGGAAAGCAGCTGGCCGTGTCATTTCAGACACTGCGCTCATAAGCTGGAGTCCAAGTCTGAAGGGCGGAGGATCAGTTTCACTCATGTCTGTCCAAACGGCTTCCTTCTGCCGACGTGGCTTTCCCACACAAAGACGCTGATGCAAATCCACCTGAGGTAGCGGCGTCAATCTGCACGGGGGATTAGTTCAGGAACACTTTCAAATGTGGAAAGGCAAACTCACAAAGTGCCGCAGGGATGAGTCCTTATGTGGCTCAACGTGGAAGTTACAGGTCTCGTCTGAAATCACCACTGAGCCCAACATACGTCTGCTCATCCCACCAATGAATGAATTAAAGGTTTAAATCTGGTCATAACTCAATGCATATGAAGCATAAACACCAGTGAATAGTGTTCACTTTCAATGACCAAGAAAGTTCATCGGCCATATTGCATCTTATTTATGCCTATCAGCTAAATACATGAACAACTGGTTTTAGACACTTTTGCATCAGTTGAGTACGGTGGCCTGGAAGTGCAAAACACTACAAACTCCAGAAAAACACTACCAAATACAACAAACTACTATATAGAGAAAATACTTACAAATAAAAGAAACACTACCAAATACAAAAAACACTACCAAATACTAATAATAAATACAAATAACAGTGTTTTCTCTATTTGGTGGTGTTTTCTCTATTTGGCGGTGTTTTCTCTATTTGGTAGTGTTTTCTCTATTTGGTGGTGTTTTCTCTATTTGGTGGTGTTATCTCTATTTGGTAGTGTTTTCTCTATTTGGTAGTGTTTTCTCTATTTGGCGGTGTTTTCTCTATTTGGTGGTGTTTTCTCTATCTGGTGGTGTTTTCTCTATTTGGTGGTGTTTTCTCTATCTGGTGGTGTTTTCTCTATTTGGTGGTGTTATCTCTATTTGGTGGTGTTTTCTCTATTTGGTGGTGTTATCTCTATTTGGTGGTGTTTTCTCTATTTGGTGGTGTTTTCTCTATTTGGTGGCGTTTTCTCTATTTGGTGGCGTTTTCTCTATTTGGTGGCGTTTTCTCTATTTGGTGGCGTTTTCTCTATTTGGTGGCGTTTTCTCTATTTGGTGGCGTTTTCTCTATTTGGTGGTGTTTTCTCTATTTGGTGGTGTTTTCTCTATTTGGTGGTGTTTTCTCTATTTGGTGGTGTTTTCTCTATTTGGTGGTGTTTTCTCTATTTGGTGGTGTTTTCTCTATTTGGTGGCGTTTTCTCTATTTGGTGGCGTTTTCTCTATTTGGTGGCGTTTTCTCTATTTGGTGGCGTTTTCTCTATTTGGTGGCGTTTTCTCTATTTGGTGGCGTTTTCTCTATTTGGTAGTGTTTTCTCTATTTGGTGGTGTTTTCTCTATTTGGTGGTGTTTTCTCTATTTGGTGGTGTTTTCTCTATTTGGTGGTGTTTTCTCTATTTGGTGGTGTTTTCTCTATTTGGTGGTGTTTTCTCTATTTGGTGGTGTTTTCTCTATTTGGCGGCGTTTTCTCTATTTGGTGGCGTTTTCTCTATTTGGTGGCGTTTTCTCTATTGGGTGGTGTTTTCTCTATTTGGTGGTGTTTTCTCTATTTGGTGGTGTTTTCTCTATTTGGCGGTGTTTTCTCTATTTGGTAGTGTTTTCTCTATTTGGTGGTGTTTTCTCTATTTGGTGGCGTTTTCTCTATTTGGTGGCGTTATCTCTATTTGGTGGCGTTTTCTCTATTTGGCGGTGTTTTCTCTATTTGGTAGTGTTTTCTCTATTTGGTGGCGTTTTCTCTATTTGGTGGCGTTTTCTCTATTTGGCGGTGTTTTCTCTATTTGGTAGTGTTTTCTCTATTTGGTAGTGTTTTCTCTATTTGGTGGCGTTATCTCTATTTGGTGGCGTTTTCTCTATTTGGTGGCGTTTTCTCTATTTGGTGGCGTTATCTCTATTTGGTGGCGTTATCTCTATTTGGTGGTGTTTTCTCTATTTGGTGGTGTTTTCTCTATTTGGTGGTGTTTTCTCTATTTGGTGGTGTTTTCTCTATTTGGTGGTGTTTTCTCTATTTGGTGGTGTTTTCTCTATTTGGTGGTGTTTTCTCTATTTGGTGGTGTTTTCTCTATTTGGTGGTGTTTTCTCTATTTGGTGGTGTTTTCTCTATTTGGTGGTGTTTTGTCTATTTGGTCTATTTTTTCTGTGCGATGCACGGCGGTGGTCTGGTGCTTTTTGGACTGTTTGATTGAACACTGCTTTTTCAAATGCATTGTGAATAATCTCTATAGGATGTTTTGCATGGCTGTGCATTTGCAAAATAATTAGTAGTTTGGTACAAGTCCTTGGATTAAGAAGACAAGAGTGGCAAACATATTTTAGTTTAGGGGCCACATGCAGCCCAATTCCATCTTGAGTGGGACGGACCGGCAAAATACTGCCATAATAACCTTTAACTTTAAACTTTAAAGCTTTTCTTTGTTTTGGCGCAGGCTATGTGTGATGGAAATGTCTGCATTTTCACAAAAAACAAACAATTACTACCAAAAATGGCTACAATCTCAACATAGAGCCAATTTTAATGAAACCTTCTGGTACAAATGACAGTGAAATGTCCAAAACAACTTTATATCACTGTTGCTTTACACATATTTTCCAAACATTGCTTGGAAGCTAATGCTAATTTACATGGTCACGACGAGGTATCGACCTTTCATGGCAGCATCACTGATATCTCATCTGGGTCTCTGTGTCGTGTCGTGTCTGCTGCTGTTTAGAAATGTGTTTGGCTATAACTTCCTCTATTAACGACTTTCAGAACCGCAATTCAAAGCTGGGCCACTCCTTCAAAAGACTTTTGATGGTGTCGTCCACAAACAGTAACTCCATGATTCCGAACAGTTGTATGTCCAACTTCCTGTCAAAGATATCAAATTGTTGGACAGCCCATGATTAAGAAACCCAGTTTGGAGAAACTGGAGGGATCTCCTCTGATTACTTCCCAAGTCATGAAGTCAAATAAAGCTTCACCGGATTAGCACTCATGGCTAAAAACTACTGGAAGGCTGAACTATAGTGATAAATCTTTATTGGGCAAGATAGAGTGCAGTGCTAATAAAGCCTGGGGTCAAAGAACTTTGCAGATCTTTTACCAGGCGTCTAAACAAGAAGACCTGGAGGGCAAAAAGGCAGTTATTATTCCTGCGGTGCTCTTCAGGTTCCTCTGACTTTGACATCTTCTATTCGTCCATTTTAAATGATGTGCTTTATTTGCAACATAAATCTGTCATCTCAACTTTCAGTCGCTCTTCTTCCATTCCTTCTTTCTCTTAACATTTTGTTGCATCCTTGATATTTTGTGTACTACAAGACTCTGTATTTATTTTCAGTTTTTAATTCAGAAGAGAAGCCTCTCACACATTTAATTATTGCCATATGAGTAAGTGTTTTCCATTGACAACCCATAATTTACCGACACTTCCACAGTGGTTGTGGCGGAGGCTGGCTCGGGGCGGCGCGCAACGACAGACATTAAAAAAACAACAAAAGTGGCACAAACACACAGATATTTTATTAACGTACCTGTTCTTTTCCATTTCATTGTGCGTAGACCTGCAAAGACAAAACAAAAAGCACATATGAAAAACAGATCACCATGACAAATGAAATGAAGTCCCCCCCCCCCCCTTCCCCGTGTTGCCGTCCCTGCAGTCCACAGCCTCGCTGCAGGGGAGTGAGCGCCAGAGAAAAGGCTGTGTGGGAGTCGATGAGCAATTGGAGCGGCTGACAAAATGAGATTCTAGGAAAAAAAAAAAAAAAAAAAAAGCAAAGAAAAGGGCCGTGGATTCTGACGGCCAGAGCCTGTTCCACAGTGGAGGCTTTTTTTTTTTTTTTTTTTTTTAAGGACCACGCTCGCACGCGGACGCGTGGCGGAGAGGCCCGGAGGTAAACATAGTGACAGTAACCAGAAACAGGAGGCAGGAGGAGACGGGGGTCGTCCCTTCATATTGCCTGATTATCCAGTGTGCCCTGAGCGGGGTGGGGGTGGGGGTGGGGGGGGGGGGGGGGGGGGGAGAAACACAGCGAAGGTAAAACGAGAGACGGAGGTGAGCGAGTGGCCTGCACGACTCCTGCACTGCAGTGTTAACCAAGTGAACACACACACACACACACACACACACACACACACACACACACACACACACACACACACACACACACACACACACACACACACACACACACACACACACACACACACACACACACACACACACACACACGATGCAAAAAAAAAGCGGTCAAGTGCAGTTTTTGGAAGAAATGTGAGGTCTGACGGGTGTGAAAAGGGTTAAGCAGAACATCGGGCCAAAGGGCAAAAAAGATGATCCCACTCTCCATTCCTAAACTTTCCGCCACCTCCGCTGGGCTCCAAACCCGAAATAGACCCTGCATGTCAGCTCGGCCCGACGTTCATGAGTCGCCGCGTGTCACCGGTGTGGCGTGTGTGTGTGTGTGTGTGTGTGTGTGTGTAACGGCGAGGTATCATCGTGTTTCAGCTCGTCGCTCTGGGTTCTCTCTATCTCGCAGCCAGTCTGCCTTCCTGTGGAGGACAGGCAGCCGCCGGTGACATAACAGCTCCGGCAGGGAAGTGATCCCAATTATTCAGGCTACATTTCAGACTCTGCAACAAGTCCCACCTCCTGTGCTGCTCCCATAATTCTCTGGCTCTCCACCGCACAGGCCCATATAACAACAAGCTAATGAAAAGCAATACGGAGTCGAGACCAGATTCGTGTGGAAACGCACTCAGTCTGCATGAACAAAGTTCTACTGAGAGGCCGATGGAGCGACAGGTTTGCATTAAATTCATCAGGGCTGGTTGTCACGCAAGGCAACTTCGGTTTGCAACGGCTCAACAACCTACTGTAAAGTCCTGTAATGTTCAATAAGCCGTCTCTGGCTAATCCTCGGGGCCACACACTGCTGCATTGGCTCTTTCACCTCGCATATAGAAACTCCAGTTCTAGTCGGGGCGGAATTGAATTTGCATGTTGTCCCTGAGCGTGCGTTTTCTCTGGGTACCCCAGTTTCTTACTAAAGTCCAACTGAAGGTTAATTTGAGATCACACATTTCCCCCATAGTGGTGAATATGAGTGTATGTTTGTCCGGTGGTGGAGCTGCAACCCGCTTTCGCTTATAGTCATCTGAGATTAACGCCATTCCCCCAAAAACAGGAGATTAAGCAGGAAATGATTTGTACGGATTGATAATTCTCTGTAGACAAGGAAGTAACCTTCTCACCATGCAGCTTGAGTTTCATTGTAAGGAGGAGTAATTCAACATCACAAGTCCAACAGCTCTGATGAAACAATCAGACAGCAACCAGAAGTTACCGTCTGAATAGTCGGTCATTTCTGATATAAGTCAGCTTATATTGTAGCTTTACAGACATCAACGAAAGTCAGTATGACGTTCATAATGCCCATTCATTGGTGGTAAGTTAGGATGTTTTCATAGTTTTACCTGAAATACTGTCAGTTGTGGTAGAATACTGTAACAGAATCTAAACAATGTCACTGCTCCAGGGAAAGGCAGTGACATGCAGTCGAGCACAGAGGTTTGAGAGATACAGCAAAGCTTGAAGAAGATCTATTTAGAAGTACAACTGAAACTATCTTGAAACCTCATGTGAAACTGCAGCAAAACACAAGAGTTCAAGTCCATCCATCTTTCAGCTTCAGAGTCGCGGGGCGGCGGCGGGGTCAAACACTCAGACACTGTCACACCTACCAGCAATTTGGATTCAACGATTAACCTGAAATGCATGTTTTGGAGTTTGGAGGAAACCGGAATGCAAATCCAGCGCGGGTGTCAAACATAAGGCCTGTGGGATAAAACTGGCTTCCAAGAAGCTCCAATCTGGGAAAACAACCAAGCAAATTGTAAACATTTCAAAGAAATCATTGATTCTTTGAATAAGATTTCTGAAGAGCAGCAGAAACGACACAACACTGACACCTGAGCGGAGATATCTGTGAGGATGACATAAAAGATTATTCTAGGTATTTCACTGTATTTAGTACCAGAAGGTTTCTTAAAAATTAGCTTTATGTTGAGATTGGAGTCATTTTTGGAAGTAAATGTTCAGAGTTGTGAAAACATATACATTTTCATCACAAATCCTCTGCACCGCCGCAGACAACAACGTAAAAGCTTCAATATAAAAGGTTATTATGGCACTATTTTACCGGTCGAGCCCAATCAAGATGAAACCGAGCCGAATATGGCCCCTGGACTAAACTGTTTGACACCACACGTGTAAAGCATGCAAACTCCCAAATGGAGACTTGAGCTGGGGATGTTGCCGCTGGGAGGTGAACCGCTACACCTCAACAACTTCCAATCTGGATGAAAGGCTAATTACTCGACAGTAATCCCGGGTTAAACTGGTTACAGAGCTCCAAATCTCCTAAAGTTTATCGCCGAGTCAGGGCTCATCCACACGACGAGAAAAACTAGCTTGTTTCTCCCCAGCCTTCTCCAAATAACCTCCGTCCACACGTCACCATGAACACGGCTCAACACGAGGCTTCAGGGCACGTAGGACACATGTAGGACACGTGTAGGACACATGTAGGACACATGTAGTACACATGTAGTACACGTGTAGGACACATGTAGTACACTTGTAGTACATGTGTACTACATGTGTCCTACATGTGTCCTACACGTGTAGGACACGTGTAGGACACATGTAGGACACATGTAGGACACATGTAGTACACGTGTAGTACACGTGTAGGACACATGTAGTACACTTGTAGTACACATGTACTACAAGTGTACTACATGTGTCCTACACGTGTAGGACACGTGTAGGACACATGTAGGACACATGTAGGACACATGTAGTACACGTGTAGGACACATGTAGTACACTTGTAGTACATGTGTACTACATGTGTCCTACATGTGTCCTACACGTGTAGGACACGTGTAGGACACATGTAGGACACATGTAGGACACATGTAGTACACGTGTAGTACACGTGTAGGACACATGTAGTACACATGTAGTACACATGTAGGACGCATGTAGGACACGTGTAGGACACATGTAGTACACATGTAGTACACATGTAGGACACATGTAAGACACATGTATAGTACACGTGTAAGACACATGTAGTACATGTGTAGTACACGTGTAGGACACATGTAGTACACATGTAGGACACGTGTAGGACACATGTAGTACACATGTAGGACATGTGTAGGACACGTGTAGGACACATGTAGTACACATGTAGGACACGTGTAGGACACATGTAGTACACATGTAGGACACATGTAGGACACGTGTAGGACACATGTAGGACACGTGTAGGACACATGTAGTACACATGTAGGACACGTGTAGGACACGTGTTGGACACATGTAGGACACGTGTAGGACACATGTAGTACACATGTAGTAGCTTGTAGTCCCTGATTGTTGTGGTTATTTGATGACATCACGGACAGTGGTGGGGGGGAGGGGGGGCAACTATGTTATCTTTTTTCCACAGATGATTGTTTTGCCGCCTCGTGCCGTCCACACCTTGGGGGGTTGGACGGCACGAGGCGGCATTTTATCATTTCCCCAATCTGGGACCCGTGTTCGAAAAAAACCTGTTTTCATGTTTCAAAACACCTCCACGTGTGGACGACAGGCCAGAAACAGCTGGTTCAGGTGAAGCGGCTTCATGGTGTGGACGGCCACTAGATCACCGGGAAAACAGTGAACTGGATACGGCAGCTGGTCCTCAGGTCCTCTGACGGCTGAAAGGGGCAGTTGAGTGGAGGACGACATCATGCAACATGGACAATGTCGGGGGAGATGAATTACTGGCCTATATACATTCCAGCAACATTACTTTACATTTCACCAATGGACAATAAACGATCTGGAGGTCTTTGATGTGGAAGATTTCATACGAGATTAGCGACTCGAAACAAAATGATTCACCAGTGCACCTGTCCTGGATCCTCCAGCCTGACCCAGACCAGCCTGACCCAGACCAGCCTGACCCAGACCGGCCTCACTCGCCAGAAGAACAACACAGGACTATGAACGCCATTTGCCAGCATGATATGGATGACAAGATCAAGTGCGAGTTCTATAGTGCACTGTGGTCACACAGCAAGTGTGTGTGTGTGTGTGTGTGTGTGTGTGTGTGTGTGTGTGTGTGTGTGTGTGTGTGTGTGTGTGTGTGTGTGTGTGTGTGTGTGTGTGTGTGTGTGTGTGTGTGTGTGTGTGTGTGTGTGTGTGTGTGTGTGTGTGTGTGTGTGTGTGTGTGTGTGAGAGAGAGGGAGGTGGGGGACTGGCTTTGCCATCTCTGTAATGGAGGAGCTGGTGTTCTCCACTGACTGCCAAGAGCGAGAGCAGAGCAGGAGAGACAGAAGGGTGGAGGAGGTGAGGAGAAAGAAGAGAGAGTGAACGGAGAAAAACGACGAGAGGGGGAGCGAGGCGGCGGAGGAGGAGGAGGCGGAGGAGGGAGTCACTACTACTGACACACATACACAGCAGCAAGGCAGTGAATCCCTTCCCCCACTACTCACACAGCCCTGCTTCAGGGAAACAACAGAAAGTGGAGGTTCTACACACTGTGCTGAACGGCTTCGCCACCATACATGATCACCTGCCTGCCCTACGTCCCTCCCAGTCTGAACAGAGACGCCACAAACAACTGGGTCAATTTGACAATCGGCTTCTCTCCGACTGAAGCCCACTGAATAAGAAGCCCCAGTAGTAACAAGTGAGTAACGCTGTCAAAGTGGGAGTCAGTGCAGCCCAGCCACACCTGCTCGCTGGACAACAGTAAAAAGCGCTGAACGCTGAAAGGTTTTATCACGGAGAACCTGCTCCTGCCACACCACAGCAGTGGGGGTGGGAAAAAAACCGCCCTGCAATGGACGCCCGCTAAGACAAGATGTGAAGTGGAAGCGTGTTCCTGCGGCACCGTCCGCCCTCCGTCTTCGCCGACGCCACGAGAGGATGGCACAAGTCCTCCGTCACCGTCTGTCGCCTTCATGTGATCAACACAGGACCAGTTCAACCAACCACCGGGGCGTGCATGCTCAGAAACGGTGAATGGACTTTACAAGATCCTTCACCCTCTCACTCACACGCCAATGGTTACTGTTCAAACGCACACACCAAATATTTTCACGACTGCCGAGGTGGAGGTGAATGCAGGCCGTGGCAAGTTCTCAAACTGCATCAACAGTCCAACGTGTCTGAAATCATCCGCAGATCAACAATAACAACATCCATTTAGTCGGATAATGAACCCGTCATTGAAGAAATACTTCCTATACTATAGATGGCGGCCATCTATAACTGGTCATCAAGAAATCACATGATAATCGGTGTAAATTAAATATGCAATACACCTCTTTTGCTTTTATTTCCTCAGTGTATTTCAGTGTTTGTCTTGCTTGTGGCCATTCCTCCATGCAGCTGTGTCGAAGGATTGCAATTTCAATCATCAAGTTATTTACTTCTACTGCTTATTTAAAGAAAAACTGCTAAATGCGACGTGTTCAGATGATTCAGTTGCATCTTTTGGAGTTTATACTGTATTGATCACTGCACACACACACGTGAGTGTGGTTTCATTACAAAAACAGTGAGCAACACCAACTTGAGGCCTGCTCCACGCTGATGACATCATTTTCAATGTTCATGTCATTTCTGTAAAAACAGACATCGTTTTCAAAATGTTGCTGTGTAAACGCAAACATTCTCTGAAACAAAAATGCATTTTCACTTCAAACGTTGTGTAAACACGGCCTAACTGCCTGGATGTTTATTTGTTGTTGAAGTACAACAAAATAACACAGATCTTAACAAGTAGCAGGATATTTGCTTTTCCTACATTGGATATTTTGTTCAATTATTACAAAACAAAGAAAAGTTATCAAATATATTCACTTGCCCAAAAAGCGTTTATTAAGACATCTATTCTCATGCAATATTTATGGAGCGCATGCTAATTATCATCAACTATTATCAAGTAGCAACTCTTCTGTTGTGAGGATTCGCCTTTTGCATTAGTTCCCGCAACTTTATTAAGGTTCGATATGCAGACAATGTACAGTAGCTGGATATACATCAGTTTATGACATGGCTATAACCTATTTATGTACAGATTTTCATACTTGGCAACATGTGCTCTGCATTAGACACTGATCACGTTGTTGAGCACGTCAGCAGCCGGTTCATGTCAGGATATCCTTTAAACAAGCCACTAGGTACGGGACATCACTCGGGACATATCTGAAGGCTCGGCAGCTGTTCTGATAAGCCGTGACGTCACAGGACAAGGAGTTCCTTCAGAAGGAAACGCTGGAGTTTTCCCTTGTCTTGTGAAATTCGTACAGTCACAAGATAAAAGACAGTAGAAACAGAGAGACATGGTTTAAAGTGAGATCAGTCACTTAAGGACAGTGTACGTGTGTCGTGGCCTTGGGAACTTTAACTCAGCAGCTGATGAAGCTGGATATACATGAGATCATCTAAGGTAAGAGGCCGTCCTATACGCTCCACCTCTGGTACGCTGTGTGCTGGTATTCACATGGACGATTGGTGGAGCACTGCCAACATGGACCTGAGGGGCTTTTAACACTTGATGGAGGTTCAGCTCACTAACTCGTCTGTATCTCCACATTTCTATTGCCTCGTAGCTCCTGGGTGTGAACGCCTGGCAGGACTCCAAGGCAAAAATGAGATTACTTCTTCACCAACCCAAATCTGCAATAAGGATTTGTTTTTTTGGAATTCTGGATTTTTAATCTCCTTCAATGCAAAAGAGTCCACCTCTTTGACACGGAGGGACACGCCTCATGACGTCTTTCACTCCTGAATGACTTTACGTTATGCTCCCTGTATCTCCACAGACCTTCCTCCTGTGCACATTGTGTACAGTTCCCACCTCACTACACAAATATGGAACGCACACTCTGCAGGTCTCCCTGCAAACTGCAATCTAATCGCAGCTGTGGGACGCAACACAAATCTGTCCTCGTGTGACTGATTTGTGAAATCTGGAGTTGCACGCTCCGAATGCAGCGGTGTTCAATGAGGTGACTGCCCCCCCCCCCCCCACCCCCCACCGTCTCCTGCAGTCACCTTGACTGACCCATTTAGCCCCACCAAGTGATCGTTCACTTCAATCCAGACTGATGTTTGCTGCTGTCAGTCATAACGCCTTGAAGAGAAAACTCTCTCACACACACACACACACACGGCCAATACTTTGAGCTATTTTCTTAGTTATGCACATATAGGAAATAAGGAGGAAATGCCAGCCAGCTGCTTCACATCACATTATGTCCATGACTTCTCAGAGCAGCCAGTAACGCAGACAGTCAGCCACTGCGTGCCAAAGGCCTTAAATGGACAACGTGTACAGCACGTCAGCCTGGTTGACAGAGTAGCTGTCAGACGCTGAACGGTATACTGCCCTGAAACGGGGTGGAGCGCCGCTGAAGCACAATCTTTTGCACATGAACAAAATGACCGGGTTCACTTAATATGAGGTCATTTTGGTTGCGAGAAGAAATTTTGTGAGTTCACTCAAATACAAATGTTCCCGGCTGGTTCTGAAGAAATGTCTTCAAATCGTAAAAGAGAAGCTAAAGACTTATGAATATTCATGTAAAAGTAAATATGCAGGTACTGCTCGGATTAAATGTCCTTCCTCTTCCTCAAATTTAAAGGTGGAAGGGGAACTTTGCACTTTGCCTTCTGTATCAACATTTCTTTTTCAAATCAAGAAGTCATTATAGCTATTAATATGACCTCAACCTCTGAGAACAATGGATTAGCACTGTACAGTTGCACTGTAGGGGGAAAGTGGAGATGCAAAAAAAAAAAAAAGAAATTGATGAAGATGTGTAGATTTGAGGTGCACAAAACCATTACCTGCTACTTGTGTTTTTCTTGCTTTTGCTTTTCCTTTTCAGGCTCTCCCTCTCTCGACTGATGCTGAAGGGTGGCATGGAGGCATAGCCGTGTTCAGCTTCTGCAAGCAAACAAACAACACAGTGGTCACATGTCCCAGTAACTGGCCAAAGTGAAAAGAAGCCAGGCTGGGTATATAGGACAGACGATGTAAATGTCTCACATCTAAGTGTGACTACATGGCCAATTCATTGGTTGTGTGTTTTGTGTGGATTTGCGATGAGTGGATTTAATGCAGCATCTTCACACAGTGTTTTCTCCCCTCAGCCTGGACAATGATGTCATCTTGAACTGGAATAAACCCCAATAGCAAACCACAACAGAAGGAAAGGAGGGGCCTGCACGAAAACAATGTCTCCCCGCACATCTGACACATATGCATGCATCCTTTGATTATTAGGGATGCAAATGCACGTTTTTATTTAACACCGTGTGCCAAAATACGCATATTATTATTTTTATAATGGACAGTCGTGCAAAATCCGATGCATGCAATGCATGCAAGGATCACTTCCATGCATTAAAAAAAGAACTGATCATGGCTTTGATATGACATGAATTACGCCAAGGAGACGGGTGTTGATGCAATTGTTTTCAGAAACACGCAGAGACACAAACATAAATCCACTTTACCTCGTTCCCTGCGATCAAGGTACTCAGCTGCTTCGATCAACATCTGCACCATTCCGATCGCCGCCATTTTCAACAATAACACAGATATTATAACAATCCGAGGAGGATTCCGGGACCGTGCAGGAGCCTGGTTCAGGTAACGCCACCGGGCCGTCCTCTACAACACCCCGCGGGCTGCTTTCTCTCAGCTCAGCGCCTCCGAACCAGCGTTTCACAAAGTTAAAAGTCGGTGGATTCAGCACCAATCAGCTTAAAAAAAAAAAAGAAGATCGACCACTTTGATTATAATAGTTAAAGTGTTAGCTTGGCTCGTGAAGACACTTTAACCCTCTTTAAACGATCTTCGACAGAAAAACAAGGCGACAAAAAAAACAAAACGGATTGCTTGGCATATACAAATAATTCGAGTTCTCCTGTGCTTGGCAAAAAAAAATTAAAATAATCTAACTCGGCTTAAAGCTGATGACAAACTGTCGTATATTGTTGGAGGAAAAAAAGCCGCTAGCTTACTTACTTACCACACACTAGTGTGAAATGAATAAAAAAAAAATAGAGAACTGAGCTATCTGTCTTTAAAGTTCAACCGACGATTGTCATCCAAACCTTCTCGGTTTGGGGGTTTAATGTGGCTGGCTGGTTTTGTGCTGGTTTGTCGCTGATAAACGCGTGATAAAAACGTCTCGCTGGAAACTGCAGATAGAGTCTGTTTGTTAAACTGCTTCCAAAACAGTGGCTTGTTGATCTGGACGGCAGCGAAACTACTGTACTTCACCACAAAGCCCTCCGCACGCGGCGACGTGATTGGCTACTGGATACAACAACTCGGGCTCCTATTGGCTACTGCGTCCGTCAATCACTTTGCGGAGTCGGGCTTGCTGCCACTGGGGACCTGCTTCAGCCATTTTGGGTCTAATTTACATTGGCTACAGCGTTCTCCGCAGAGCCACAATGGACGCGGTGTCCTCGCCACATACTCCTACGCGATCAGGTTTTTTTTTTCCTGACAAACTCGCTCGCGATTGGTCTCAGTGCAACACGACAACGCCAGCCTCTGACAGCCCCCACGCCCCTCTTGCCATGCTGCTTCGCGGTGTATGGTGCCGATTGGCCGCCGCGGTGTTGTTTGCCTGCTCTATTCTGCACTGATTGGTCAGATTCACATGCTCTCTTACAATTGGTCACATGCTCCTAATAACGCGACACAGGAGGCCGCGCATGTGCAGTCCGCTCAGGGCTCAGAGAAAAAAACACGAATAGAAATAAAATACAGGATTCAAAACGACAAGATGATTAAACTTCAGTTTTACATAAAAATTACATTTTAGACAATCGGTCGTTGTGTTGATTGGTTGTTACCGAATCCTGCAAAGCCGCTCTGCAGGCTTCCCTGGTATCCAGCACCAAGTTAGATTACCTCAGATGACACTGCCCCCCCTCTCCCCCCCCCCCCCCCCCCCACCTCCAAAAAAGAAAAAGAAAGGAAACAGTCCAGACTCACGTTTCCCACCCCCAAATCTCCAAAATCAGGATGCATGAATGCACTGACAATAACACTAATATCTAATTCATCACTTTTCCAATTAAGATAAATACAGAGTTGGTAGACAGACATTTCCTGCTTCACATCATGCAGTCTGAAGAGTTATATAAAGATTTCACATAGTGATGCTGCACACACGGTCTAAAAAGGCCTTTATTTCAAATAAATCACAAGCCACAGACACAACATGAAGCCTGAACGACCATTAATCAGCTGTGAGAACGAGTATTTACATGTAGGCGTTTGCTTAAAAAAAAAAACGTATATACAGTGTTGATAATCGGAGAAGACTGCACACCATCGCCCACACATGAGGGGAGGACCGAGCTAAACTTTGAGTGGGGGGGGTCACCGGTTGTCCACACTTTCAGGCGATGAAGTCGAGTGGTCTGTTGAAGCCGCCTTTTCTGTTCATGTACTGCCTAAAATAAATAAATAAATAAATATATAAGAAAACATTACATCACTGTTTCCCTCGCAACACTTGCAGATTACATCATCGAGCACCAATGGGAGTGCCGGGATCTCTGCATAGAAACACCTGCAGAGGTGATTGGCTACTTTAACGCTGCTTGATGCTGGCACTGCTGAAAAGTTGATGTGGTAACAGCAACATGAGCCACGACAAGGAATCACTACGGTAACGGATAAAATATTTGCTATATGACAAGGTAAGACACGTGTGTGTGTGTGTGTGTGTGTGTGTGTGTGTGTGTGTGTGTGTGTGTGTGTGTGTGTGTGTGTGTGTGTGTGTGTGTGTGTGTGGGGGGGGGGTCTCAGGGAACATTCGTGAGGACCTTCTGTGAACATTTGATGAACTGTGTCCACTTTACAACACTTGTTTGCATGTTTGTGGGCGTACCTGTACTTCCTCTTCATGGTCACATTGACGGCAAACGCATTGACAGATCCATCAGTTTTCCTCCCCTGTTTAAACACAAAGTCACTTCTGGTCAAACGTCACATCTTTCAGAGCGTCGAACTAACTTAAAAAAAAAAAAAAAAGGAAAAAAAAGGCATGTGCTTGATTGGAATAGATGATTTAAACCACAAACTAACAGGCAAAGTGTCACCGGTGTCTATAGATGATGTATAGACACGTCTCGGAGCAACGGAATCAGGTCAGACCGGCTCATACTGTCTTGTTTTGACACTTTTCTATGTGGACTCATGAGCTCCTGCTCTTCTGTTGACTGATGACACTTTGGCTCCATATGGAGCACAGAGACATCCTGCCTCAGTGCACAGTATTCCCTCATAAATGCAACTAAACATGTTGAATAAGGCACGGACAATATAGAACATGTGACACATATTAGTGAGCCCAAGTTTGAAAGTAGTCCTTCAGTTTAGTGAAAGAAACTTTTGGTATAAGACAGTAGAAGTGCACAAGTTTGAGGCAACTCTGAGAATATTCTACAAATTGTGACATACCATGAGTGAGATGTTCGACCAGCTGCAAATCTATTCTCCAGCTCAGGACAATGACCCAAAGCATCGAGCTGATTGGTTCCAGAGACTATTTTCAGTGTAAAGAAGAACAAGGAGTCCTGGGAATGATGGCATGTCCTCTCCAGAGCCCCGGAGACTGTCTGGGATCACATGTGTGGGTATGATCCAGCCAATTCCTGATGTTTCCAGAGCAGTCCCACCAAAAATCATTTTTCACAGTTAGTTCCCCTCCGTCGACTCGTGCATCACTTTTATATACCCTCTTCAACAATCTCAGGGTTGTGGGAGGTCGGAGCTGGCTCCACGTCCTCCAGGTAACCGTTTGCATTGCCAACAGTTGTTTTTCTCAGTTAACTTGTTACAACGTGTACGTCAACCTAAAGGAACACCAAGAAATGTGTCAAGGTGTTCAAGGTGTCAAGGTGTTCAAGGTGTCAAGGTGTTCTATCAACACAAGAGCTGCGCCTCGGGGAATTTCCCTGCATGTCTGTCGACGGTAAAACCCACGAGCTGCTGAAAATCATTACCACACAGGGACAGGGCTGATCACTGTTCTGCCAAATCACCATAGAAAACCAGTCTCACCTGAAACACCTCTTTCTTTTCACCGAGACCACAGCAAACACACAGTGTGTGTGTTTTTAGTTCAACTCTAGGCACTGATGAACTCCAGGAAACATTAATGTGCACCTCCTTGTGGCCGCAGCAGACAGGACGTCATCGTTCTCTCACCTTGGTCGTGTCAAAAGTACTAAATCCCATCTGTTTCATCATCTCAATCTCCTCCTCGGTTTTGCCTTCCATGTCCTCCTCTGTCGACAGACAAACCATTCAGCAAGTGCAATGGAAATGAAAAGGACCGTCAGATTACCGTGCGTAGTAAATAATAACACGTCACCGATCACATACCCGAGATCTGAATGGGCTTCGATGACTTGTCTTTAGAGTCTTTGCGGTCGTCGTCACGTCGGTCCTTCTGTCTCAGAGGAGAGAGGGAGGAGGAGCGATGACGCCGGGCGGGAGACCTGCAGGAGGGGGAAAGCAATGGCTGAAGGATGTGTGGTCACCACTGGAGGGTTTCATTTGATGGACACCAATCAGCCATAACATCGTATGTATAAGAGATAATCTAGTAATAATAATAATAATAATCTCATAAGTGTTGTCATGATATAATCTGCATTGGATACAAACACTCCAGTAGGTGATGTCTTTGTGCTGATTTGGGATTTGTTCCACACAACACTGCTCCTCCACTGCCCTTGTGTTTTTTTATTTTCTAAATCCATTCTCAAGTGCAGGGTTTTGGAAAAGGACCAGTTTGGTGGCTTTACTTGAGTCAAACTTCTCAGATGTTTATGCTTCTGACCTCTTCACTGCTGTAGAGGAAAAATATCATTCGAGTTTGTAGTTTTGACCACTGACACATTATTTCTTGACCATGCCACATGTTGGCGGGTAGAATATTAACATTTTTTATCCTCAAAGACATGTTAAAATACGAAAAATGGGAACAACTAAAGATTCAAATTTGATTTTCAAGTTGGACAAGGACCACATGTCTGGTCTGCAGCTTTTGTGAGGCGGTCCCGGTCTGCAGTGGGCAGTATCAAAGAGGGCCATGGATGAAAACCTGCCCAACCCCAGACAGGGTCATCAGGTTGGGGCAAAGCTCATCCAGACACGAGGGTAACGAAGGCCTTTACGACTACTCTGGATTTCCTCTCGTCAAAGTCACTTCAGGATGAATCCTGGGTTTTCCGTACTGCAACACTGTCACTTCTTACCAGGATAAATCACCCGGGCAACTTAGTGTGAATGTCTAACCTGCTCTGGAGCAGGATATGATCTGGACCAGACTGAAGAAAGAATGTTAAGAGCGATCTTTGTGACATTATAAAATAAATTATTGTCACTTAGGCTTTGACGGATGTTTTTGTTCGTGTTCTAGATTTGTTCCTAAGTCTGTTTAGCTCCACGAGGGTTGATCTGGAATAATGAGGTTAATAATAATGGTTTTGCATGACAGAACTGAATAAAGATTAAATGATGGCGCGCCCAACTACACCATGAAGAATTAATATTCCAACACAAAACACACTCACATGGGGGAAACTCTAAACTAAAAGAGCAGTGAGGAAGCTCTGCCTGAAACGTTTCGGCTGTAATAAAGTGAAACTGAGTGATCACAGCGCCGTCTGTTTATATTGTCAGGTGAATTGATATCGTATAATCTCATGAAGTCTCACATTCCCAAGTCTGGGATTTTTTGCCTTTGGCTGCAGCAACAGTGTTGCTTTTAGTCCAGTGGATGTTTTAATTCTACTATTAAAACGTTTTTTTTATAATGGGTCATTTTAACCTGAGTTGCTGCAGCTAAAACATCTGAATTAGTTAATGCTGGATCCAAGTGAAAGGAGTCAGTTTCCAGTGTGCTGTGTATGAGGAGCAAAGAGGCAATGGTTATATCTTTATGGCTGGTTAGTGTCCACGCTTGATTAATAAAAAGTACAAAGAATCAAAAGAGGAAACAAAAAGTCACTCTCTAAATACTGTATTTGCTAAACATTTTCCTCATGTTTGAAACTTAAGACTTTTGTTTTACCATTTAAAAGGAGCCACCTCTACAGATACAAATGGACAAACTCACCTTGAACGCCTCCTGTGAGGAGACCGGGAGCGACTCCTCCGCCTCTCTCGGTCCCTGTCTCGAGAACGGGAGCGATCCCTCTCCCTCCGCCTGCGCTCACGCTCCCGAGAAGCTGAGCGGGAGCGGCGTCTTTCTGGGAGAGGATGGAAATTAAACACTCACATTAGGTATACAACAGAGCCACAATGTAGGTTAGAAAGATATCTGGATATTATACAAGTGTTTTCCTACGATTGAAGCAGCTTCCTTCTACAAGACCTCCTGTATGAGTGTGGCCTACACAATATTCATTTGGTTTTGTATTCTAACAGCCAATTTAAATCATTTTGGCCACCTGACAAACAGCCACTGCCAACATAACAAACTCAGGTTTTTGCACAAACTTGCCTTTAAACAATGACACAATTTTACTTTTGTCAACCTCATTGAAAATAAAGATACAACAAGCAGCCAATTCAAACAAAAATCCCTTCACACACTTTTCAAAACCAGGTTGGACAGAAAATCACTGTTGTGTCAGTGACACTTTGCCCACTATTATTCTGTTCATGTTTGAATCAGGTTCCAGAAAGGAATGACTTTAATACATAACTTTACACTTGATCATAGAGTTTATTTAACTGATAAACGTATGAGGTTATGAACAGCCACCGTGTAATCAATTAGATATCTGATTCCAGTCCAATGGTAATATAAATTAATAGCATTTTTAATTAAAATATACAATTGCCTTCGCTGATATTTGCAGAGCTGCTTCTACTGGTCACCTCGCAGACATTTAATAACATTTTATTACATGAAGCGCCATATTCGTGTCAAAACAGTCAGTAAATAATAACCATTAGACAAGCGAGTGAAAATAAAGTCACGTTAGGAAGAAAGAAACGTCGTTATCAGAGTAAATTCTGAACTGTTAGCACAGTGCTAATGCTAATCTGTTCATTATCAGTATCAACTCTCACCTCGTCTCGGAGGAGTTCGACTTCGGCTTCTTCCCATGTCCTGACCAGATTAAATCCCAACACCTAAGAGAATAATTACAATATATGATAAGTTTGTAGAGAAACGCGGGGGAACTGATGTTATTGTCGTGTCGCGCAGCAAACGTTGGATTCTTTGTATCCTGTCACCGGTGCTTAGACTTCCGGTAATATTTGAGGAGCGCAGCGCCCCCTTGAGGGCCGGAGGAGAACTGCACCACTGAATCATTTGAGATGATTATTGCCTTCGCCAACGAAAGTTGGGGGGAGGCTATGTTTTGGTTTGCGTATATTTATTTATTGGTGTGTGTGTGTGTGTGTATGTATGTATGTATGCATATAATGTACAGGGGTGATTTGTCATCATCCAAGGACCAAGCGATTAGATTTTGCAATGCTAACAACATCATATTTCATGTGTAAGTACATGCGAAATAGTTAAACGTTCCTGTACGTACCCGTAACATTTGTTAATTTTACGGTTTTTTATTGAAGCATATTGAAGCTATTGGCATGTCGTTTTCAAAATATATAAACAGGTTTTTCCATAAACCTTTTATCTTTCTTTGTGTTTCTTTATGTAAAGTATCTTTGAGTGTCCAAAAAAAGCATTTTATTAGTTGACTGTATTATTGAAATAAATCATTGACAATGAGCATAAATGTTTAAGAGACATATTCTTTAAAAGTTGAATGAGAATGAGAGGTTATGTTGTAATTGGCACTATGAACGCCAATTTAATTAAATGAGAACATTTAAATGCAGGCATATGCAGTGAGGACTACATATGTCTGCATTTAAATGTTCTCATTTGAATGCTTCTAGGGACAGGTAGTTCCTAGAAGCAGCTTTCATGATGTCCATAGTTTGAATTTTGCAGCTGTGCTTTTGTGATGGTAGAATAAGTGAAAAACAAAACACCCGACTGGTTTTAAATCAAACCTCATTTTAATGACTGATACATGGTAACCTTGCAACACTCACTTATACATCCTATTATAAAATAAATTAAAACCATGAGCAAACACCACACATCAGCGGTTTGAATAACAGCTACTGGCTCAAACAGAAACAAATCACTGTCAAGAGGTATTTTGCACACATACAATTAAAAGAAATGAGAAAAAAGTGGAATGTTTTGTACCATCGGGTTCAAACTGCATTAGACAAGCAACAAATTCTTCATCCTTTTGGTATTAGTACGAGCGATCGCAGCGGTTTTGTTTAATTGCGAGTCATTGTATTATTTTCTCCCGGGGTTTCTTTCTATATTCATCCCTGCTGTAATAACATGTCATGTTTCTTTTACATTAAACCAGCATTCAGAAGAGCACAATCAGTTGCTATCAGTATATTTCTACATGTACTGCACCTGCGCTCACAGAGTATACCTGCAACATCTATCTGATAATCAAAGGAAATCCCGACGACACGACGCCCATGGTGATGAAGAACTGCACTAGAATGTCAATCTACGTCTCTCAAGTGCCTACACATGAAGAAAGGGTGCATAATTCATGTTGACTTTAGTTTCCAGTGTGTCTTGCAACATTGTAGATTTTAAAAAAAAAGAAGAAGAAGAAGAAGAAAAGGAAGGTTTGTAATAAAATGTGAGTGGCAGCTGCGGAGGGTCACAGCGGTGATGTAGAGGTTTAGAAAGGAAGATGTTTCTGTACAGTGAAGTGAAGTCATGGCCTGTTAGCACAGCAGGTGAACTTAAGACATGAGCAATGTGCATGTGATCAGAAGTAGTGCTTCAGAATGAGGGGTTGCGTCCGACCTTGGTCAAATAGCGTTGTTGAAATAGTTGCCAGTGTTTGTCTTTTAACCTGCATCAGAAGAATCAGCACACACATCAGAATCGGTGTCGGTGGAACGGGGAAGAATGGGAAGGTTAAGGTTTGTCTACCATGTCTGTAAACAACATCTTTAATGGCTCTTGGAATAGATTTGATGCAGGCGACTCCATCCGCTTCTCCGATAAACACTAGGAAGTATTTCACAGGAGTATTTCACCGAAGGTCTGGTGCCTCTGTGGGAACGTCTCAGGTCTCCGCTTTCTCCTTCTGCTTCTTGCTCTTTTTCAGGAACGACGGCGGTTTGAACTTCTTCTTCTTCTTGGACGGGGACTTGGAGGGCGAGCCCTCCGGGGTGCCGCTCGGCGGTTTGATGGGCAGGGGGGCGGGCGTGGTGTCGTTGGTGGAGAGAGCCTTCATCCCTTTCTCCAGCTCCTCCGTCGTCTGCTTCTCCTCCTCGCCTCCGTTCTGGATGGCCGGAGAGTTGTCCTTGGCCTCTTCTGCTCAGGTCATTGTAAAGATAATAAAAGCACAACAGGTGAGCGTTCGCACCGACAGCCTCCAGTTGCGTGCAGCTGCCAAGCTACATGCTACAGTTAGCTGCAGATGAACATGCTTTACTTTTAGAGAAGTGGGTTGTCAGATGATTTCTCTGTACTTACTATTGAGACAGGACCAAAGCACCAGAAGTGTGCCCTGAGACCCAGAGTGGAATCACACAGAAAAGGACGGACAGACAGACAAACACAGAAGGAGAAAGTACAACATGTACAGCAGGTACACAGACAGATGGATTTCTTTGTGGAGGACTGAAATGTGGCACTAATAAATCAGACATTCAAACATTTTGACTGAACCAACGACAAGAGTAAAGGCTGTGATCACTTTCAATATATCCAGCTGTGTGAACTGGAGCTTTTATGGTTTTTAGCTGTCAAACAGGTGCCATCCTGATAGGTCGAGTCAAAATGTCTTCCCTGATATTCACAAGTATGGACAGACGCAATGTGACGCTCCATGTTACTCCTTATGATAGAGGTGGGACGTTCAATATCCCTCATGAGCCATGTGAAAAACTACGATAAGATAATATTCTGTGTGACCTTGCGTGGGTCGTTCAGGACATTCAAAGGTCACATGTGGCGTATCATTCTCAGAGCTTGTGCTTTATATAGAACAATGACAACAACTCAGCGTGTGTGTTCAATAGGAAGTAGTTTTGAACTCAATGTTTGAGGATTGCTGAGAAAAACTAGGATCCTTCCAAATGAATGATAGACACTGTTGTTGAAAATTTGTGATGTGAAATAACTCAAATTATTAGCATCTGTCTTGAAAGCCCATTATTCACCATCACTGTAAACTTTTAGTTTTTTTAAACTTGAATCAATTGCTGCAGCATATTGGTCGTATTACAAATCCTTTTGATATCATGACACTTTGAGGTACGAGCAAAAGATACAGTATCCTGAGTGGTTTGATTCTGGGCTTTGAGTGTTGGAACCCAGGTTTGAACCTCTGTTTATGCAGGAAGGGGTTAAAATTGATCAGGTCTACGGTGCATGTTGCAAACTTTTAATCCCAAATTTATAAATATAAGCTTAACAAATGGCATGTCTGGATTTTATTCCCCAAAGATTTCAGACTCATTTCAGTGAATTAAATTCTATTCAAGCGCCATCTGGTGTTCAAACTCGTGAAACGACTCCTGTAGCTGAAGGTTTGCTGGTTCGAATCCCATTGTCAAGGGGTCACTGCTGCTCAAGTTGTTGTTTGCTAAATGAAAACACACTGATCTAAAAAGTATTTCTCTGTACTAGTTCTATAGACAAATTTTTTTTTTTTTAATTCTGCAGAGAATCCTTTCAGAAATCTCTATATTACATCTGAATGTGTGTGTGTGCACGTGCGTGCGTGCGTGTGTGCGTGCGTGCGTGTGTGAGGAGTAACATGGCTGTCGGTGAGTCTATAAAGCAGAGAAGGAGCAGAAGCGGCTCCCGGTCACACGTGGGCTTTAAAGCTGCAGGTACTCAGGAGAGCGCGAGGCGAGCCGGGCTGACGGGCGGCGCTCGGCCAGGCCTCACCTGCCAGAGGAGGAGGGTGGCTGGGCGGAGGGCCCTGAGTGGGGGACGTAGCCGGGGAAGACTCCTGTTCGTTTGCCACCTCCTCCCCTACGTCCACAGAGACGCACATACAGACACACAGTGACGGGGTTACCGTGAGGGAAGTTAGATCTGTGAGGCTAGGAGAGGTGAACAGAGTCAACGCCACAGACACAAGTGGTGACATTTACTGGAGGGTGCTGCGTATAGCAACTTCACTTCAATCTGCACATCTGTGCTCGACAGTAAAATCCAATCTGCGGCACAGCAACAACACGCAAACTTTCGCTGGTGCATGCAAGAATGCAGATTAAAATAAATGCAGAGTGGGTTTGAGTCTTTCAATTGTTAAACACAACACTTGTAGGAAAGTTAGGAAAAGTATAAAATACATTCAGAAACCACAATGCAAAAATATGCAGACCCTCCTGTGGCGGCAGTAAAAGGTTTTAAATTCAGTTGATCATCCAGGACACCAAATGAATGCATGAATAAAGACCAATCGCTCAATAGGTGAGATTAATAAATATGTGATTTATTCTGGAGGATTTTAGCTCAAATCTATTCACTCACTTTCCCAGTTGCACCAGCGACTTTCCTGACTTCATTTCCAGGCTTCAGTTTGTATGATAGATGAGAATAAGTGTATTTAAGTGTCTCTGTAAACATGCTTTCCATTCATCCAATTTATTAACTGTGAAGGCAGCATACACCACTGACAATCACACACACTCACATTCACCCCTTCGGGCAGTTTAGAGTTGCAGATCAACTTCAGATACACATTTTTATTACTGTTCAAACTTGCTTTTCCCTAAACTCTTATTATATTTACATTGTTATTTTTTGTTTTTGCTATGTAAAGCATGTTTTAGTGCATAAAACAGTGCTATCTGGATTTGATATATAATTTTTTTAAATGAAAAAAAAAAGCACTTCTCTGTATGTGCAGTTGATCGAAACAAGGAAATGTCCATCCATCACACACGACTGTCTGCATACTTTTAAACACGGTGAGATAAACAACAGGGATTAGTTTGTAACTGGGTTTGCTCCAGAAGCGAAACAGAGTGAGCGAGAAAGCAGAGAGTGGAGCCGAAGGACTTCATACCGTTCGTCCCTCCGTCCTGTTTCCTCTGCACCTCCTTGCGGTACTCGTCCAGCTCCTGGTCCGTCAGCTGGTTGAAAGGGTTAGGAGGTTCAGGCTCGGCTGGGATCTTCGGCGGGCTAACGGGGGACTGAATGAAGCACAAAAATCACAGCGTTTACCATCAATACACCCATCATTTGTACGGCGTTATTCACCCAAGGCTTGTGTGAGGCTGGAGTTGACCTCAGCGACGTGTGACGGCAGGACATACTGTACCCCGCGACCCACAACAACAAACTGCAGGGCAAGCTTTTACCCATGAGGATACACTTGACAAACAACATGTGGATCTGAACTCCCCAAGTTTGATACAGCATATATTGCCCCGCGAAATAACGAGTATCTGATAAATGTTGGTTGTGAGCAAGAAAATCAAACACGGCAGAGTGAGGTAAAGAATCACCACCAACTAAAGATCAGTGGACGACATCTTCTTAATAGAAAAGGATAAAACACAATCAGACTCCAGGAACTATAACTACTGAAATAACTGGACTGTATAACCAAAGTGACCTTTATTCTTGGGTTTTGCCTTAATGCTTGTATATAAACATCAGTTTTCTAATAAAGATTTAAGTGGGGATAAAAAAAACCTGATGAGGATCAACTTGAGCACGACTTGTGGAAAATATGAAGTGTGTGGAGCACATTCAGAAAATTAGTGGTGAACAATCACTCTGTGACACAGACAAAGGTGGAAAACTGATCAAAACAAAGAAAACACTGAAGGAGTGACACTCCCATCTCAGTTTAAAGCCAAAAATTTCAGATTTGCATAAATGAGCATCTTTTCTCTCAGCTTTTTGCTTCACAAGCCAGTTCAGATGATTTCTAAGCTATTTGTTAGTAGTAGAGGGAGGATTGAACCAACAAATAAAGCATTACCGTAACCAAAAATAAAATAAAAGCCTGTGAAACCTGTCAAAATATTATTTTGAAGTTTAAAAAAAAAGACATTTTACCGGTGGACCGTCTTCTGTGATGACACTGGCCAGGACTTGAGACTGCGGTCCGGCTGTTTTCATGTCCTGACGGTTCTGCTGTCGGATCTGAGGACCAAAACACAAACAAACAAACACAATAAAATTGGAATTTTAGTGATATTTTTTATTTGTGTAATCGTATTCAAAAGGACAGGATGGAAATGTTTGCAGAGAGAATGAACGTCACCTTGTTTCGTGTCTCGATCACCTCCCGAGGGTTGGTGAAAAGAGGCACAAACTGGTTTGGGTTCTCGATCTTGATGGACGTGCTGCCAGCTTGAGTCACCTCTTCTGATTTCAACCACTGCAGGACAGAAAAGCCACGTCAAAGCGCAACAGAGAAAATTAAAAAAAACAAACAAACAAACAAGCATGACTGATTAAAGAGGTTGAGGAAAAAATATGTTGTTTTTGCTTATAATGACTATTTCATTTCCATTTCTTCTGGTGTGTGATGAGATGTATGAATGTGAAGCGTTTAGCCAGCAGAGGGCAGACTCTACACTGCAGTGGTCCAAAAGAGTTGGTGGGCTTCCCCCTGCAATGCAGAGAGAGAGAGAGCGAGAGAGAGAGAGAGAGAGAGAGAGAGAGAGAGAGAGAGAGAGAGAGAGAGGGTGGTGGGAGGGACTGAGGAGGAGAGAAAACAGCAGCTAAACTCCTCCCACTGATGTAAAACAACTGCTCTCATGTTGTTTTCCTCTTCATCCATGCAGTCCTGCTTGGTCGATGTAATACCGCCTCCAGATGAATCACAGGGAAACCTGCTGACTTTGTATTTATAAAAACACCCTTATTGTTAACCGAGGGCTCAATGTGCTCGTGCTAGAAGGACATGGTGAGTTGATTTATGTGTTGCTGCTTCATCCTCCTCCTTGCATCATGTGCAAAGCAGGAGTTTCAACAAAACATGTTCTTTCTTTCCTCAGAGCTCATTTTGAACTCCTGGGATCATTTCATCTGAACTGGCATTAGTCTCTCAGTCTTTTGGGTTGACATACGAGACATATCGTTCCGTGAAGCTACTGGCTGCACAGGAGATGTTGCATTGCACAAGCTGGAGCTGGAGGTGGAGGTTTGTCCTCACAGTGGTGCGCTGGTGTCCCGGGCTGGCCTGCTCCTGGCTCACTTTCTGGTAGGTGTTGGGGGTGTTGAGCCACCGGGTCCGCTCCTGCTGCTGGCGCTGGGCGAACGGGTGTTGCCTCAGAGCCGGGTGGACCCCGTCGTCATCGAACTGGTGGAAGGCCGTCGCGGTTGCCGGCACTTCCACCTCCCTCCGTGTCCGTGATCTCTCCAAAAGCACTGGGAAGCGGTAGGCGTAGCCCGACCGGTAGCCCTGGAAGACGTTAGAGCGTCAGTGGTGGCGTGTCTGTCATGACTTCAAATCAATTACACAGTAATTATGACCGTGGCTTTGCCGGCACTAATGAGAACGTCACATTTCTGCGCATCTTTCTGTGTTCAGCTGCTGTACAGGCGCTGATGTAAAGCGCTTCAGATTAGAAACCTACAGAAAGTGGAAAAACTGCAGTGTGAGCTCAGTTGGTGTTAATGTCTTCCCATGAATAAATAAAGCTTGACTAACCAACTAACCCTTGTGGGACTGCAGAGGTGGTTGACTCTGTGACTAAACATTACATCACTTTGAATACAGAAGAGCCCATTTTAACTGATTGCAATGAAAATATATTGTCGTGTTGGTTCTATTGTGCACCAAATTTTAAATATCAGCCTTCAGAAAATACGATTATTGTAAATAAACATTTCAATTGAGTTTATTATTAGTAACAATTTAATCCATTTCTAATTAATAGAAGGTATTCATGCTATTGTTATCTGGATGATGATCAGAAAGTTCCAAATATTCATAATAATATTTAAAAAATGCTTATTAAAGTTTTTAAACATATAATTCAGCGCCATTAAACCCCATTAAAGCCATGTACATCATGTTTGGGCAACTGTACTCAATGAAATATATATTTACAAATAAAAGTATACATCAGTCAACACATTTGAATAATACATTTTTAATTATGTGATGAAATATTTATAGATTTTATGCTGCAAAAACTTAAAGTAACATTTTGTAATGTCTTACACAAGTCATTTCCATTTCCTTGCTGGCTAGCTGTAAAATAACTATGAATTAATTTTAAATACTAATCAATTTACTATATGAAATCGAATTTGTAAAGAGAACAACTGATGATGTTCAATAAAATTGGTCTGCACAGTAACAGGCATATCCTGAAAGCTGAGGGAGTTGAAACGGTTGTGAACGCTGGGAAAGCTTTGGCACTATGTCCACATTAGTATGCAAAAAAACACTTCTGTGAATCTTAAAAATGTAATTCTGTTATATTGATGTCAGAAATGTAGGAAAGACAAGGGACATCATGAATTGTCGTCACTCCCATCGGTAAGTTTCCAAATGATTAACGACAGTCTTGGTTTATTTGAGCGCCGCAATAGAACCGAGCTTCCTTAAGAGGAAATAGTGTCTTTATTACCAGGTTATCCAGAGTTCTCATCAGGGCTTCGAACTCGTGCTCCCCGACACGGCTCTTGTGCAGCGGACCGAAGGTGGAGCCGGCCCAGCCGACGGTGCCGGTGGGGTTGGGCTTGTGGATGGCGCGGTCCAGCATGATCAGGTTGTGCTCGCCACCAGAGGAACACAGCGCCGACACCTGAGGAGAGAAAAGAAAAGAAAAGGTTCCATAATTACAAGCACAATTGCTTTTCTCCAGTTACAGGAGGAGACATAAGCTCCGTCTGTGTCTCTGCAGGATTGTTGGCCGCGGAGTCACAGCTCTGCTCCTGCAGGGCCTCTTTGGCACGCGACACTCCTGTAAGGCATTGTGCTGCAGTGCAGAGCCGCCGGCTGAATTACAACACGGAGGCCACCGAGAGAAGGGCGAGTGTCCAGGTGTGCCTTCACACTTCCTGCACATGCTCGCCCCCCCTCCCCCTGCACCCACACGTGCAGAGCGGCAGTGTGTGCTACCTGGATCTGGCAGGCAGCCTGGATGTGGTAGATGGTGTAGAAGGCCTCCTCCACCGACTCCCCCAGAGCCACGATGCCATGATTCCTCAGCACCAGAACCTGGGAAGCGTCACAATGAACAACATCACTACTGGAAACGTCTCATCCCAGCAGGCGGAAGCAGACGCGGCGTCAATCATTTTTTTTCCACATCCCCTCACGTCTTCTCCCGCGGCTGCAACAACAGGAGAGCTTTGTGTCGCTCTCTTGTGGCGCGCTCACCTTACAGGTGGGTCCTAAGCGCTTCTGCAGCTCCACTCTGTCTTCCTCCTCATCCATGGCGCCATTGTAGTCATAATAGGCCACATCGCCGACCAGCAGAGCCTCGTGGGACAGAGGCAGGAGGCCCCTCTTCATCGCCGAGACCTGCAGAGAGAGCGAGCCGTCAGCCAAGGCAGCAGAGGTCATGGACAAGGCTCGTATGAGGAGTGCTGAGATCACGGCGCGCCTTAATGAGGGGTAATGCCATCGGGAGTCAAATAGAACAAGGCGACACTGGAGCTACGACATCCTCTCCATGCCCAGGGACAGTCGTGTCCAGTCACAGTGTATCAGTGTCTCTCTTCCAAACAAAACAGGACAATCTGTCGGCCACCGCCGGGAGCCGCCGCGGGCCGACTCACCGCCGCCGTCGCCGGCGTGTGGAGGTGAAACAGACACCGGACATCTGGCCGTGCCGAGTAGATGGCGGAATGCAGGCTGAACTTCTCCGTGTCCACTCCCAGGCTGGTGCTGCCCTTGTCCACCACCTCGCCCAGGATGTTCACCTTCACCTGGCAGACCACAACACCACATCGCCGCGCCTCAAGTCCTTATTCAGCAGAATGTGAGAGTTCAGATCATCATCTCCTCAACAATCCTATTTAGGGATATATTATATTATATTATATTATATTATATTATATTATATTATATTATACTATACTATACTATACTATACTATACTATACTATACTATACTATACTATACTATACTATACTATACTATACTATACTATATTATATTATACTATACTATACTATACTATACTATACTATACTATACTATACTATACTATACTATACTATGTTATGTTATGTTATGTTATGTTATGTTATGTTATGTTATGTTATGTTATGTTATGTTATGTTATACTATACTATACTATACTATACTATACTATACTATACTATACTATATTATATTATATTATATTATATTATACTATACTATACTATACTATACTATACTATACTATACTATACTATACTATATTATATTATATTATATTATATTATATTATACTACACTATACTATACTATACTATACTATATTATGTTATGTTATGTTATATTATACTATACTATACTATACTATACTATATTATATTATATTATATTATATTATATTATATTATATTATATTATATTATACTATACTATACTATACTATACTATACTATACTATACTATACTATATTATATTATATTATACTATACTATACTATACTATACTATACTATACTATACTATACTATGTTATGTTATGTTATGTTATGTTATGTTATGTTATGTTATGTTATACTATACTATACTATACTATACTATACTATACTATACTATATTATATTATATTATATTATACTATACTATACTATACTATACTATACTATACTATACTATACTATACTATATTATATTATATTATATTATATTATATTATACTACACTATACTATACTATACTATACTATATTATGTTATGTTATGTTATATTATACTATACTATACTATACTATACTATACTATATTATATTATATTATATTATATTATATTATATTATATTATACTATACTATACTATACTATACTATACTATACTATACTATACTATACTATACTATACTATACTATATTATGTTATGTTATGTTATATTATATTATACTATACTATACTATACTATACTATATTATATTATATTATATTATATTATATTATATTATATTATATTATATTATATTATATTATATTATATTATATTATATTATATTATATTATATTATATTATATTATGCCACACATCAAAAAGATAAAAGATACAATTTGATTACTATGAACAACTTGAAAAACATATAATGCAGATGTTTAAAAAACAGATTGGAATGCAGCAATAGGTAGACATAAAGGTGCATTATATTGCTGGAAAACTATTAGACTTTAAAATTACAAACACTGATTGAACGCAGCTCGCTCTGTTGTATGAAAACAACGAAAATGATTCAAAGAAACCAACTGAGGGTGTTTGGTAACTTGTTCCACATATAATACTAAACTGCAGGACTGAAAAGAAGCCAGTGACGCCAATAACTCTGCTGACACACCTCATAGTCTTGCGTAACATAAATTAAACTCTTGACAACATTATTACCGACTAACTAATACAAAACGACTATCTTTTAACTCGCGCGCCGCTCGCGCGTGCGTGCTTGTGTGTCGGACTCACCAGGCTGGATCCCGTCACCTCGCTGTAGGCCAGGCCGTCTGGAAGCACCAGGAAATGTTCCTGTTCTTTACTCACACGCAGCTGCCAGGGATGAAAAGTGAGTCTGGTGAGAGCAACTGAACCTTCCTGATGTCCTTCCAGTGGAACAACAGGGGGAAACGGTGAGGTAACGGAACATAGGACTGCAGATTTCTGTCATCGATACTCTTTCTAACCTTACACCTGTGTCTGCTATCACTTCCTCTGTTCACACTGGGAGGTATTTCCACGTTAAGACAAGCTGCAGATTTCATGTGCACTGATTCATCAGAGCAAATAGGAGAAGTCACACGTGAAGCCTGGAATGAGAAGGGAGGGAGGCTCACGGTGAGGCAGGTGTGGCTGATCTGGGCCCAGCCGTAGAGGTCGAACAGGCGGTAGGTGCTGGCCAGCTTGCAGCGCATCAGCCTCTCGCCCTTCACCATGCTGCCGGGGTCCCAGCCGTGCAGGTCGTTGATGGGCGTCACCATCATCATGTCTGAGCGGGCGGGGGGAGGACGGAGAGGAAGAAGCAGACGGAGCAATTAGGGAGATGGTCTGCAGACAAGAATTCCATCTTTACATCCAGTGATGGGAAGTGAAGCAGAACATCCTGTTCTTTAAGATTCAGGACATTTTATTGGACGTGCTTGTTGTGCGTCTGTTCTGTTGTACGTCAACTTTGCCTTTTTTATAAGCATTAGATTTTATATCGGCTTTTTTATGCGTGCATAAATGCATCTGTATGAATCACCAGAAGGTCACTATAAAACACAATACCCTAAACTATTCGTCTCCTCTGTGGTAATTTCATAATTCACAATATTGACTTTTTGTTTTGCAGCCACGGACGTTCACAATCACACCCACAGGAAATGAAATGGCACCAATTAACCTGGAAAGCACAATGTGGCACTGTGGGGCAAAACCCAGTACCTGGAGAAAAGACATGCAGAGACGTCCCCCAGTTTTGACTTAAGGTTGAGACATTCCTGCTATGGTTGTGCTTCTAGTAAAGTTGCTGCAGAAAGAAATTCCAGCATGAAAAGTCGCCCCTCATCTACGGTGCAAGTTGCAATGTCACCAGGATTCAAGGTGGGGCTATCCGCATATAATTTACAATAAATACAAACAGATAAGTGGATGTTAAGGTCTTTGTGTCTTGAGATTGATTCTTTCAAATGATAGTCGATTAAAGGGTTTCAACTTTGTTAATTGCACAACGTTCCTCTTTTTAATTCAGTGATTTTGAAATTGCAGAGTGAATTCACTTTGCAAACATGCATCCAAAAGTGCCACAACTGCAAAGTGGTTCTTGAACCACTTAAATTAGAAACCTTTACCGTTTCCATTGCCACTTTACCCAATTTGAGGTTGTAGGATGCTGGAGGTGATCCCAGCTGACTTCAGTTACACACAGAGACAACATGCCAACTCCACCAATGGCCCAACATGAGTGGCTGGACAAGTAAATAATGCCATAATAGGCAATTCCTTTTCCGCACTGATTCATTCTATTTCAAGGACGCGAAGGCGTGGCTACATCACGGCGCTCCAGGGAGCTGATGGAGGTCAAGGGTCATGCTCAGGGGCGACGTGTCCACAGTGGGGATCAACCTACAAACCTCCGTCTCTCTAACCTCGGGAACACGACTGCCCTCTTTAGCAAAATGTCTCACAGCGAGCTCCAAACACAACCACAATCTCAACAAAAAGCCAATTTTATTGAAACTTTGTTTTGCAGATAACAGTAAAATGTCCAACGAGCTTCTCCTGTTGCATCATGCATGTTTTCTCAAACTGACCCCGACCGCACGGCTTCGAGGCTAATGTTAGCATTGCGGCTGCCGTGGTCTCATGGCACTGACGTCTCAGTGTTGCGTTATGTCCGCTACTCTTAAGAAAACTGTGTTAAAAAGCCAGTGGCTTCCTGGCAATTCTTCTCAATTTGCTTGGTGGTTTCCAGGGTTGGACAGGAGCCTCTTGTGGCCCCTTGATGTTTGACACCTCCGCACTATATCATAACTAACTTTAAAGCAGTTTACCACAAAACTGGTTTCTGACCTTCACAAACAAAACAGATGGCTCAC